>NC_089646.1:4158600-4461200 GCF_037042795.1 Molothrus aeneus | reverse complement strand
CTGCCTGTGGACAGAATCTCATAAATCCCCTTTTATTCGGAGTGGCTGTGCAGGAGGAGCAGAGCACGGGTGCTTCAGGAGAGGCAGGAGGAGGGAGGGGTCCCCAGGTGGTCACAGCATTCCCAGGTCCCTCCATTCCAGCTGGGATCTGCTGCCCCTGCCCACCCCCGCTGCCGGAGGGTGCCAAGCTGCATGTGCTAATTGCTGTGCCATCGCTGCAGAGGTGAAGCTGCACTTCAGGGGTACAACTGCCGAGCTGGGCTCCCTTTGGAGGAATTGGAGCTCCTTGGAATCCTCTGCCCACACCGTGGCTGGAAAACATCCCTGTCGTGTAACATCCGCTCAGAGTCGTCTCCTGGGGCTCAGACCAGGACAGTCCTTGCATGTAGACACAGCACAGTTTCCCTACTCATAATTAGCTCATCTTCCAGTGAGTGCCCAAAGAATCCAAATTATTCATGTCTGCATCCACCTGAATTTACCAGAGCCCCTTCTCATGAGCCCCATCCTTTTCCACGCAGGTGCTGCTTGGACATGGGTACAATTTCCAGGCTTAGAAGTTCCCCTCTTCTGAAACTTGCCAAGAAGTGCAGGTGTCCTGATTCTTAGGGTGGATTACAGCAGTGAGAGAGGTGTCTGTGGGCACAGAAGGCCTGCAGAACCCATCATCCCATAGCCAAGGCTTACAGGCCACAAAACTCTTCCTAACCCCCTCTTCACACGCAGAAGACCAAAAATAAAAGTAAAATGTGCCCCAGGAAATGAGGAAGACACACAGGGGCTCTAAGTCATAGAATCATTGGATCACTGAGGTTGGAAAAGACCAAGATCATCGAGTCTGACCATTAGTCCAGCTCCACCCTGCTCACCACAAAATTGTGTCCCCAAGTGCCACATCCACACAGCTTTGGAGCACTTCCAGGGATGGTGATTCCACCACTTTCCTGGGCAGCCTGGCTGCCCTTTCAGTGAGGAAATCTTTTCTTCTATCTGATCTAAACCTCCCCTGGCACAACTTGAGACCCAGAGGGACTCATTAAAGGCCTCCCAGAGGGAGCTGGAGAATGAGCCATGCCTCCTACTATGGAAAAAGGTGACAAATGCCAGCAATCCCAGTAAAACCCCAGGATGAGCCAAGCTTCACTGCCTCCCTGGGATATTTGCATTGCCTCCTGTGTGTTAATAATTAACAGGAATCTGCTTCCAGGGCCATTACCTTGGGCATGTGTTCCTCTTCCTGGTGGGTTTAGGAAACGAGCCCTCAGCACAGATGGGCATGACCCTCAAAAGCACAGATGGACATGATCCTTGGAGGGGATGAGTAAGGAGAGGGCTCAGCTTGGCCATGAGAAGGAAAACAAACACTTGCTTTTGGCAATGGCAGTGCGCAAAGGAGTTATCGGGAGCATTATCAGGATCTTGGGAAGGAAATTGCTGTGCCCAACGTCCCTTGTCTAGTCGGGGTTTCTCAGCCCTCAGTGTGAGAAAGCAGAGGCCCAGGGTTATCTGCATTCCTCTCATTCCACCAACAAAGTCTCCCTGTGGTTCATTTCCTCCAGAAAGGTATTAGGGAATATTAAGGGGATAGGAATCTGCTCATTAAGGACACGTCCGGCAGATCCCTTGCTCGCAGAGGAAACACTGCAGGGCTTAATTTACCCAATTGTTGATGATTGATTAGCAAGGCCATTTTAAAATGCTTTTGATCCCCAAGTCCCCTCATTACAAGCATGGCTGGGGCTGAAGCCTTGGACTATTCCCAAGTAATCTGGGAAGATGAGGGTGCTTTGAACAAGTTTTTATTAATATTCCGATCGATAAGCACAAAGGAGCGGATGAAGAAAGGCATTTTGCTGGATTGCATCCACCTTGCCAGGTTTTCCACAGGCTTGGATGGCTCCACTGGGCTGCTGGTGCTTCCCACAGCTGAATTCTGGGTGTGCAGCAGGCTCTGTGCACGTGTGCCTGGCCATGGGGGGCCTGTGCAGCTGCAGCAGTTGTGCAAACACATTTTGGGTCCACCGAGGCTGTCACAGCTGCTGGGGTGCTGGGAATGTGTCTGGAACACCAGGCTGCAAGGGAAGCACACACGGGCTCTGGGATACACAGAGGCCCCCAGGTCCTGCTGGTTTTAAATGAGGCTTTTCATCTGGTGTGCTAAAATTTTATGCCTCTCACAGTGAGAAGGTGGAGAAGTTCAGAAACTGCTGGACAGCCCAAGGAGAGCCTGCTCTCAAAGAGAAATGTCTTTTCTCCAGTCTGAGCTCCCAACCAGGCAACAAGCATTTCAATGAGAGGAGGGTGGAGAACAGGCAGAGAGATGGCAGGACAGGTCCTGCCACAGGAGGTAGAGAGAAGGCCAGGAGATTGGCATGGAAGAGAAAAAAAGAGAAACCCTACATGAAGTTGTCCCTCACATGTGTCTTGTGCCTCAGGCCATCCCTAGTCTGATCCCAGACCTGCCTCTGAGTTTGCATCCAGACAACCTCCAGATCTGACTCCAGAATTATGCATTTGAAGGCTGGTTTGAGTCTGGTCCGCTCAGGAGACACACATGGTGCCAATTTGGGCTTGGGTCTCCTCAGACTTGTTTGGCTGCAAAGGGATCACAGGTAACTCCTCAGACACCAACGTGAGACATGCTGAGATCTGCTGATGAGATCTGCCTTTTGTAGAGAGCTGGCATCCAAATCACCATCAATCAAGGTCTCACATCTTCCCATCTGCTTCTGGTTCTCAGCCTGGCTTGCAGGTGGCAGGGAGCTGCTCACAGCCCTCTGGGCTCCAGTGCCCACCAGTGAGTGTGGAGAGGATCCCTCCCGAGCTGTGTGTGCAGCTCTGCCCTGTTCATTCACACAGGTAAAGGTGGGGATGGTTGAGAAATCAGAGTTTGCATCCCACTCACCTCTCCTTAGATGGCTCCAGCACCACTGTCTGTCTCTGAGCTCATTGTCCCAGGTTGCTCCTTCAGTCAGGGGACTGAAACAGGCACTTTTAAGACATGATTCATCTGCTCTGGTTTAGATGCCAACTCCAGGATGAATTGTGTGCCAGTCTCCATTGCCCAGACTGGTTAGACATATCTGAATTGTAAAAAAAAAAAAGAATGTGCAGGTTGAAAAGCTTAGAGGTAGACAACTACAAGGGAGATAAACCAAATGGGATGCTTCCTAGCACAGGCATGTGGAAATGCTTCCTGCAGCTGGAGGTTGGCAAGGTCTGCTTTGGACCAGAGGACCTTCCTCAGCAGAGATTCCCATGAAGAATGTTAACAACAAATCCCACATTCCCTGGGCACAGTCTCCTGCAGATTGAGGAATAACTCAGGTGGAGCCCCATGACTGCAATGCAGTGACTGAGTTACCTGAATTTAGGTCCTTGCATGTGGTGAGGACTTGGGCAAAGCCATGATGTGTGGGAACCCAGAACATCCCTCTGGCTGTCCAGGATGGCCAGGACCCCTGCCAGGGGGCTCAGAGACCCTGGCACAGAGTCCAAAACACCTGTGGGTTTGATTATGATCCATGGAGCAAATTACCAACCTTATATGAAGATCAGCAAGCTACAACAGTTTAGTAGAATAATAGTGAAGTTACCACAGGGTGGAAAAGTAGATTTTTGGGGTTTTTAGAATGGGGGTTCAGGAGGCAAGATGGAGGAATCTGGGTGTGTCCAGCTTTTCTCCTTCTTCTTCTTGGCCTCCATCTTCTGCTGTGGTGTTGGCACTTTTAGACTGGTTTAGAGTAGAAGCTCACTGTCTAACACAGGTGATAGGTATTGGAAAGTAATTGTAAACATTGTACACGTAGTTTTTAGTATAAAGACATAACACTGCCCTGGGGGCAGGCAGAGTGCCTGGAACTGTCCTGCCGGATGGACCTCAGCAGGGCAGGAGAAAATTTTTCATAGATAAGAAACAATAAACAACCTTGAGACCAAGAATTGAGGAGCTCTGACTCCTTCTTCAAGCGCCCAGGCTGGGAAAAGAGACTTTTAACATCTCTTGGGGTCACAGCGACCAGAAGATCCCGAGAACGATACTCCTCAGAAGGAAATCACTGCCCTGTTTTTTGGGCTCCTCTCAGCCTGAGGAAGGTGTTCTGCAACACCTGCCCTGTCCTAGGGGAGAGATGTGAGCTGTGCTCCTGGGTGTGGCCATGGTGGTTATTTGTGCTTTCCTAGTGGCCTGTCCATGAGCATCTCCTCTTTGAATGACCTGCTGGCAGCCAAGGCAAAAACCACAGAAGTGGCCATTGTTGCCCTGATTTTTTAAGATTTTCTAAGCCTTATGATGTTTCCATTCTTGTAATGAACTTTCTCACACACTTTGTGTAAATAACTCATTGTTTTGCATTCTTTTATAGAGGAGGAGAAATTTGATGGACTGTTGGTTTGTCCAGTGTCATTGGAGTGGTGGCACTGTCACCCTCCAATCCACTGTCACTTTTGGAAATCTATAAATGTTGGAGTCAGAAATTAAAAAGTCCCGTTTTACCTTGAAAGAAGCAGTGTGTCTGTGTCATTTCATGTCCTACAGTAACAGGCCATGTCTGGCAGGGATGTGGTGGCCCTAGAGGAAGTTTCAGATGGCCACATCAGATCTGAATTTGTTGTCATGCTTGTTTTTGAAGCTTGTCAAAGTTTTAGCAGCAACACTAATGCCACCACGACTTTTAATGCTGACACAATTTTAAAGGATTCAGTGCCTAAGAGCTGAATCCCAACGTGCACAGCAAGGACACTAAAGCCCAAATATCAAGGTACCAATCATGTTCTTGTAGCTATAGTGACTGAAGTCACTATAAAAACATACAATAGCCTTTGTATGAGCAGAAAATGGGAAGCAGAAGAAATGCATTTCTGAAAACCGTCACCAAGTTCTCTTTGCTCAGAAAGAAGTGCAGTTAAACAGAACAAGGAAAGGGTAGCACATTCAACCCTCAGGTCAATTCTCCTTCAGACTTCATCAAGAGTTGCATGTCTCTGGTGGATGTGGCATTTTAGGCACCATTGACCAGACACAAAAGAAAACACACCTCCATCTCTCCTTGGCAGACCCATAAGGTTGGTTGCTTTTCTTCCATTTCCCTGGGGTCAGGCAATTACCAGGCCCTTCAAGGTTTCATTTTTTGAGGAAAGTATGTTTTAGGTTCCTGTGGTGATGAAGAAAAGGGTCAGCATTGAAGATTCAGAAGGATCATTTTTGATTAATGGGAACACCCAGATTTCCTGAGGGTGGATGGGGTTGGAGGCATCATTTTAAATGGTGGAGTTGGTAATTCTGGACCAGCCCTGCCCAAATCAGCCTCCTGTCCCCCCCATCACTCAGCAGGTGACTTAAAGGGGAGAAAAGGTCAGGTTTGAGCTGGGAAAACACAAATAGAGACAGATCTGAGGAAGACAGTCACTGCAGCTTTCTCCTGGCCTGTGACAGCCCCACAGTGAGTTGTGAGGGCAAACACATCCCATGGTGTCAGGGGCTCTGGAAAGCACCCTGAGCAAGATGAGCTGATTGACTGTCAACAGGCTGACTGTTCTCTCTGACCTGCTTTTCAACATGATCTCTCACCAAAACACCATTTTATCTTCCTTTCAGCTCAGAAAGCTGATTCTGTCCTTCCTCATGTGAAGCTCAGCTCTCAGTCCCAGCTGGATGTCCTGAGCACTCATTTTAGGGGATTAGGAGACAAGTTATGCTGCAACATTTCTCCATGGCAGAGACTCATGGGGTGCACTTATCCAGCTGGATAGGAGTGAAACTTCCAGCCTGCTTTTACTTATCAAGGTGATGTCTACAAGCTGCATTAATTCTGGGACAAAATCTGCCCTGTGAGACTCATGGGCAATGCCCATTTTCAAAACCCTCTCTGTCCTGGTGGGATTTAGCTCACCCTACACATTTTACACTGTAAAGTCCATCCCTCACTGAGTGCATCCCAGCACATCTCAGTCCACAATCAGTTGCAAAGTCAGGAAACCTCTGGCTGTGTTTTCTTCACCATTTAGGTTAGGAGATGTAAGATGGATGTTACTCAAGAGAAAGATCCTGTTATCCTGCACTGGCTGCAAACTTGCAAAGAGACCCAGGGAGCTCTCAGGAAAAAAGGAGTGTGAATCAGAATAACAAACAAGATGCAAGGCAGGACACCACAGCCTCTGGACTTGGGTCCTGCAAAGTTCAGATCCTCTGCAGATCTTCCCACGTTTGTCCTCCTGGACCTGAAATCCTGTTCTGCCTGTGACCTTGGCAAGGAGCTGGGTCCAAAGGTTCTTCAGTTCCCTCTCTGCAGGACTAGGGGCACCAGCACTTGTTTGTGCCCCTGAGCTCTCCAAGTGCTTGCAAATTGTTCAGACACTGAGTACAATCCAAACAAACTGAGCTGGGGGTTGTGTAAACTATCCATGCACATAAATTGGGACATTTAAGAGGGGAAAAGGAAGGTTTTGTTTGTGTATTTTTTTTTTATTGCAGGGTATAAACAGACAAATAAATAATTTACCATGTGTTCCATGTTTTAAGGCAGCCCAGAACCATTCCTGCTGTGTGTTTCAGAGCCCTATTCAAAGTCAGAGACAGGCAAGGGAGCAGCCATACATTTATTTTATTGCTCTGCAATCAGCCAACAAGCTCAAAAGAGTTGAAAGCAAGGATGGGAAAGAATGTGGCCAATCTCTTCACCCAGGTCCCAGGAGGAATCTCTCTGAGCTCTTGGACCAGGGTTCATCTCACCAGCCTTTAGATGGCCACATCATGGATGTCTGCTAAAGGAGAGGTCATGGAAGGCTCCCTGTGTGGAGAGGAGGGCTCATTTCTGCAGCATGAGTCACCTGATCTTGTCTGAACCCTCTAAACATCATCATCCCCTGTGTTCTGGGGAAAGCTGCAGCAGGGCCATGGACTGGCAGTGCTGGTGGGCTGGGACACAGGCTCAGAGGGGAGGACAGGCTTCTGCTTGTTGTCCTGTGCCTCCAGAATCACAGAACTGACTCCTGGGGACTTCAGGTTTAAGATAATTATATTTCAGCACGCCCAGGTAGGGCTGGATTTGTGCAAGAAGCAACCAGAGAAGGCAGGGTCTTTAAATGTGCTTTTAGAGGTGGTGGGAATGGAGATGCAACCTGAAAAGGTGGCTGAGAAGACTTTTGTTGGATCATTTGGTCTCCTGCCCCTGGGATCCATCTGGATTAGTCAGCAGAGCTCCCAAGAAGGGTTCAGCTCAGCACTACCACCACAGGCTGGGGTTGCATCGTTTCAGCCCCAAACCAACCATGAGATAGGAGAACAAACTAGAAACACCTAATTACCTGCTCTGAACCAAGCCAAGGTGAAAGGGATGCTTGGACACAGACCCTTAGAGCTGTTCATGCAGAGTTTGGCTCAGCATTGGTATTTGTGTAAAATTGCCCATCACCTTCCCAGGGTGTCTCAGCATCACAAAACCTGAGGTTTTCTTAACTGTATGAAGGAAAAGAATTTCCTTTCCCTCCCACCTCTGATTTATGACCTGGTCTAGGATATTTGCTGCTCTAGAAAGGATACAAAATGAAAGCCACAAGACAGGTAGGAGCTTTCTCTGGAAAATCCAAGCTCATTATGTCAAATGTCTGGGGGCAGTGTTTCAAGGAAACTCAGTGAAATGCAGGGAAAGGAAAACCCTTGCTCATGTTTCAGTAGGTCACAAGGTGCAATAAATGTCCATATTATTGAATGCAAATATGTGCCCTGGATCAGTCAACTGGCTCTTGCAGTTTGGTTATTCAGTTACAGAGCAATGGTTCTTGCTTTTGCCTTTCCAACAGACTTCTGAAAGATGATCTCGATTTTTTAATTTAGACCAGATTTGTCTCTTTTCAGGAAAAAAAAAAAGCCCATGGTATCTATGGTACAAGGCACTGCCAAACCTATTTTGTACAAATTCTCTATTCATCAAGAAGAGGGAACCAGAGCCTGGCAGGAGAGTGGCTGGATGAGGTCTCCCACAAGATCTCTGACCTAAAGGTCAAAACTCTTTAGCCCACTGTATTTTAGCAGCCACAGAATTCAGCTTCCACCTAGATACAGCAAATGTTAGCATAGAACCACAGAATCATAGAAAAAATCTGGTTGGAAGAAACCTCTGGAAATAATCCAATCCATCCCCCTGCTCAAAGCAGGGCCAACTTCAACAGTTGCTCATATCTTTACACTTCTTCAGCCTGTGTTCAGAAATGAGGTCTGTGACTGAGTTTGTTCTCCTTCAGCAGGAACTGTGTAAAAATTCTGCTTTCCAAGACTTAATCCAGGGAGATCTTGGCAGCACAGCAGACTGGGTGACTTTTCCCTATATATTTCCTCACTAGTATTCTAAATATCATCTGAATCCCAGCCCCACAAATTCAGTGGCAGCTATTTCTTTTTCCTCCACGTTAAAGCAGCTGATTATCCTCCAAAACCAGCCCAAAGCCCCCAGTGTCTCACCTTGAGCTTCCCAGAGTTTAATGCACTTTCTGACACTTTGTGACACATTTAGACCTGTGCTCATCCTCCATTTCCAGGCAAAGCTGGTGCAGGCTGCAGCAAGAATTATATAAATACTGACAGGTCAATATCCTCAGCACTTGATTTTTGCTCAGAAAGATGGGAAAGCAACATCGGAGATTGAGAACATTGGTTTGTACTCTGAGGGAGGGGAGTGTGTAGTCCATGCTGCAGACTTGGCTTCTCTTGCTGTTCAATTGAAAGTAACGGCCCTGCTTCCATGGCTCTCCCTTCTTTTCATGTTCACTCAGGTTTGAACTGATTATCCCCCATGGCTGCATCCCATGAGTGGCATTTATGGTCCTTCTCCTCCTCCAGCAAGGAGGAGGATCCAACAAGGAGAAGATCCAGCAAGGAGAAGATGGCATGCAGGGTGAAATGTGGGAGCACAAAACCTCTCCTACAGGTGTCTCAGTCCTTCTGGGCACCTGAGGGTGTGGTGGGTGAGAATACTCAGCTGGCTCTGAGGAGGAAAAGCTGGAGGGGGTTTTGGTGTTAATGAAAACATTTTCCTGGCACAGCTGGAAGCAAAACTCCGAAAACTTTGAGTTTTGCTGAAGCTTTGCTGATGTGGTCTTCTGGGTCCCATCAGCAAAGCTGGTCATAAAATCATTGAATCACAGAACATCCTGAGTTGGAAGGGACCCACAAAGATCACTGAGTCCAACTCCTGGTCCTGCACAGCCCAGCCCACAGAATCAGCTCCCATGGCTGAGAGCACTGAGCTCTGGCAGCCTCGGGGCCAGGACCATTCCCTGGGGAGAATGTTCAGTGCCCAAACACCCTCTGGATATGGAACCTGTCCCTGATGTCCAACCTAAACCTGCCCTGGCACAGCTCCAGCTGTTCCCTCAGGTCCTGTCTCTGGTCCACAGAGCAGTACCTGACCTTCAAGCTGCAGACAGTGGTCAGGTCTCCTCTCAGTCTCTTCTTCTCCAGGTTGAACAAGACAAGTGACCTCAGCTGCTCCTCATAGCGCTCCCCTCTAGGCCTTGCACCATCTTCAAAGCCCTTAAGCCCTCAGTGATGCCTCAGACCAGGACTTGACCCATAACTGGCATTGCCTGTTCAAGTCCTGCTAGAGCCATGTCAGATAAATCCCTCTGTTTTTCCCCCTGCCCTAATTTATCAACACAACAACCTCACAGAGGAAAGACACATCCTCTGTTTCAATCCAGCAGCTGGTTCTGAGAACATCAGGGTCCCCAGCATTGCTGGATGAGCTTGGTGCTCTGAGAGGTTTGGGAGAAGCCCTTGGTAAAAGCAGCACCACCTTGGCAGGAACAAAGGCACAACAGCAAATCTCGTAACACACCACAAATGTCCCCTCCAAACTCTGAATTAAACACCCACTCAGCTGAAACGTTTGAATGATGAATATCATCATCTGGGGGCGGGGGGGAGGGAAATCTAAGCAGCTTTATTTTTTCCAGTGCTACAGAAAGAATTTCCTTCCTGCTGCAGATGTGCAGCCAGGGCGCTGGAAACAGTTCCCCGTCAGGTTTGAGCAGCTGAACTCATGTGGCACCAGGCAAGGAGACTCCAGGCCTGGGCTGTCAGCTCCACTATTGAGATTAATGGGCCAGACTTCTTACATGAGTGCAAATAATCATCCCATTAAAAAAAAAAAACAAAAAAAACCAAAAAAACCCCAAAAAACCAACAAAAAACCACAAACAAATAAAACAACAACAACAACAACAAAAACCCACCAAAAAACCCCCCAAAAACCCCACCAAACCAAAACAACAACAAAAATCCCCCAAAAACAAAACAAAACAAAAAAAAACACAAAAAAACCCCAACCCCAAACCAAAAAAACCCCATTTAAAAATAGATATAGTTTATAATATATTTTATATATATACATAGTATAATATATATATACCATATATATACTATATATTTTTATGTATAGTATATTCTGTATATAATATATATTGTTTATATATAATATATAGCTATATTAAACAATATAATATATAAAACATATATATAAAATAGATAATATAAAATATATTTATTTATATATTATAATATTATAGTTTATAACATATTATATTTATATATTATAATATATTTATATAAAATATATATACATACATCTATATACACACACATATATATATGTGTGTGTGTATATATATGTGTGTATATATATATTTTATATAAATATATATATATATATATACACACACATACACACACACACACACACACACACACACACACATATATATATATATATATATATATATATATATGCTATAGTTATATAAGGTAACTGCAAACTGGCAGCATGGAGGGAAGGGGAGTGGGTCAGCAGGGAGAGGGAAATGACAGGGTGTAAAAAGAGAAAATCCGGGAGAGGGAGAACACATCCTCAAGGGAATGATATTAATTCGATGAAAGAAGTGTAAGGAAAGCCAAGAACTGTTCAGATAACACTGGAATGAGAGAGAGAGAGAGGAGGGTAGTTATATGCATGGATAAATGGATGCACAGATATTTAAGATCTGTGCAAGAACAAGCTCGGTGTGGGACTGAATCAGTGCCCCCAATGCCAGAGATCACTTGGATCAAATACCTGCAAGGGTCAAAAAAGCCTTCAGCAGCAACAGCAAACTTCAAACCACGGACCAAACACAGTCCAGCAAGGGAATGTGGTTTTTTTTTCCCCCTTCCTTACTTAGTATTCAGGAGAAGCAGCATTTTTCTGCAGCATTTTGAGAGAGTAAATAATCAGGAGCATGCTGCTGGAGGAGCTGGGAAGGGGGCAGAGAGCAGGGCTGGGAGGCAGGGGATGGCCAGGTGCTGGCAAGGCTCCCCACATGCAGAAGAGGACAGTGGGGACTCTCTCACCCCACAGGGAGCCAGAGCTGCCACAGGGTTTGGGACCATGAGGTCACCATGGCTGGGGGGACCTGCAAGGTGCTGCTGGGCTGGGGACAGTTCAAGGCTTGGCAGAAACCTGGCACTCCACCAGGAGAGATGCTGGGGACTTCTCCCCACCTCTGATCCTTCAAGAAGTACCAGGAACCATTTTTAAGACAAATATTCCCGTTTTCCTGAAAAGAAACAAAAAGAAGAGACCTCATCTTGAAATCAGATGCACCATCCTTCAAGAGAGGGTTTAAAAATGGAGATAACCCAGAATTTGGTGATGACAGTTTATAAGGGAAATGATTTCTTCATCGAGATTTTTTTGTTCAATCCCTTCCTAATTATTTTTTCTTTGCAATCAGAAACATGAAGCTTCTGATCTGGGAAATAATGCCTTTTTTTTTTTCCCTGTGGAAAAAAGTTGCATTTTTTCACAGTTCTTCCCCAAAGCTGCTGCTGCTGCTGCAGTAGAACAAATCCCCTTCTGCCTGCACTGGTGAGATGAGAGCAGGGGCTGGGGGACCATCATGTTTCTCTGCATTTCCCCTCAGTGCAGCCATGCAGGGGGAAGCAGAAATAATTCAGAGGTTAAATACTGCCAAGCAGAAAACATCAGCATGTGGAAATCACAACTCCAGGAGCGTGTAAATGCCTTTTTTTTTCTGAAGGAGTTGGTGTCACAGGGGTTGTCTGGCTGCTGGAGAGGGAAGGGTGGTTTGTGAACAGATCCCAGAATTCAAATGACAGGCATTAATGGGCCAGGAATGCTGCAGCTGTGAAATGGGGAAAACAAAACAATTCTGTTTTGCAGAAGGACCTCACCAAAGACGACTCCAACGAGCACACGCTCCACCAATCCATCACCTCCCAGGATCCCACATGAGAAGGTGGGATAATTACTGTAATTTTAATGTACTCCATGATGATTTAAATACACTGGTAAACTAAAAATATCCTGCTTTTCCATGAGGGCTCTGACTTTCTGAGGTAATGCTGCCCCAGAGCTGCTGTGCTTCATGTGCCAGCCCCTTCTACAACCCCTCAGGGTGCCATAAACCTCATCACAGCTTTGCCCTGTGGAAAGTCTTTGCCTCCTGCATTTTGCACACCTCTCCTTTGGAAAAAAAAAAACCAAAACCCAAAAACTCTGCTTTTTCTCTTGTAATCTGTGGTAGAGCTGCAGAAGGAACAGAGGATGGAGGAGAGGATGTGAGCAGCAAGGGTGGGAGCAGGGAGCCCAGGCCAGCTGAGTGCTTCAGCATGCTTGGAAGTGTCAGTGAAGCAAATAGTGTGTTTCTAACACAGTCCTGAGTGTTGAAATGCTGCTTAAATTGCCTCCAGAGCTGACATGAAACCTCAAGATCTGGAAGTATCTCCTGTGATTGATTGAGTGGCTGATTGATTTGATTATATACATTTTATATGTGTGTCTTAGGGCTGGGCTGGGCTGTCCAAACACCATTCCCAGAGCCAAGTTAGGAGCTCTGGGATATCCAGCCCCAGACTCCAGCTCTGGCTTCTGAGGTCTGCTTGTCTTCCCTGGGCTCTGTGTCCCTTTGCCAGCACTGTGGGATGTCTCAGATGCACAAGGGCATCTCAGATGGCACCAGGCTCCTGTGTGGAGGCACTGAATGCCACCCCCTGAGTCATTAAGGCTCACAGAGATCATATTTTCAAAGTTCCCCTCTGCAGTCACTGGGATCAGAACTTTACCTTAAAAATAAACAACATCCAAAGCCAAGAGTTTCCTGGATAGTCAATTAATTTTTTTTTTGTGGGGGTTGGTTTGGAAGCATTCTGAAATCTGATCCTTGTTGTAAAGTTGGGAATCTTGGCAGCCATGTCAAGAAGCAAACTGTGTATATTTTGCCTAGAATTGTTTCCACTATATAACCAGGAAATAATAATAATAAAAAAAGAGCTTCTTCTCCTTTAATTTATTTGCAGAGGTCTTCATGGGTCCCTTGCTTGTCACCCATCATGCTGGAAACAGGGAAACCTGAGATGAGGTTGGTTCTTGCATCTCTGCAAATGCAAAATTCTTAGATAGAATCAACCTGACTGCTCATGTGAGGTGGCTTTAGCAACACAGAAGTTCACTGGACCATTCCTATGGATATCTTGTTTACTAAATGAGGTGAAACACGATGAGGATCCAGGCTGGGCTTTTCCCAGTGCTGGGAAGGTCTCTGACTTGGAATTGCAGAGTTTTTGGGTCTTGGGGAAAGAGTGGGGACAAATGGGTCAGTTAGGACTGTCAGGTTTTTGTGTTCATTTGTAGGGTCTCCCTCAGGAGACCCCCAGGACAAGCTCAGAGTGAAGGAAACAAAGGATTTCACAAACTCCAGCTGATACAAAACCAGTGACCTTTGTTCTGCTCCTCGGTTGACCACTGAGAAATTATTATTGCAGAGATAAAGATCATAAATTTTTGTGCCTGGCTTTTTTCCTAGATCCTGTTTAACAGTGTTTCTTGGCAGTTTCTTAGTAGATACTTTTTAGCTCTGGCTCTCTTCCTGGAGCTCTGGCAATTAAAGATATTAACATTCAGCTTTAAAAATAGCAAGGAGTGGGTATCCAGCCTCCCCAGATGAACAGCCCTGAATGTGGGGAGAGCCTTCAAGGATGCAGAGCCCAGAGCTGAGCCATGCACACCATGGAGAGGCTGCCTGGTCTCTCAATGCCCTTTTCAGTCCTTGATCCCAGGAATTCCTCACCCTCCCTTCTGCCTGGCAAATTCACACCCGTCCCTTCCAGATTTTTCACCCCTTCGCTGGTTTATACAGAAACCCTCATGTTGACAGGATGTCCCTGTTTTTAAGTGCTACAATTTAGGCTGTTCTGCTCCTGGGTAGAGCCACCTACCTCTGCTGTGTTTTCCAGGATGCTGAAGTGTCACTGATGAGCGCAGGGAAGGGAAAAAACCAACAAACAGCAAACCCTCAAAACAAAACCAACAGAACAAAAACCTTCTCCTCCCTCTGCTTGAGCTCTGACAGCATGAAGTGGAAATGACCTGGCTGGTGACTTAGCTCTGAGCTTCCCTGCCTCTCTAAAATACAGAGGAAACACACTGTTATCTCCAGATCCCCAGGGCTGCCCAAGGAGAAGCAGACCCCTGTGGGAGGAAGAACATCTTCATCTCTGCTTCCCTCCTCACTTCTCCATCAGCAGCTGGCAAAAAGGGACAGAAAAACAGACCCAGCACCCTGAGAGAGCACAGAGGGAGATGAGGGCTGTGTACCCCAAGCTTCACTGGGAGTCCTGGATGAGTGTCCTTGATGTTACCCAGGGCCACTTTTCTTCCAGCTTGTTCAGGGCACTCAGGAGGTGCTCTGGACTCTCCAGCATTTCTCACTGCAGTGAGAATTCTCTGCTGAGGATCATAAAGCTCCCTCCTGGGATATTTGGATGAGGCTGAGGGTGGGCAGAAGCTCAGGCCAGGATGTGGCAGATGGAGGGAAAAAATTCCTGCACACTTATCCCAAAGGGAGCTCATGGGGCTGAAGCACAGCAGGGAGGGCTCTGGAGCCTGGGCACAGTCAAGATATCCAAGGACAGGGAAAGGGGGAGCTGATATTGGGAGATAACTAGCAAAGGAAACCCAAGCTCCCCTCCAGGAGCCTGCAAGAGCCAGCTGCCAAGGACAGCCCTGCAGAACCAGCTGGACAGAGCAGGAATTTTGATTTGGAACCCGTGATAGCCAGGACACAACCCAGGAGAATTTGAATGTACAAATAAGCTCATAAAATATGGAGTGAGGGCACTGCAAGGGATGTGACTTGAAGGGCAAGAAAAGTCCTGCTGCTCCTTCCACTGATCACCCCATGAGCTCAGAGAGCTCCCAGCTTCTGGGACCTCAGGGATTGCTTTGGGGGAAGGTCAAAGGAGCAGCTCAGAAGATGCAGCACTGAGCATCATTTTGGATAGAGAAAAACCACTTCCAGTGTGGGGTGGCCTGTGTCCCTCTCCTGGCCAGGCAGTCTGGGGTGGGGTCACAAAGCAACACCTGGAGGAAGAAACTCAAGGAGAAACTGTGGCTGCTCTGCCAAAACCTGGGCCCCAAACCTGGACATTCTCCATGCAAAGGACGTGGCTCAACACCTTGGTGAGGGTGAATCTACAGGTGGTGGAAATGAAGGGGGAATTTGGGGTCTCCAAGGCAGGAGTGGGAGGCAGCAGCTGTGCAAATAGCAGTGAGCTGGTGAGTGAAAAGGAGAAGGGGTGGTTGTAGTCACCCTGTTTTGGGGAAGGATGAGGTTCCCAGGGCCTGGGGATGTCTTTACCCCTCTCTGTGATAGGTGGTTGTCCCATAATTTTAAACAATGAATTATTTGCTCTTGAAAACTTGACCTTTTAGCCCTCAATTCTTTGAAATCAACAGGAAGACTGTGGCACTATCTCACAACACCCAGTGCTTGAGGCGACGCCTTTCACCAGACATCTGAGGTTTTAATCACTTTTGGTTATTCCTCATAATTTCAGTTAATAAATCCAGGGTGGTTACAGTGATGATTCATGCAGGATGCATCCTGTTTCTTCTCTCCCACATCTCTCTGGCAGAAAGCTGCTATGGATTAGGAACCTTGCCCTTCATTTTTGGAAATTGCTCTCCCACTATAGACTCCAAATGAGAATTGCTGTGGTATTTCACTGTGTGCTATTTCAGAGCGCTGGCTCCTTTGATGCAGTCATCATCTATATGGAAAAGAGGTGTGTGCATGAATCAATGGTATAGTTCAGCTGCATCTGCATTAGAAAGGCATAAAAATGAATGAAATGCAGGAACTGAAATGTGCTCTCCCAGGATGCTGTGCTAAATCTGCACTTCAGAAACATGCCAAGGCGCGGGCTGCAGAGCCAGGAGGGTCCTGCAATTTCACACCACACTTCCTACATTTCCATTTTCACCTCTGCTGACTGGAGCATCTCAAGGTTTGTCTGAGTTCCCTGGGAGTTGCATGATATGTCTTTCATCTGCTATTTAAAAGAGTGTTTTGTTGGTTTTTGGTTTTAGTTTTTGTTGGTCTTTTTTTAATGGCTGTTTTTCTATTTTCCTTTTCTTTTGTCACTACCCACTTCTAGAAAATGCTGGTGGTTTTCAGTTTCTGGAGGAAGGCTGCTCCTCTCTATGAAAGAGGCAGCAGAGCAAACTGTGCCAAATCAACTTAATACAAAATGATTGGTGCATGCAGCTTTAGACATCTTAAGAGGGCCCTTTGCAGGAGCAGGACCAATTTTCTGCTTTGAGTCTGCTCATCTCACCAGATGGGGTGGCAGAGCCACACATCCCAAACCCTCTTCTGCTTCTCTATTTGATCAATTAATAATCACAGCAGTTAAAGGACGAAGCCAGAAGCCCTGAGAGGAGCAGATAATCTGAGCTGCCTTCCTTGTCCTTCAGTAACAGTGAGGGGAAAAGGAAATAACCTTACTTTTACCCAGCCTAGCCCCATCTCCTGTTGCTCCTCACATGAAGGCAGGCTGCATCTCACTGGGAGAGGGGACCACAACACTCACAGCAAGCACTGCTGGGGAGTTTGTCTCTCTCTGGGATGTTCAAAACCCTGCTTGTAACAGTGGAGAGCAATGGGAACTGCTGGAACATGTTAATTTAATCCCAAAACTGCCATGTCAATTAGGTCCCCTCAGGGACTGCCATTTTCTCACCCCTGGCTCTGAAGAGAGCCTGGGCATAGAGAACGCCTGTGAAAATCCTGGGTGAGGTGAGTCTCATCCCTTAACTGGAGGGGTCTGGACACATTCTGCAGTTTCCTCTGTGGGCTGTGGGAAGGGGACAAGCCCAAAGAAGAGGCCATTAGGCTTCATCAATAAAGGAGGGTACAGGGGAGCTGGAGAGGGGCTTTTGACAAGAGCATGAAGAGACAGGACAAGGGGACAATGCCTTTAAACTGGCAGAGGGGATGTTTAGATGAGATGTCAGGTGGAAATCTGTCCCTAGGAGGGTGGGGAGGTGTCACAAACACATTTTATGAAAAATCCTTTCCTTAGGATTTTTCCTCCTGAGAAGCTGAGAGGCCTCAGGAACAAAATGTAACCAATGGTTATCTGCTGCTGTGGAATGCAACAGGTGCATCTGGGATTGGTCTCATGTGGTTGTTTCTAATTAATGGCCAATCACAGCCCAGCTGTCTGGACTGTCTGGATCAGCCACAAGCCTTTGTTATCATTCTTTTTCTATTCTTAGCCGGCCTTCTGATGAAATCCTTTCTTCTATTTTTTTAGTATAGTTTTAATATAATATATGTCATAAAATAATAAATCAAGCCTTCTGAAACATGGAGTCAACATTCTCATCCCTTCTCTCATCCTAAGACCCCTGTGAACACCACCACAGGGAGGCCCTGGCACAGGGTGCCCAGAGCAGCTGTGGCTGCCCTGGATCCCTGGCAGTGCCCAAGGCCAGGTTGGATGAGGCTTGGAGCACCCTGGGATGGTGGAAGGTGTCCCTGCCATGGCAGGGAGTGGAATGAAATGATCTTTAAGGTCCCTTCCAGCTCAAACCAAGGATTTTATGATCATTGCTCCCTTGATCTCCTGATGAGCTGACAAATACTGGGGACAGAAGATGCTGTTTTGGGCACACGTTTGCATTCCAGACCAAGCTTTAATGGCTGAGTGCCTCTTTGCCCTGGTGCTTTCATGCTATGAGGAATGGGAACATCCTCACTGCAGTTTAAGAAGCACAAAGCATTTCTCTTTTTTGTTGTCAGAGAACAGAAGAGAACAGGTAGAAGAGGAAACGAGAGCCAGCTCTATCCAATATTAACAGCTCTGCTCTGCAGCTCAGGAGACATGTTCAAGCAGGTTTATCTCCCCCAAAAAACTGGCAGGTTGAGTGAAAACACTTGGTAGAAGGGTGACCCCGGGGAGGATGAGATACCTTCTGCATAATTATCTGCAGCCAGGGTTTGCTATGGCAGATGTTAATCTTTCACACCCACCGTGGAGCAGCCAGAGAACAGCCCTTGTGGTGAAATACATGAATGGGAGGCAGAGGAATGCAATGTTCCTCTTGTTTTGCATGGTTCAGGATCAAATGCAGCCAGCACTGGGAGCACCCATCACAGGAGGGAGCTGTGCCTTATCACCAGTTTCATCCTGCTGGCAATCCCAGCACCCCCAGCCTCACAGCTGGAACTCCTATCACACCATCTCTGCCCTCAGGATCGTGTAACTAAAAGGTAAAGAGGAAGGAAAAAAGAAATAAAGGAAAAAAAAAAAATAGAAAAGCTTGAAATGCTAGGAGAGTAGGAGAGCTCTGAGCTTTGATTCAGCAAAGGCTTTGAGGATGTGTCTCATTTAAATGAGCCCTGAAATTGACTCCCATCAATAAGCCTTAAGAAGATTTTTATGAAAATAAACCATGACTGTTTCTCCCCTCAGAAAAAGACAACAAACTAGAGCCAAGTCCAAAGTTATGAAAATAACCCCCAATAATTTACAGCCTAATCAGCTGTGGGAGATACTACTGGTTTCCACAGGAAAGGCTGTTATCTACCAGGATCAATAAACACCTTGTAGTAAAGCCTCAAGGTGCTGGCAGGGGCAACCACAATATTCCCTGCAATTGTTGCTCAGCTCCTATTTATGGGAGTGTGCTCACAAAAACCAGCTGCAGGAACAAATTCAGAGCTGGCCTAACCTGACACAGTTTTTGGGAGAGGCACCCACTCCTGCTGAGCCTGAACTCTCAGGAAGAAAAAAACCCAACAAAACACTTAGGAAAACATTTTTTCCCACAAAAATCCTTCTGATTTATGGGGGAATTGGGTGATCCTGGGTTGAGCACAAGTTTGGGATTCACTATCAGTGACATAGTTGCAACTTTCATTTCCTTGGAAATGACTGCACCTTGTGCTAAAAAATCCCTTTTCATGTAACCCTTAGCCTTGGTCTTCATCCTGGGACTTACAGGGGCCTTAAAGAGATAAAGAATGGACACCTATAGGTGTAATGAAAGAAATGAGGTGAAAATGCCACCTTGCCTTTGTGAGGAACACCTGGCACTGGGAAATGCAGCAACCAGGGCTCAGCTATCACTCTGTGACTCTTTACACTGTGGGAATTGTGCCCTTGAACCTGAGACAGCAGGCTAAGAAGGAAGGGAGAAGGGCACTGACCCAAGGTTTGATAAAGCACTGCCTGGTTGGAGTCTCATAAATCCAGCCAGGAAGCAGAGTGAGGGGATTGTCCCTGTCTGCTCTGTCTTTGTCCTTGTGAGGCCCCACCTGCAGTGCTGTGTCCAGCTCTGGGGCCCTGTCTCAGTTTGGAAAGACAGGAGTCTGCTCAGGAAGGCAGGAGCCTCCCCTGAAATGGAGAATGTAAACCCTCCCCACCCCTCTGAATTGCTATAAATTTTAAATTAGGGGCTCTCAGGCAAAAAATATGGGAGCAGGAAATAACAGTTCTGTAATAGGGAAGAAAAATAAAAGGATAAAATAAACAATGCAGTGAACTAGAACAACCCTGACAGAGTCAGAACCCAACCTGACACCCTGTGGGTCAGGGTGCTGGCAGCAGTCCCATTGGAATTGTGGCTCAGCCCTCCTGCAGTGTCAGGGGTGGTTCTGCTGGAGCAGGGATCCTGTAGAAAGGTGCAGTCTCTTCCTCTGAAGATCCAGTGGAAGAAGAGGCAGCTGCTGCTCCTCTGGGAAATCCAGTGGAGAAGCTGTGCTGGTGTTCCAGAATCTCCAGATTATATCCAGGTAGGAATGCTTGGCTCCTCCCTCTGGGCTCACATCTCCCAATGGGATGCTGTAGTTCTTATCAGCCATGCAGGGACATTCCATAGCTGTTATCAGCAGGTGTCTCCCCAGTTGTGGAAGAGATAAGGCAAAGTGCCCACTGAACAGAAGACAGCTGCCATACAGATGGTGAATAGAATACATCTTGCTTGGCAATCCAGGACAGGCCCTCAACACAAAAAGGACACAGAGCTGTTTGAACAGAGTCCAGAGGAGGCCACGGAGATGCTGCAGGGCTGGAACATCTCTGTAGCCAGGCTGGGAGAGCTGGGGGTGCTCACCTGGAGAGGAGAAGGCTCCAGGGAGAGCTCAGAGCCCCTTGCAGGGCCTGAAGGGGCTCCAGGAGAGCTGGAGAGGGAACTGGGACAATGAAGAAAGACTGAAAGGGGCAGGTTTAAATTAGATATTAAAAATAAATTCTCTTTGAGGGTGGCAAGGCCCTGGCACAGGTTGCCCAGAGAAGCAGTGGCTGCCTTGAACACTTGTTCAAAGTTGGAAGGGGCTTGGAGCAACCTGATCTAGAGGATTAAACCCCACATGGCAGGGGTTTTGGAAGTGGATGATCATTAAGGTGGCTTAAACCCCAACCCATTCTGTGACTCCCTGATTTAAGGTGTGCACAGGCAACCACAGCTCTTGGCTGGGTCAGTGTCACCTGCAGGGGGGACATCAGTGCTCAGTGCCCTTCCAGGGCATGGATGAGATCACAAGAGCAGTTCTGTGACCTGCAGAAAGCCTTCACCCAGGTCCCTCCTGGTCTGTGAGCTGCTGACCCAACATTTTTTCCCCTCTGAGCACTGGCCATAACCTCTGTTTGCTGGTGGCCAGGGCATTTCCCTGCTCCCTGCCAGCCCTGCCTCTTGTTTTCAGCTTTCCTGCAGGCAGAGGAGCCTGAGAGCTTTCCCTCCCTCCCCTTTCCCTTCTCCCACAAAACCAGGCACAGGGATAGGGAAGGAAGGAAGGAAGGAAGGAAGGAAGGAAGGAAGGAAGGAAGGAAGGAAGGAAGGAAGGAAGGAAGGAAGGAAGGAAGGAAGGAAGGAAGGAAGGAAGGAAGGAAGGAAGGAAGGAAGGAAGGAAGGAAGGAAGGAAGGAAGGAAGGAAGGAAGGAAGGAAGGAAGGAAGGAAGGAAGGAAGGAAGGAAGGAAGGAAGGAAGGAAGGAAGGAAGGAAGGAAGGAAGGAAGTGGCGGAAGGAAGGAAGTGGCGGAAGGAAGGAAGTGGCGGAAGGAAGTGGCGGAAGGAAGTGGCGGAAGGAAGGAAGGAAGGAAGGAAGGAAGGAAGGAAGGAAGGAAGGAAGGAAGGAAGGAAGGAAGGAAGGAAGGAAGGAAGGAAGGAAGGAAGGAAGGAAGGAAGGAAGGAAGGAAGGAAGGAAGGAAGGAAGGAAGGAAGGGCCTTGTGCTGTCCTCGTGGCCTGGTGCTATTTTGATTTTTGCCTCTCCTAAACCTGTCCCCAGGGCTCAGGGTGGCTGTAGCAGCCTTAGGGCTTGGCACAGGGCTCTGTTTTAAGGTTGCCAGGGTGGCTGCCATGGCAGCATTTAAAAATGGCACAGGCTGTCATTTAATGCCAGCTGGGCAGGGATTGCAGCAAGGGTCAGTCAGTGACCCAAAGTGACCCATTACAGACTGACAGCCCTTCACAGCAGGATTGCCCTGGGCACTGGCTGGGAAGGGGGATTCACCCTGAATCCACAGGCAGCTGAGCATTCTGGATGAGTTTTTGAGGAGTTTCCATGAGAAGGACTAAAAGTTTAGGCCAAGCACTGCTGTGACTGAAACTGGTCTGGAGGAAAAGGGAGTTTTATCTTACAGCAGGAAAACCTGCTTTAATTACACATACATGGGAAGGAGGGAAGGCAGAGCTGGTGATAAGAGACCTGCAGCAGCCCCAACAGAATTAGCTTAATTTCTCCTGTGCCCTTAATTATCTTAGAGGAGGAAGGGCTGGAGGGATAGAAATGGTTGGGGAGGGGAAGGGAAGGTGGCTTGCAAGGCTCTCCAGACTTCCCCAGCTCCCTGGCTCCTGCAGCCATCACCCCAGGGATGGTGTTGTCACTGCCAGGGACCATCCTCCAGAACAAGGGATGCCTACAAGGACCTGCGTGGTCACCTTGGGGTGCAGCTGAGTTTGGTGTGCTCAGAGGGGGGCTTTGCACCTCTGCAAAAGCCATGGACATAATTTTGGTAGTACACACATCTAGCAAAGGGCAGGTGTTGGGATCTTTATCTTGTCACAGTGACCCTGAGATGTGTTAGAAAGTCTCTTTTCCCAGCCCAGCGGTCAAAGAAGCAGTCAGAGCTCTTCATTTCTCAGTCTCAAGGTTGTTTATTGTTTCTTATCTATAAAATTCTTTCTCCTGGCCTGCCGGGGTCCATCCAGCAGGACAGTTCCAGTTCCAGGCACTCTGCCTGCCCCCAGGGCAGTGTTATGTCTTTATACTAAAAACTACTTGTACAATATTTGCAATTACTTTCCAATACCTATCACCTGTGTTAGACAGTGAGCTTCTACTCTAAACCAATCCAAAAGTGCCAACATCACAGCAGAAGATGGAGGCCAAGAAGAAGAAGGAGAAAGGCTGGACATGCCCAGATTCCTCCATCTTGCCCCCTGAACCCCCATTCCAGAAACCCTAAAATCGACTTTCCCACCCTGTGATAACCTCACTATTATTCTATCTAAACTTGTGGCTTGCAGATCTTCATATAAGGTTGATAATTTGCTCCATGGGTCATAATCAAACCCACAGGTGTTTTGGGCTGGACAGGGCTTGGAGCAGCCTGGGATAGTGGGAGGTGTCCCTGCCCTTCCTAAGGTGGGTGATCTTTAAGGTCCCTTCCAACCCAAACCATTCAATGACTCTATGAATAATAAATCACCAGCACTTTAATAGCTTGGTGGGATTTGTACATCTGCATGATTGCAAATTGTTCACTCTGAGGCTGTACCAGCAGGCCCAGTCCCAGGCTGTGGCTGTGGAAGAGGACAGGGAACACAGCTGCCATGGCACAGGGTGGTGGTGCTGCTGTCCCCTCTGCCCTCTCATGACACTGATGTCCAGGGATGAGGAATCTAGAACTGTTTTTCCATTTGAGGCCAAATTTAATTCTTCCTATCTGCTCTCTCCGCCTTGCTCTCCCTGCAGCAGGGACCACGCCCTCACCCAGCTTTTCCACTTGAGTCCATTTGAGCTTTCCTGGGAGAGCCAAAACCACTGGGCTTTTCTGTAATTGCTTGAGGGCGAGGCTGTTTCTCCAGGCAGCACATGGGAGGCTCTGGGGGACACAGAGCTCTGTGTGTCCCTACCTTGAGGGTTTTGGTGACTCATCCAGGCAGGAGGAAGATCCCATCACACAATTGACCTCTTCTAAGATCAGTCATCCTCCACTCAGCAGATGCTGGGGCAGTGAGCATGCTCATAAAGCAGTAGGAAATAAGGAAATGTGTGCCTGTAGATGGAAATGTTCATTCAGTCAGTGTAGTGTTAGTCATGGCCATGGTGGGGGCCTGGTCTGCATCCCTGGAACCTCCTGGGCTTGCACAGGGGCCAGCACAGACAGGGGACACCCCCAGCACAGGGGATTGTGAGTATCCACTGGGCCGGGCGCAGGGAGAAGAGCCATGGTGTTGTTTATGGATACAGAGGTTAAAATTAAAAGGGTAGAAAATCATCAGACATGATAAACAAGTCCTGCTGCCATCTCTCTGGAGGGTGTCTGTATCTGCATCCTCCAACCCATTGTTAGTTACTGATAAACTCCTTCCCAGATGGAGGTGCCAGATTTACCCTCCCAGAGAACCCAGACCATTTGTCTGAGTCATAAAATCACAGAAGCACAGAAGAATTTGGGTAGAAGGGACCCTAAAGCTCATCCAGTCCCACCTCCTGCCATGGGCAGGGACACCTTCCACTGTCCCAGGCTGCTCCAAGCCCCATCCAGCCTGGCCTTGGGCACTTCCAGGGATCCAGGGCAGACACATCTGCTCTGGGCACCCTGTGCCAGGGCCTATCACCCTACAGGATTCCGTGGGATAAGGAGAAGTGGCTTCCAAGTGAAGAAGTTTTTTATCCCAAGGGTGGTGAAGGACTGGCACAGGCTCCTCAGAGAGGTGGTGGCTGCCCCATTCCTGTAAATATTTGAGGTCAGGTGCTTGGATGGGGCTCTGAGCAACCTGATCTCATTGCAAATGCCCCTGCTCATTGCAGCTGGGCTGGACTGGATGGCCTTTGAAGGTCCCTTCCAACCCAAACTATTCTATGACTCCGGGACTCTAGGATTCTATGGTTCCATAATAATAATTCTGATAATTCTGATTCCTTGATTCTCTGATTCCACAACTCCATGACTCTCTGATTCTATGACTTTATGGCTCTTTGATTCCCTGATTCCAGACCCTGAGCCCCCCAGCACCACAGGCTGCTCCCACCCCAATCCTGCTCTGCTCAGTGCCCCAAGGGTGGGAATGTCCACGAGGGGAGGGGAACAGCCCTACCCACTCCTCTAGACAAGAAATTCAAGAGTTTTTTCTTCCAGACCACCCAGGAAATAAGTGGCAGAGCAAGATCAGGATTTGGGTTCCCAGCTCCATCTTCCAGCCCCAGGCTTACACCATGAAACAAAAAAAAACCCCAAAAACCCTAAAACTAAAAATGTCTGCAAACCACACAGTCTCCTGCTGAAAGATTTGAAGAGATTAAATTATGTTAAACTCTTAATCCTTCAGCCTTTTCCAAAGGCCCAGCTCCACTAAAAATCAGAAATGCAAAGCTTAACATCAGGCTGTAAGAAAAACAAACTACAGTGATGGTTTATTTTAACCCACAAAACTGCAAGAACAAGTAATTGCCCTAAACCTACAGCATTCTTGGGAAGAGAGCTGTATATAAAATAGGTTCCTTATGACTTTTTGGGCCAGCTTTGTAAATTTCCTTTTGGAATTTCTGACACAGAAAGGAAAAGGAGTCCTTTAACTGTATCTGTGAGAGATGGTATGACTTTAAATTTCCAGAGTGGAAGCGTGAAAATAAAAACTTCTATGTGAGCTGATAAAGCTTTAACTTTGCATATCTATCTTGATTCTCTCTGTGAGAACATCTATAAAATCCTTACAGCTGGGGAAGGATGGGCCTTTAAATAAAAATGCTGAAAAAAATCCTTAGTAAAGGAGAGAGTACAGCCTCTTTAATCATTGAATTTTGTTTATTGCAACAGATTATGGATCTGAGAGGAAAAGAATTCAATAAATAATTATGGCTTTAAGATATAACAGGATAGCCATTATGAAAAACATAGAAGTTTGCTGTTTATAGGGGAAGTTGTCTTAAAATTGCTGTCCCCGGGTTTTCAGAGATGGGAACCCCATGAAATACAATGGAGCTCACTGCAGGAGCAGAGGGAAAGAGGGATTTGTGAAACATGAGGGGGCAGCTTGTTATAGTGATTTTATGGAGACAGACTCTTTTAGGACCTTAGCTGAGGCTCCAGTCCAAGTCAACATCCTGCAAAAACCTAAATTCTTCTGGCACTCAAGGTGATGAGCCATGAAGTGGGAAGGCAACTTCTCCCCTTGTTTGCACCAGCATAAATCAGGAACACCTCTGTTGGTGTCCAGGGTCTTGAGGGCTTCCTCCAGAAGCAAAGGATCAGCCATGGACTGTGGTGGTGCTTTCAGCTTTATGGGAATGTTTCAAAATGTGTGCTTTATTGTACTGCAGCAGAACATCTCATGACTGAGAAGAATAATTTTAATAATGGGGGAAAAAATTATGAGTTTGAGTCAACAAAAAGACAGCCTGCATTGGGACTGTGAAGGCAAAATGACTGTTCAGAATTATTCTTCACTCACACAACTGAAATAAAGGGGGAGTTGCTCAGGTGATGGTGGGACTAAATCATTGTAAGAAACCATCAGGCCTGAGATTTCATTCCTCACAGCCTCAAAACCCACTGTCTCCCACGGGCTGGATTGTGCTTGTATAAGACTTTCCTTCTTGGCTTTTTGTGGTGATTTATGTTTCCTTGCAGTGTGTTATTTAGCCATAAGTTATCCCTTTGTGCTGTAGCACATACCCTGGTAAGCAGCTAGACAAAGCAGGAACCTTTTGGGTTTTTGTCTGTAGTGACTGGAATGAGGCTTTTCTCCGTATTTCCTAAAATTTATTGGGGGCTGATAAAAGGAAGATTTCCAAGTCCTCATGCTCAGTGAGAAACAGGAACATAAACTCCTGGTCCTGGGAATAAGGACTTCTCAGTACAAAGAGGCCACTCTGTGGGTATTAAAGGAATCCACCCCCTGTTCTCCAGAACGAACCTCAGAAATAAAAAAGGAAATATTCTGTGGTTTTGTTGACACATTACACCATGCTGCTTCACACTTGATTGCTGCACTTGTTCATCACCAAGGTCTCCAAACCAGATCCTGATTCTTCAGCATCCAACAGCTGAGTTCGCCATGCAAGCAGAAAAGGAGAGTTACAGAATCATGGAATGGTTTGGGTTGGAAGGGACTTTAAAAGTCATCTAATTCCACTCCCCTGCCATGGGCAGGGGCACCTCCCACTATCCCAGGGTGCTCCAAGCCCCATCCAGCCTGGCCTTGGACTCTGCCAGGGATCCAGGGGCATCCACAGCTGCTCTGGGCACCCTGTGCCAGGGCTTCAGCACCCTCATAGGGAAGAGTTTATTCCTAATATCCAACCTAAATCTCCCCTCTTTCAGTTTAAAGTCCTATCCCTTGTCCTATCCCTACATGCCCTTGATTTGGGTTGAAGGAAATCTCTGGGGATCACCTTGCCCAAAGCCTGCTCAAAGCAGGGCTGTGGCAGTGGCAGCTCTGAGGTTACTCTGAGGTTACTCTGAAACTGCTCAGCCAGCTGACAAGGGTGTCTGCAATTCCCACAACTATTTTTTTATTGTTTAAATCATCTGAGGATTAAGAAATAACTTATCTTTTAATTAAGAATCAGTTTCGTTTCAGATTGCAGCATAATTTAATTTATTCAGAGCGTTCCTGGAGTTGATTGACACCAAGCCATGCACAATGGGGCTTTCTGTCTTGGTGCATTTCCCAGTCTCCTCCACTCTGTGGTCTGGGCAGCCCAGATAGCACAGATACATGAAGGAGGAGATCAGCGGTGCCTCGAGGCTGCTCCTTGCACCCTGAAGTCACATTGACTTCAAAGGAATTGGATGGGTTGCTGCAAGCTGAGGAACTTCACTAAAGGACACCTGGAGTCAGCAGAGCATGAAGAACATCCACACATGTTGGTTTATGGCCCTTCTGGCTCTAGTCCTGTGTCCACCCAGGGCTCAAGAGCCAAGGAGCTGAGCAGAGGATCAAGAGCTCAGAGCAGAGTGTGAGAGCAGGGAAAACACACAGTGGTAAAACACACACAGGGAAAACACACCCTGCCTTGAGCAACACTCACTTTGTGGCTCTTGGACTTCCAGAAGTGCTGTCCCTGCATTTAACAGCCCTACAGGAATTTCTCCCCCCATGACTTAGCTGAATATTGTTTCCAAAACCTGTAAATGTTCTGCACTCACTCCGTGATCAAAACCTGCTGCCACCTCACAGAGGGGGAAGGAGATTGAGGGATGGATGTGGGAGCTGAGGTCAGTGCAGGCTGCAGAGTCAAATCTGTCAGCACAGGGTGGCAAGCAGGTCATTCCCTCCCACTGGAAAACACTGAGCAGGAATTGCTGCAGAAATCAGTGAGGACAGGAGCCAACACTGAGCAGCTCAGGAAGGTGAGGACCCAGGAGACAGCACATTCAAGGGTTTAGGTGGTGTGACCCCAGATTTATGCTGGCAGCAGGGAAACCCAGTGCTGGAGAGCTACAAAGATGGTCATGGAATCAGATCTCACTTTTCAGCAGGAGCTGGAGGATTTCATTCTGTCCTAAGTAAACCAAGTTCCCATGCAATGTGAAGAGAGTGACCTGGTGATGCCCTGGCACCGGTGCCCAGAGCAGCTGTGGCTGCCCTTGAATCCCTGAAAGTGCCCAAGGCCAGGCTGGATGGGGCTTGGAGCAACCTGGGATGGTGGGAGGTGTCCCTGCCCATGGCAGGGGGGTGGAACAGAATGATCTTCAAGGTCCATTCCAACCCAAACCATGCTGTGACTGATAAAATGCCTGGGTGCCTTTCCTTTTGCATGTTAGTTACAGTAGGCTCAATTCAGGTTTAAACTCCAGATTTGGCATCATGCATGGGGGGTCCATACACAAACAAAGAGATCTCTTGTTGCTGTGGTACCCTGGAGTCTCTCTCCTGATCTCCCACCAAAACTCCAGGATGCTGGAGATGTTCTGCAGCCCTTGCATTGAGCTGGTAGGGATATTGCAGATCCCTGGTGGCATCTCACCTGCACCACTCTGTGTGAGCAGCAAAATCAAGCCCCCACATCTGAGGAGAGGATTTGCACAGGAGCAGCAGGGTTTGATCTCACCACTCTGGTGGCTGCTGGTTGCTTTGGATCCTCTGCCTCACCCAGGTGTGAGGCAAAATGTCTCAGGGCCTCTCGCTGGTCACAGTGACCCTGAGAAATGTTGGAAAGTCTCTTTTCCCAGCCTGGCACTCGAAGAAGGAGTCAGAGCTCTTCAGTTCTCGGTCTCAAGGTTGTTTATTGTTTCTTATCTATAAAATTCTTTCTCCTGGCCTGCTGAGGTCTGTCCAGCAGGTCAGACAGAGGCACACTGATGCCCTCAGGGCTGTGTTATCTTTTTATACTAAAACTACCTGTACAATGTTTACAATTACTTTCCAATACCTATCACCTATGTTAGATAGTGAGCTTCTACTCTAAACCAATCTAAAAGTGCCAACACCACAGCAGAAGATGGAGGCCAAGAAGAAGAAGGAGAAAGGCTGGACATGCCCAGTTCCCTCCATCTTGCCTCCTGAACCCCCATTCTAAAAACCCCAAAAATCTACTTTTTCACCCCATGATAAATTCACTGTCATTCTACTTAAACTGTCATGGCTTGTAATCCTTCATCTAAGGTTGGTAATTTGCTCCATGGGTCATAATCAAACCCACAGGTACCTTGGGCTCTGTGCCAGGGTCTCTGAGCCCCCTGGCAGGGGTCCTGGCAGTCCAGGACAGCCAGAGGGATGTCCTGGGTTCTGACAGCAAAAAGTGCATGTTCCTGGCTGTTTGCATGGAGTGAACTCCTTTATTCACCACAACCTTGTGGAAGGATTGCTGTCTGTGCAGCAGCCTGAGCACACCTGCTCCCCATGGGATGCACACAGGCTGGGGGTGCTGCAGTGGCTCCAGCTGTGGACCTTCAACATCTGTCTCTTCACACATTTGTCTATCTCACCTTAATTTTTTTTTTATTTTTTATGACTTCACACATCAAGACAGAGTGATGAGGTGATGTTGTGGTGAATCTAAGCACACTGGTTTTAACCCAAATAATTTCTTAATTCATTTATTAATATTTAATATTTTATATTAAATTCTATTAATTATTTTGACTTTTTAATAATTTTTAACCCTGAAGCAAATGGACAGGTCTTGGTGGGGATGAGGATCTCTTTCAGTGCTGGTATCACTTTATATGAGCTGCAAGTGCTTTGATGGCCTGATTTAAACCATTAACACCATTAAGCATTTAATTAAGAAAGTGAATAATTAATTATATATGTTCATATAATAGTAGTCATGATAATACTATCGCTAATGAGCAATAATTAACGAGGGGTTGTATTTGGAGAGGCAGTAACAGGACTGACACCACTGGGATCAGGAATGTGCTCTGGGAATGGTCACAGGCACTGATCAGTCCTGGCTGTCCCTGAGGAGGGAACAGGGAAACCTTCCTGGCACTGCATCCAGCCTTTCCTCACTTTCCCTACCTCAGCATCACCTTCAAGGACTGTGGAGCTGGGAGGGGTCCTGGTTTCGGCAGAGCAGGTGTTGGGAGCAGGAGGTGGAACTGGAATGTTCCAGGGCTCCTGCACCTTCTCCTGCTATGCAGCTGGGTCTGTCTCCCTTTTCCCTATCCCTCACCAAGCTCCAACACACATCTGTGCTCCCCACAGCAGAGCTGAGAGAAACTTAACAAGAAACACTCAAAACCCACCCTTACCCATTGTTGTGCACCTTGTGTTGGGCACTGCAATAACACATAAAAAAATAAAAATAAAAAAATAAAAAATATGCCAGTTCCCTCCCCAAGTACAGGAGTGGTGAGTCTTGCCAGGGACTGGTTGTCACCAGTCACTTATTGTCACTGTGTGTGTGCTAACACAAGCTGCTCCTCTCCGAGCTGAGTGCTATAAATAAGAATTAAATAATGGTAGCTGCAGTGGGGAAGATGGTGGCAGTGTTATTGTCATAGATATCCATGCTGGACCCTTTGTGGGCTGTGGGATGAAATGTGTGCTTTCTACACAGTCAGAAACAGCCCAGAGAGTGTTTGGAAAATTCCAGGGGAAAAACTGATTTGATTTTTGGCCTTCCTCAGGGAGGAAACTCACAGGACATATTTTCCTGGCTGTGGGAGTAGGCTATGAGAGGGGTAACACGTTCTCCATACGTACGTCCCCGTCTCACTTTGCATCCTCAGGAATGCAAGGTTAGCAGGAAAATGCAGCTGGGAATCTGTAATGAAAAATTCTGCCGACTCTTCAAAGAGCATCTCTGATCTCTTTCACAGGCACGCTCATCTTGCACAGAGATGCTGCTGATGTGAGGGGCTCCAGCTCTGAGAGCTGCAGGACCACGCTCCAAATGGAGGAGAAGTGCTGGACCTGGGGGGAGAGGCTGTTGGGAGGTGGGAAATGTGGAGCTATGGGGTGCCAGTGGGGCAGGGCAGGGCTGGGGTTGGTCAGGGTATTTTGGGGTGTTACACCTGAGTGACAGTCATGCCTGCCTCATCCATCCATCCATGGATCTGTCCATCCATCCATCATCCATCCATCATCCATTCATCCATCCATCACTCATCCATCCATCCATCCATCCATCCATCATCCATTCCTCCATCCATCCATCCATCCATCCATCATCCATTCCTCCATCCATCCATCCATCCATCCATCCCTCCCTCCATCCATCCATCATCCATCCATCATCCATCCATCCATCCATCCATCCATCCATCCATCCATCCATCATCCATCCATCCATCCATCCATCCATCCATCCATCCATTCCTCCATCCATCCATCCATCCATTCCTCCATCATCCATCCATCCATCCATCCATCCATCCATCCATCCATCCATCCATCCCTCCCTCCATCCATCCATCATCCATTCATCCATCATCCATCCATCCATCCATCCATCCATCCATCCATCCATCCATCCATCATCCATCCATCCATCCATCCATCCATCCATCCATCCATCCATCCATCCATCCATTCCTCCATCCATCCATCCATCCATCCATTCATCCATCATCCATCCATCATCCATCCATCCATCCATCATCCATCCATCATCCATCCATCATCCATCCATCATCCATCCATCCATCCATCCATCCATCCATCCATCCATCCATCATCCATCCATCATCCATCCATCCATCCATCCATCCATCCATCCATCCATCCATCATCCACCCATCCATCCACCCATCCATTCATCCCTCATCCATCCATCATCCATCCATCCATCCATCCATCCATCCATCCATCCATCCATCATCCATCCATCATCCATCCATCCATCCATCCATCCATCCATCCATCCATCCATCCATCCATCATCCATCCATCATCCATCCATCATCCATCCATCCATCCATCCATCCATCCATCCATCCATCCATCCATCATCCATCCATCATCCATCCATCCATCCATCCACCCATCCATCCATCCATCCATCCATCATCCACCCATCCATCCACCCATCCATTCATCCCTCATCCATCCATCATCCATCCATCCATCCATCCATCCATCCATCCATCCATCCATCCATCATCCATCCATCCATCCACCCATCCATCCATCCCTCCATCCATCCCTCCATCCAACCATTCATCCCCCATCCATCCATCCATCCATCCATCCATCCATCCATCCATCCATCCATCCATCCATCCATCCATCCATCCTTGCAGCCCCAGCATGGTGCAGAAACCTCTCCCCAGAGGTTCTCAGTGACCTGTGCTGTGCTTTTTAACCTCTGCCATTTGTTCTCTTCAATTCCTCTGAAGTTTCCTCCCTCTTCCACTATCCAATGGCCAAGGTCGCTGCTCAGAGCAGTCAGGATGGGAGAGGAGAAGGCAGGAACTGGCAAGATAAAGTATTTCCAAGGACTCCTCCCTACTCAGAGCCTCTGTGTTAAATCAGCTGAGGTTTTTTTGCCCCTTCTCCTTTCCCCAGAGGCTGTCCCAGGCCAGCTCTGCTCTGGGAGTCAGAAACCTTCCCGTAACCACTCAGTCTCATGGACTCACTTTCAGCTCTTTTGCCCTCAATTTTGCTCTGCCTGATCTTTCATGTTTAGCCCTGAGATAAATGTGCAGACAGCAGCTGCATCCCATCCCAGCTCCCATTTCAGTAGACTGAGCAAGCTTGGGGAGCTCTTTTTGTGGGGCACAAGGTTCATGGATCAAAGGCTTTCCTTTCACTTGCACCAGGCAATTTTTCCTAAGAGCAGATTTGTCTTGATATTATTAACATAGCTCATGAGAGGGGAAAAATAATGGAATGTCCTTAGTCCTGGTGATGCCAACCCCATACACAGAAATGATGGAGGTTTTTTTTTTTCAAATTAATTGAAGAGGAAGATCCATCATGGCATCAAGGCTTGTGGAAAAACCCCTGTGTGTTCTTTTTTTTTTTCTGCATGAGCAATCCCATTTGTGGACTGGTGCTAAGAGAGCTGCTGGAGGATGAGAGCTTTCAAAAGTTAATTGATTAGAGGAAAATCCCACCTCCTTAATAGTTATTTAGACTTATTTCATATTTGGCAGCTATTACATAGTTATAAAGTAGCTGATAGAAAAGCCCCTCTATTACAGATGGGAAAACTATTTCTCATGAAAAGATCAAAGTCCCAGTTTCCATACTTGAGCACCTTTATCAATAAATCACATGCCAGGATAAGAAATTTCAGTGTCAGTTTTCTGCTTCCAGACCAACAAGACTGAACAACTACTCAAAAACAGAGAGTTTAATTTTAATTAAATTTCCAATTGCTTCTAAAATTAGGTACAATAAGGATATTGACAATTAATATTCTGTTCAGCTCTGTCATTTTCAAAGAGATAACCCCTGGCTCAGCTGTGGATGGTCACCCTTAGGAGCATTTCTTCACTAAATAGTGAATTCTTATTTCACTGAGAAGTTACGCTCCTGTGGTGACAATCCATCATTGCTCACAGGACTGGTGTTGTCAGTAAAACCTTATTTACTGCTCCTCTGACCAAATAAAAGCTTTCCAAATGGGCAAGAATACACATGTCTCTAGAGAAAATGAGAGACCTTGGCTTCTGGGAACAGCTCAGCCAACCCTCCAAAAGTCTGAAAACACTCTTCACAGGCTTGTGCTGCTGCACAAAATAAATCCAGCCCAGAGAACCCTTGATCTGCCAAGAGCACCAAGAGCACAAAGTGCCAGCACAGTTGGACTCAATGATCTCAGAGGTATTTTCCAACCTTAATGATACTGGGATTCTAAGAAAGTCAGAGAAAACAGTGCAAGGGTGACCTTCTCTGGAAGGAGAAAATGAGGAAATTTCTTGATCTCCAAGGCTCGTGGAGGAAGAGCTTTTTGAGCTCAGCTCTGGGTCAAGCCTGGGTAAGCTGCTGCAAAGCGACAATTCAATTTCTCATGATTTTGTCTGGAGTCTCAGGCTACCATGCTGGGAAGTCCAGAACAGGCCTTGGGAATTTTACTTTTGACTTTCACTAAGGTCTTGTTTTTTTCCTTTATGTTTTTATAAAACTTCAGTCACAAGCCTATGAGGGTGTGAGAATCACAGGTTTCCATCTTCAGCTGAAGGGCTCTAAATGTGACTTTTAGGCATGCAAGCACAGATGAAACTAAGAAGAAGTCACAATTACTAATTGAATATCTCAGACTGAAGACTGGCCCCTGAATTTTGTCTGCTCGAGGCCAGCAAAGCTGCTGAGGGACGTTAACTTTTATCCTCCCTGTGGAGTGGAGTGTTCTGATGGTCAGGAGATGTGAGGTGGTTCACCAGCCACCTATCTGCATGTCTGTGATATAAATGCTTGTACTGAGAGAGGGCCACAACCCATCCCTGGCTCTCTGGTGCCGTCTGAGGTGGCCCAGGATGTCCCAGCTGGCTCCACCAGGCCAGAATGGCTCATATCTCCTGCAAATCCTAGGCCAGGCTCATCAGCCCCCTGTCCTGAATGCTCTGGAGCTTTTCCACTGCCTGCTTATGTTAAGGACTGAATTATCCCTGCATGTCAGGGTCAGCCTGCTCAGCCTGCAGCTGACAGGGACAGTCCTCTGTCCTGTGTCTTGCTGTGCCCACCCTGCCTCTCAGGACTGAGAATGAACAAGAAAAGCACATTGCTGCTGCTGAGGAATCTCTGAGCTTGCCTCTTTGGCTACTGATTCACTGTGTGTGAGCAGTGAAGGACATGCCTGGCTTTCCTGGAAGGGCAGATGTGAGAAGGGAAATGAAGAGCTCAGCACTGGCCTTGGTGGGGGCTCTGGGAGCCAGATGGGGATGGTCTCCCATGGACCGGGGACATTTCATGCCAAGTGCTGCCATCTCACACATCAAGAGCTGCACCCTCACCCTCCTGTGCTCTCCAGGGGAATTTGGGGAGTCCTCACTACCTTTACAGCCTCAGCAAGGAGGGTAGCTTGAGGAATGTTATGAGTAGAAAAGCTGCCCATTTTTTTAAAAAGGTTGCAGAGTTTACAGGTTGGGCCAGTTGCTGCCAGGGTGGAGTTCTAACTGTTTGTTATTGTAATCACCTGTTGTTTTCATTAACTACCTGTCATTGATGGTTAAGAATTCCCCCTTTTGTCAGTGACACCCTGCTGCTTCCTGGAGGATGGCACCTGGGATGCTGAAGGGAGCATGCAAATGACCTTGGAACCAGCATGCAATGGGAGAAGCCCCTCACCAAACCTAGCCAAAAACCCCTAAAAACAACGAGCCAACATGAAATGGACGAATCAAAGTGATGTCTAGACGTGAAGAACAGAATATAGTATCCACCAAGACCCTTTTTACCCCTCACCCTAACCTAAGGATGTTGGCTGGACAGACGACCACAAATGTTGAACCTAAAAAGTGGGAATATCCTAGTGATCTGGTGAGGGTGGAACCCCAGCTCTGCCCACAGACCAGCAGACACAGCTGCACTCTTCCTCCTTTTCCAAATAACTCCTGGGAGCAGCAGTGGTGGTGTGAGCGTGGACCTGTCACTCCTCCTCACGCGAGCTGATCACCCTTAATAAAGGCATGAAAAAGGAGAAAAGTCTCCTGGCCGTGTTTATTTCAAGGGGGAGGGAGCACCAGGCATCCAGGGCAGAGCTGGAGAGCAGATGGGGCTGAGCAGAGACAAATGAGCTCCAGCTTACCCAAAGCAGGCTCTGCAGCAGGAGTGCCTCATCCAGCTGCTGTCCTCCCCAGCTTGGAGAGGGCAAAGCCCCTCTCACCACTCAGGCCATGAGAGAGATGTGAGGAGATGAAAACAGGGAGCTAAACCCTCCATCCTTCACAAGATCTTATCATCCTTTTCAATTGCCTGACAAGCTGTGAAACCTTCCCTTCCCCATCACATTGTCCTGCTCATAATTACTTCATCAAATCAACTTCTTCTGCTCTCCTTTTTCTCCTGCGAGTTTCAAGCTGCCCAACCCCTCTCTGTGATACATCTGCCTGAAACCACAGCTGCTCCTGCATCCCTGGTGCTCGGCCTGCCTGTTTTTATTGAGTTCTTCCTGTCACACACGTACATGTATACACAAATGTATATTTTTTATGAGCCTCTATTTTCCTCCCAGCGCTATTTTCTTTCCACTGTCTTGGTTTTGCTCCCTCTCTGGCCTCACAGGGCCATTTCTCACTCTCTGGATGTTTTTTTCTTTTATCAAGATGTTTTCTCCTGGAATGCTTCCCGCCAACGAAAGCTGCCTGGCCCATTAACTTCCAGAGTTCAGCTGACAGCCTGGACTCCAAGGCCCATTGCCTTGTGATACTGAGTGCTTCTGAGATGCAGGAATTAGCTGGTAAAACGACCCAGTCACATGCACAATAGGAAGAAGAAATACAGTTTCAGGGTACAATAAGATAATAAATTTTGCAGCTGTGCTCAGATCCTTTTTTTTTCTCTCTCTCTCTCTCCCTCCCTCCTGCTTTTCACTCCTTCCTCTTGTGTGATAATCTGATAAATGGTTGTGGAAGTTTGACTGTTTCTTAGCTGGAGCTTTATTGAAGCATTTGCTGGGCAGACAAATTGTGTTAAATTTCTCACAAACACGCCAAAGCCTCCAATCCATTGTCATTCATGGAGATCGATCAGGCTTGTGCCCACGCTATTGACAAGTAGAAAGACCTCTGAAATCTTTGTTTAAGCACTCAACTGGTGCCATGAATTATCTGTATTTAAATTAGCAAGCCTGCATTTGAGGACTCATTATGCTTCCCTGCTAATTGGGTCTTGCTAATGATCATTAAACCAACATCCCCCACCATCTTGTTAGCTGACAATTTAAAGGGTTCGTAAAAAGGCAGCCAGCAGGGAGGCTGCACAATTCCAGAGGTTCTTAATGGCTCTGGAGCTGGCTCAGCTCTCAGCCCGTGGTTTGATGCCAGCTCAACATGTGTGTGTGCACAGAAATAATTGCAGTGCAGACACCACTGAAGGAGAGGGGACATGAGGCGATGGCTCCTCAGGCCTGGGGAGCTGAGGGATGATGCTGTGGATGCTCCAAGGCCCCTGGGTGTGGTTTATGAAATAAACACGGGCAGGGGACTTTTCTCCTTTTTCATGCCTTTATTAAGGGTGATCAGCTCACGTGGGGAGGAGTGACAGGTCCATGCTCAAGCCACCTCTGCTGCTCCCAGGAGTTATTTGGAGAAGGAGGAAGAGTGCAGCTGTGTCTGCTGGTCTGTGGGCAGAGCTGGGGTTCCACCCTCCCCTGAGCATCAGGAAATTCCCTTGACTTTTGGTCCAACATTCAAGATCCTCTGTCTAGCTGACATCCTTAGGTTAGGGTGAGGGGTAAAAAGGGTCTTGGTGGATACTAGATTCTGTTCCTCACGTCTAGACATCAATTTGATTCATCAATTTTGTGTTGGCTCATTGTTTTTAGGGGTTTTTGGCTAGGTTTGGTGAGGGGCTTCTCCCATTGCATGCCTGTTCCAAGGTCATTTGCATGCTAACTCCAAGGTCTCCTCCTCTTCACCATCTGGGTGCCATCCTCCAGGAAGCAGCAGGGTGTCACTCGACAAAAGGGGGAATTCTTAACCATCAAGGACAGGGAGTTTGTGATGGTGTTCACAGGGGTTCTTGGGTGAGGGAAGAGATGAGGATCTGACTCCATGTTTCAGAAGGCTGATTGATTATTTTATGATATATATTACATTAAAACTATACTGAAAGAATAGAAGATAGGATTTCATCAGAAGGCTGGCTAAGCTAAGAATAGAAGAGCAAAGAATGATAACAAAGATTTGTGGCTCGGGCTCTCTGTCAGAGCCAGCTGACTGTGATTGGCCATTAATTACAAACATCCAACATGGGCCAATCACAGATGCACCTGTTGCATTCCACAGCAGCAGATAACCATTGTTTACATTTTGTTCCTGAGGCCTCTCAGCTTCTCAGGAGGAAAAATCCTAAGGAAAGGATTTTCCATAAAAGATATCTGCGACAGTAGTTAACAAAAACGACAGGTGATTACAATAGCAAACAGTTAGAACTCCACCCTGGCAGCAACTGCCCCAACCTGTGAACTCTGCAATCTTTAAAAAAAATGGGCAACTTTTCTACTCATAACAGTTTATACACTGACAAACCTGAAGGCTGAGGAGATTCAGGCTAAGAGGCCTTCACTAAGGGGATTGTGACAGACAACTGCTCACTTTGAAAATGTAAAGAGGTTTATTAAACCTTAACAAAAGTACAACAAAGGACTACATAAGGAAGAAGCTGCAGCACTGGAAACTGTCCTTGTGATACCACATGGCTGGTTCATCTTCAAGATGGATGCTCAGTCTTTTATACCCTTGGGGGTTGCATCAGCCAGCCCTGGTCCCTCTCAAAGTCTGTGAGTCAACTCTTCTTTGCCATTTATCAGTGGAAACTGCTTTGTAACTGGTTTGGAGGTCAGGTGTTGCCATGCCCATCCCCTACGCACCAAGCTTTTCCATTCCCAGCTGCCCCAGGTAAGGGACACACGTGCAGCTTCTTTGTACCTGTCCTGGACAATCCAGACTGTCTGATGGCAACAATACAGGGGGAAAAGGGAACTGTGGGGAGAACAGAGGACATCTAAACTACAATAACATAACCATACATCACTAAAACTTTTCTTAATCTTTACAGAATAGTCATTCCTTAATTGCGAGAACCAATCATCTCATTATCCATCTACAACAGGATCTTTGTCATTGTCCACCACAAAATTAATTATTTATCTCCTCTGTCTTGCCCCCAGGGTAGGGGACATTGCTATTAGAGTGTACAGTGGAGGGTTTGAAGGCCCAAACCTCACTGAGAGCCCAGATGGGAGCATGGATGGTGATGGATAACCCTGTCTCCTCTGGGGAAGCATTTTCCTACAGCTAATGCAGCTGATCCAACCTTCCATGGGCCATCCTACACTTCTGTGGGTCACCACCCCCTGCTCAGCCTCTTCTCAAGATGACATTCTGCCTATGTGATTCCTTAGCAGGGCTGAGGGCTGTGATATGCACCCACCTCTGTAAGGGGAGAAACCAGGCTGGGTTTGAACAGGAGCAGTGTGAATGTTGAGCACTGGTAAAAACCAGGCTGGGTTTGAACAGAAGCAGTTTGAATTTTGAGCACTGGTGTAAAACAGGCTGGGTTTGAACAAGAGCAGTGTGAATTTTGAGCACTGGTAAAAACCAGGCTGAGTTTGAACAGGAGCAGTGTGAATGTTGAGCACTGGTAAAAAAAATGGGTTTTGAACGAGAGCAGTTTGAATTTTGAGCACTGGTAAAAAACAGGCTGGATTTGAACAAGAGCAGTTTGAATTTTGAGCACTGGTAAAAACCAGGCTGGGTTCAAGAAAGAGCAATGTGAATTTTGAGCAGTGATAGCTCCCCATTAGTGCAACCTTTGGGATCTTACTGGGATTATCTCCTTCAGCAGCTGGGTACCCACAGACCTGGGGCACTGCTGCAGCCTGCCAAGCCTCCTCCAGGTGGTCAGCCCTGACAGCTGATGCCTTGAGAGCCCAAGGGGTGAGGAAAGTAAACGAGTTAGGTAGTTAAACCTCCCTCCACCCCGATGATTTAGTGATAATTACATATTGAAAAGCTAAACGAGCGGCTGTTTGCATAGCAACTGCAATATAACTGCAGTGTAATTACAGTTCTGCCTCAGAGGGATTGCTGGCCCTTCAGAAAACCCATGTCCTGCCTCTGCTTCAGTGTGCATCCCCACTGGGAGCAGCAGATGGATGGACAAACACACCTCAGGGTGTGGGGGTTCAGAAATCCCTGAGCTGTACAAGGAGGGATGCTGGAAGGACCCATGAAGGGTGCTGGAAGGATCCATGAACTATTGGAGCACAAGTTTTGGGTTGTGGAAGGTCCCCCAGGAAAGCGTCAGAAAAAGGAGTAGGTAAAAGTGCCTTGTTGTAGGTCAGACCACACACCAGCTGTTCCAGCCAATGTTAAGGGGCAGAGAGACCACACTTAGGGCAGAAAGGCTCAGAAACTGTGTGTGTGGGTACGTGTGGTTTGTCTTTTTTGTTTGAGATTCCACGTGGCTGGGAAGCAAAAGAGCCAGGGCAGGAAGGTCACAGAACCATAGAATGTTTTGGGTTGGAAGGGACCTTTAAAGGCCATCGAGTCCCGTCCCCCTGCCATAGGCAAGGACATCTCAAACCAACCCAGAGAATATACATGGGGAGAGCACTGAAAACCCATCCCAGATGGGCCAGGGCACACTTCAGGTTCCTTAGGAATAGGTGCTTGACCCTGAAAAACAATGGTACCCACTGAGCAAAACCCACAGAGCAGGCTGAGATGGAGTTGTAAATTATTAATTCCCAGAATTTTCTGTGGATGGGTGTCTTGGTTTGGAAAGACAGGAGTCTGCTCAGGAAGGCAGGAGCCTCCCCTGAAATGGAGAATGTAAACCCTCCCCACCCCTCTGAATTGCTATGAATTTTAAATTAAGGGGCTCTCAGGCAAAAATATGGGAGCAGGAAATAACAGTTCTTTAATAGGGAAGAAAATTAAAAGGATAAAATAAACAATGCAGTAAACTAGAACAACCCTGACAGAGTCAGAACTCAACCTGACACCCTGTGGGTCAGGCTGTTGGCAGCAGAACCATTGGAATTGTGGCACAGCCCTCCTGCAGTGTCAGGGGTGGCTCTGCTGGAGCAGGGATCCTGTAGAAAGGTGCAGTCTCTGCCTCTGAAGATCCAGTGGAAGGAGAGGCAGCTGCTGTTCCTCTGGGAAATCCAGTGAAGAAGCTGTGCTGGTGTTCCAGAATCTCCAGATTATATCCAGGTAGGAATGCTTGGCTCCTCCCTCTGGGCTCACATCTCCCAATGGGATGCTGTAGTTCTTATCAGCCATGCAGTGACATTCCCTAGCTGTTATCAGCAGGTGTCCCTTCCTGAGGGAGGAGTGATTGTGGTCACTCAAAGAGAGAGATAAGCAAAACTGCCCACCTGACAAAAGATAACCTGCCATACAGATGGTGATAGAATACGTCTTGCCTTGCAATCTGGAACAATGAGTTTACTTCTGTGGCCTCTTTAGAGCCAAATTACCATGTATGGATTCTCCCCAAAAGTAATGCATCTTTCTTTCTGCCAAATGAGTGAAAAGTCAACCTGAGAGTGTCCCACATATTCCCAAACTTTTCTTGGGGTCTCAACTCAGAATAAAGTGCCAAGGCACTTAAGCAACAGCCTCCCCTTGACCTAAAGAGGATCCCAAAAAGCTGGATATCCTCCTCTGTTAATCCTGAGCTGAATCTTTACCACCTTGGGGAATTCACAACTCTATTAGGTGACAAATCTCAAGAGGTTTTAGGTGTCACAGCTTCAATAAAACAAAAATGAGAAGCCCTGCAGGCTTGCAGGCACCTTGTGCCCTTTTAGGGGACCAGAGGTGTCTGCACAGAGGGTCTGGGGAGCAGCCACATGGGAAGCTGCTGCACAAGGGGGGACATCTGCAAGCACAGTATATTTGGGGACAGCTGGTTGAGGCCCTCAGTGGAGCAGACTCTGTAGTCCTGGTTGTAATTTATCCCAACCCAAGCCAGATGTGGAAAATAGGGCAGATGAATCATGCCCTGAAAGTGTCTGTTTCTGCTGACTACGAAGGGAGCCCAGGGTGACCAGCTCTGCTGGAAATGTCTGCATTGTGGATACATGAAGCCAGGTGAGACAAATCCCACATCTCCCACTGCTCCATCTCTGTTTCTTACCTGCAACAGTCACTTCTCAAGATAAAAGGCCATCCCAGGCCCCAGGGCTACCTAATCCTGCACTGAGCTGCTTAAATAAATGGCAGCGGTCAGATGAGTGGGAATTCCTGCAGAATTTCCTTGTTTGCAAAGTCAAAGTCAATTTTGAAGCAAGGCTGTTTTACTTTAGTGCAGTGGACAAGAATTCAGCAGAAATCTCAGAGATGAATGAAAGGTTTTTAGTGCAGCCAACAGGAAGATGAGTGATGCAACTGCCCCACTCTTCCCAGTCTTTCTTACTCAGATTAAATTCAAACTATTGTATTCCACCCCAACAGTCTGCACTTCCCACAAGTTCTTGTGCTGACTTACACATATTTCTCTCATGAGAATTATTGTGGGGGTAATGGGAGGAATTTGGGTTCCCCTCTCTCCTCCACCCCAAACAATCCAGTTCCTGTGCCTTCCCAGGAACAAGCAACTCATCTGAAGGCCTTCCATCAAACCGAGCCCTGGGCAAAGTGTGGATAAAATTTAGATGCCATCAAATTAAACCCCAGGTAGACTGATGGCAGAAATAATACATTTAAATATCATCATTAGGTTTCATTGTGACCAACCTGCTAAGAGCTGCAGCATCTCTCACAGTGGAATTTGCAAACTGAAGGAGACATCAATGAATTGGTTTCCTACGTCTTCTACGAGAGCACGTGGCTCAGACTTCGTGTTGAGACCAATTAAATTCGTGGTGGAGAGCAGATTGAGTTTTGTTGGGTTTTTGGTTGGTTTGGGCTTTTTTTTTTTCCCTGTTTGAGGGAGGGTTTGAAGAGGTGAAGAGGAGAAGCTGGAGGGAAAGCAGCAGGCAAGGCTGGTTTGACCACGCGGGCTGTGATGTATAGACTTGTGCAGTAGGAGATGGACTGGAGCCACGACAGAGCATCTGTCAGATGATAACTCACAGCAATTTGCAATCTGTGCTGGAGGCAGACCAAGGGCCTGAGCCAACACTTCCAGTTATCCAGGCCTTGTCTCCGGGCCTTAGCTCCATCTTCTTTACATCCCATAGAACGAGGCTCTCCTGCTGCTCTACTGCAGCACAGCAGTGACATCCAGGGGCCATTTCATTTGCTGTGGAGATCAGCCTACTGATATCCCAGAGCATATGTGCCTCAGCCAAAAACCCACTGAAGGAGCTTGGAAAGATCCCCATCAACGTCAACAACTTTTGATCCATCTGTTTTCCTCCATGGTTTTTAGCAGTTAGCAAAGGAAGGGCCCTTGTGCTCCATTACCTTTGTTGCTACCTTTTTGGCTGAGTAATGTAAGAAAAACCTCCCTGTGCCAGCCTTCTGTTCAACACATAAAGTGACTTTGTGTGCTGTGATTCACCCAGTCCCCCAAATCTCCCCAAAACCATGACCTGCAGCAAGAACAGGAGGTCCACCCACATCTCTGGGTCCATAGTGGCATAACCTCAAGCTTTTGCACCAAAACCAAGCCATTCTACTCCTCCAAAGCTGGGGTCAGCCAATTACTTAGCCAGAGGCCTCCTTGATGAAAAACCCGCCAACCTTTAGCTGTGTTGGATGCTAGGAGGACATCTGGACCTTGTGGGGAAAACCTGACCTCTGCACAGCTGGTTCAAATCTCTCACTTGGACTTAATCTGAATTTCCCAGACTCCATCTCATTACAACTTTCCTTGATGCCATTTCCAGGGCTTATACCTGCGCAGATGTTGATAACCTGTAGTAAAGTCACTTCGTTTTCCCCTTGGATATGTTTTTCTCTCTTTAAAGTAGGCTTCCAATGCTTCCAAATCACTCTGGCAGGAATCTTTGCTGTTTCCTTAAGATCTTTTTTTTGGACATGTGAACATCAGGACTAGACATAACTTTTCAGAAATGGTCTCACTAATGCTGTTTACAGAGATAGTATCAGTTCAGCACTCCCACTTCATATTTGCCGTCTGCACAGCCAAGGATTACTCCAACCTTCTTGGCTAAGGCATTGCTGGGAGTTCAAACACCAGCAATTGTCCACCAGGACCATTCCAGTTGGTTCTGAGTCACTGATTTCCAGGATGTGTGCCCCCTACACACATCCCCTAAGGTGTGACCCCCATCACTTGCTCCAAAACATTCCTCTTTTCCTGTGGCCACACCAAAATGAGTTTTCAGTGGTTCCCACTTCAGCCAGCAGCACCTGCCTGAACAACCAGGCTGTGCCCATGGCTACTTGCCACCAATCTTGTTTCCTTCTTCTCTGCAATTTTTACCTGCTTTCTGTTTGGGTTTTTCTTTTCCAAGTAAGGGGCTGCTGCTCTGTGGTGATTACTGGATCATTCTCCAGCTATTTCCTCCTTGCATTTTTCTTCCTCCCACTTTTCTCTCAGCTTTCACTTCCCCTGCCATGCTTTTACTCCTTTTTGCTAACATCAGTTGGATCTGGTTTTGTTTTCTGAAGGTGGCTTGTTTGGCTCAAATCACCGGGCAGGACGGCAGATGTTTGGGTTCGAGGGGAGGTGTAATGCAAGAGGATCACACTGAGAACATGCCCTGCATGTCTCTGCTCTGCCTAGCCCAGATGTGCACCATGTGGCCCAACACAACAGTCATCAAGCACTGAAACTGAGAATATGAAAATACTCCTCAGAAAAGAAGTGCATAAAGCTACCAGAGGAGGCTCACCAAAAATCTCTTATTCTCAGCAAAAAAAGAGTTTTCCCATGGCCCAGTAACTGTTTTGATAACCCTTCCACTGGTCTAGCAGAATACTAATAAATAGGTAGCAAAAGAAATATTTTTCTACAGGCTTAACTACAGCAAAGCAAGCATTTTCTTCATTTTCATTATTCTCCCTTTTTTTTGGGAGCTTTCCTGGGTTGGGCAGGGCAGGCTGGAGAGATGGACTAAGTGCTTCCATTAAAGAACAAGTGGAGATTTTGCATTTGTACACTTAGTTCCTGGTTGGGGTGTCCTAGGCAGTGAGAGAATGAACTGGGTGGGGGAAAGGAATTAAATTATCTGTGTAAATAATAAGTATTATGTACCCAGCTTGAGTGGAAACAGGTAACTCCTCTCACTGGAGCCATGTTAATGCACAAGCAGAAGCTGGGCTTTAGGGTTTTCTTCTGCAAAAGCTGTTTGCACTCCTCAGTTTCAGTCACTGAAAGAGCTGCCTCTGTGGAGGATGAAATTATGGAATCATAGAATGGTTTGGGTTGGAAGAGACCCCAAAGACCCTCCAATTTCAACCACCCTTCCATGGGCAGGGACATCTTCCACTGTCCCAGGCTGCTCCAAGCCTCATCCAACCTGGCCTTGGACACTTCCAGGGATCCAGGGGCAGCCACAGCTGCTCTGGGCACCCTGTGCCAGGGCCTCATTGCTCTCTTAGCAAAGAATTTCTTCTTAATATCTAATCTAAATCTACCTTCCTCCAGCTTAAGGTTATTTCCCTTCTCCAAAGTCCCTCTCCAGCTCTCTTGTAGCCCCCTTTAGGCACTGCAAGGGGCTCTAAGGTCTCCCCAGAGCCTTCTCTTCTCCAGGCTGAACAACCCCAGCTCCCTCAGCCTGTCCAGGATAGAATTTCATCATCTTTAATGGTTGTAAAGCCCTTACTGCCCGTGCTCATGGCTCTGTTCCCCACCCTGCAGTCAGAGAGCTGAGGCAGGGCAGGTTCAGCCCAAGGTCCTGCAGACAGCCCATGGCAGAGGAGAGGATGCTCAGAAGTTGGTGCTGCCACTGCTGCCCCATCCTCCCTCCTTCCCTGCCTGACCCTGCAGCAGCGCATGGCAGGAATTTGCTGTCCCTGGGGTGAGGTCCCAGGGCTCCTGAGGATCATCTCCTGATTGGAGACTGAACCAAGCATTTCAAAAGGACCATTCTTCCATTCAAAAGCATATCTTCTTTGGATCTCTTATGAAAAGCATAAAAAGCTTTTCAAAATAGCCAGCATGATTATTCATGACTACTCATTTGCAGCCGCGCTTGTTTTCCATGGCAGCACCGATGAGCTCACCTGAATAAAGATTTTTTTTGGGGGGAGAATGGATGGCTGGAGGTTTTTGCACAAGCCAAGATGTGGGCTGGCACAGTCCCTCTGTGCTGGGCAAAGACCAGAGACTTCATTCCCATTCCCATTCCCATCCCCATCCTGATGCTGCTCCAGCTGCTGCCATGCCCTCCCACAGCTGTGCTGTGCCTCTGGCACTGGGATCTCCTCCCTGCTTGCTTTATTTTCCAGTATCCAACAGAGGAAGGGCTGGGGGCACGCTGGGTTTTCCAGGGAAGCTCTTGATGGATGGGCACACCTGATGGAGGGTGAGGATTCCTGCCAGAGGATGTGCCCAGGGCTGTGTGAGGAGGATGTGGCAGTGCAGGGGAGGGAGCCCAGATCACCAGTAAAACCCAGCCTGGCTCAGGATGATTTCCCAGCAGGCAGAAGATCCCTTCCCCTCCTTCTCACCCCTGGCCTCCATGTGCTCCAACCAGCAGGCTGCCAGGACTGGAATTTCCTGACTCCTGAGACCTCGCCTGTGCTGCAACACCCACTGGAGTCTCCTTCACTTCCCCCCAGTTTTGTTTGTCTGTGGTTTTGCACAGGGAAAAAAAAAAAAAAAACCACCCAAAAAAATGAAAGCAAGCAGAGGTTTCTGGGAGCCCTCACAGAGAGCACAGGGCGATATTGGGATTCTTTGATCAGTTTATTGTTCAGCCTGGGAGCTGTGGGTGCCAGCAGCAGCTGTGAGCAAAGCAGCACAGCCCAAAATCCAAGCAGGGTTTGTCAGCACAGCCCAAAATCCAGGCAGGGTTTTCTGGCACAGCCCAAAATCCAGGCAGCGTTTCCTGGTAAAGCCCAAAATCCAGGCAGGGTTTGCCAGCACAGCCCAAAATCCAGGCAAGGTTTGCCAGCACAGCCCAAAATCCAGGCAGGGTTTGCCAGCACAGCTCAAAATCCAGGCAGGGTTTGCCAGCACAGCCCAAAATCCAGGCAGGGTTTGCCAGCACGGCTTGGGCTGTCTGCTGCGTGATGTAAGCCTTGCTTTAATTTGTTTTTCAGAAAATTCATTTGGAGGAGAGCTCTGTGAGCTTGGCAGCAGCCAGGGGAAGCAGGCTGGGAGGACAGCAGCTGTCAGCCCTGGCCAGCAGGATGGCCTGGGGGCTAGCAGGGCTGCTTTCCTGCCCGGGAAAAGCCTCTGGGTCGGGTCCACAGCGAGTTACTGCCGGTCACCCGCTGTGTCAAGCTCCAGAACAGTTATTTGTATGCCCCAGAGTGGCCAGCACAGAGCACTCAGCACCTGTGGATGTGACAGTAAAACCAGGGATAAAAAACAGCCCAAGCAGCAGCCAGTGCAATTCGATCTGTATTAAGTGAATGCAGTTAAGTGGGGAAGGATTCTCAGGCTGGCTAAGAACAGCTTTCCTTTCATCTGTGGGTCTAAGGATGCATGTCCAGGCTAAAAGTGTTTGGAGGATGCAGCACAGAGAGCTTTGCCTGCTCTGTTCTGCACCATTTGACTCTTTATCTGTAGGATAAGGAGGGAGCATGGCTGAGAGAGGGAAGCACAAAGTGTGCCAGCTATGTTGGGAAAAGCACAAACTGGCAAGTGATCTGCTTGTCTTTGTCCTTCCTTCCTTCCTTCCTTCCTTCCTTCCTTCCTTCCTTCCTTCCTTCCTTCCTTCCTTCCTTCCTTCCTTCCTTCCTTCCTTCCTTCCTTCCTTCCTTCCTTCCTTCCTTCCTTCCTTCCTTCCTTCCTTCCTTCCTTCCTTCCTTCCTTCCTTCCTTCCTTCCTTCCTTCCTTCCTTCCTTCCTTCCTTCCTTCCTTCCTCCCTCTCCTCATGTTTTTTAAGGTCCCACTGACTTGTGCTGAGGGTCAAAGCCCTGTTACATCTTCTCCATCTTTTGGAAGGCAAGGAAAGCTGGGTTGTTCTTTCCCATGGACTCAGAGCTGCAGGAGACCCCCAAGGCCATCATGCCCACCCGTGGCTTCAAGCAGATCTCACCAGGTCCAGCCTTAGCAGGTGTTTCTGTAAAAGAAGCAACAACTGCTGCTTGCTCCAAGAGACCTCCCCAGCCTCCTGGCAGCCCATCCTGGTCCCTGCTCACCCCTGTCCAGCAGAAAGCTTTGACTTATCCCAGATTTCTCTTGCTGGTAGCATGTCCCTTGCTTGTCCTGCCCTTCAGGAGCAGCCCTTGACCTGTGTGCCATGTCCCAGATGGGATGGGGAGATCAGTTCTGCATTTCCTGGCAGTGAATATGTGAAGGAGTGTAATTGTTTCTGGGAAAGGAGGTTCAGGCATATTTTCCTCCTGTGTGCCACCCCATAAGCCTCATTGGGGTCATCAGGAGAGGACTACAGGGGTAAGACCTGGAAATCAGCTCCCTAACTTCTTCCATGACTGCTGACCCCAAGACTGGAAAACGGGCTCAGGTGATGATGGCCTTACTGGCTCCAAAGGGATTAATTGAGCATGTGCCTAAATGCTTTGCTGGAGGAGGTCAGAGGCAGCTGCAGGGGGACACTGCAAGGTGGGATGGGAGAGCAGTGATGACTTTCCTGCTCTCTGGAGCATGGCAGTTGCTGGGCATTATGGCTGAGCACTGCAGGTGAGCAGGACAGAGCAAACTCCTCCTCCCCACCTTGCTGCAGGTCGCCTCTTCCATAACTGACTGAGTCATTTCCTCCTGCAGAGAAGGACAAGCTGAAGAATTTGGTTGGCCAGATTGTATTTTTTTTTTTTTTTCCTTTTGGAAAAATAATAGCATAGCATTTCCTCTGCCTTGTCCTCTCCCGTGCTGTTCTGGTAGCTGCGCTGAAGCTGATTGATTAGTTTAATAACAGTCAGTTGATATGCAGCCATAAAATTATGCACTTTTACTCATCAGGCTGATTGAACTCCTCTGCTGACTGCACAGGAGCAGAATGGCAGAGTTAAAATAATGAGGGAAACAGCCAAGGGAAAAGCAAGTGTGGTGGTGTTATTGTTTTAAAGCTGAGGAAGAAAATGAGTCCAGAGAGGACCTTTTCCAAAATAAACACCAAAATACAGAGAGAAAATGTTAAGATGTAATTAGCATTGGTACAAGTGCCATTAAATGTCTGCTGGGGTTGGAGAGCTTCTTTTACACCCACCTGGTCTATTCTGGGCTTTCAGGAGGTTGGGTCTGACCCTGTTGACCATCTCAGGTCCCCTCGTCCTCAGAAAGGGTGAGAGGGGCTGAGCCCTTTGCAGGGTGAATAAACTCAATGGGAAAAAGATGGGAATTCAGTTTGTTGTTTAGCTTGGGGCTGGTTTTGGTTGTTTTGTTTTGGTTTTTTTTTTTTTCCTAATTCTGGCCAAGCAGGGAAGGATATGAGGATGGAGCTGGGAAAAAAAAAAAACAAACATGACTGGGAAGGGATTGTTCCCTTTGTCCCCACTCTAACAGCATCAGTGGAGGGGAGATGGTGTGATGGGGACTAGCAGGGCTCCTGCATCCTGGCCTGGCAAGGACAGGATTCCTCTCAGTGGTGTCCCCACAGCCCTGATCTCTGCTCTTTGTGGCACCAGGGACCCGAAGTCAGCCTCTGTCCTGCAGGGTGTCAGTCCCGCTCTCTGAAGCCACCAAAGGCAATTGAAGGTTCCTGCTCAGCCATGAATCAAAATGCAGGAGCAGGCAGCAGGGCTGGCTGATGAAAAGCCACACAGCCCCCATCCATGCATGGAGAATGGCATTTAAGGCTTTATATCCCAATAAAATATTTCCCAGCGCCCCGGCGTGGCTTGCTCGGGTGACAGGCTCCCTGTTTGTCCTGCACACATTCATTTTATTTATAAGGCCAATTTGTCTGCAATAGGTCAGGCAGCTCCTCATGCCCATGATCCCACTGCTGTGAAACATTTTAATTGAACCTGCTCACGTGCTGTGTCCCCAGCACAGGGCTGGCAGCCTTGACCCCAGGCCCAGCCTCCATCCAGAATGCAAAACAAGTCAGATTTTTCCTTTGGGGCTCTCCCTGAAGGAGGGGATGGGAACAGGGGAGGGAATAAGGGGCTCTTGGTGTTTATTTTCTCCCAGAGAAGAATGCACACCTCTTCTTGCCCTTTCTCCCTGATTGCACCCCATCCAGGTTGTTCCTGGAAGCAAGGCTCTCTTCCTCACTTGCCTCAGAGGGTTTTGGGTCAGGCCATGAGTGCTTGTTACAGATGACACAATGACATAGCCAAGGGTGCTGCTTCTCCAGCTCTTCTTTATGGGTGCCCAAGAACCAGGAGTGAGGTTCTGGCTCCTGGAAGCCCTGAACTCTGCTTTGTCTCTCTGCTGTCATGGGTCTGCTTCCTTCCTGGCAGCCTGTGCTCTTCCTTGGGTTAGGCAAGGAGGAGGCTGCACCTGAATCCAGAGCTAAGGAGCAGCTCTGACTGTGGCTCCTTGTCCTGAGATGTGGAATGGAAAAGATAAACACAAACTGTGTTGTAGCAAGAACTTTGCTTTTATTTGTCTGCATCTATAGTAAAAAGAGACCTTGCAAAGCTCTAACAAAATGTCTTTTTGCAAGTGCAAATCTTGGGAAGAGCTGTCAGGGTTTCTTTATGCAATGGAGTTGGAAAGCTAAATTTAACTGCTCTTTCAGGCTTCCCTCCCCTTTCTTTTGTTTTCTGGAAAAAGCCCCATTACCAGGACAGAAAGCTTCAGTACTGAAATTTTCCATTAAAGTTTTAAAAAACAACCACCACCAACCTTTCCCAAGAAAACAATAGTAAAACTTGCCAAAGCTTTTTTTCCTCCCCTCTCCTTATTCTGAGCAGGTGCAAAGAAGAGCCCTTTCCAAGGTGAAGAGTGGCACAGGAAGAAAGCACAAGAGGAAGCAAGGGAAGGTGACATGTGGACAGGGACTGCAATAACAAACAATATTCTGACTCAAAGGATGCTGCAAACACATTGTGCATACTCAAAAGTACTTTTAAGGCATTTTTAAACTGGTTCTTGCCAGCTGAGAGGGGAAGACTGACAACAAGTGCCTGGTTATTCCTGATTCCTGCTCTTGGCAGAAGATCTGGCTTGGTGACCTCCTGAGGTCCTTTCCAACCTCATTTAGTCTCTGATCCTGCAAGCACAAGTCTTTGAGCTCACCAGGGTCCTTGTGCAGATTGCATTGAGGATGATGAAGAGAACGTGGCAGGTGAAGAACTGAATGAGTTCAGCCCATGCTGAACATCTTCCTCCAGACCCGAGTGTCACAGAACCACTTGGGTTGGAGAAGACCTTTAAGGCCACCAAGTCCAACCCTTAATCCAGCACTGCCCAGGCCACCTCTAAACCCTGTCTGCAAGTGCCACATCTACCACATCTTTTAAACCCTCCAGGGATGGTGATTCCACCCCTTCCTTGGGCAGCCTGTGCTGGACCTTGGCAGAAATTGAGGCCATTTCCTCTGGTGCTATTGTTTGTTATTTGGGGGAAGAGCCTTACCTCCACCTGGCTGCACCCTCCTGTCAGGGAATTTTGGAGGGCCAGAAGGTCCCTCCTGAGCCTCCTTTTCTCTAGGCTGAACTCCCTCAGCTGCTCCTCATCAGATTTGTGCTCCAGACCCATTCCCAACTCTGTTCTGTTCTCTGGACATGTGCAGCACAGAAAGGAAAGGGGAAAGGGAAAAGGAAAGGGAAACGGGGGAAGGGAAGGGAAGGGAAGGGAAGGGAAGGGAAGGGAAGGGAAGGGAAGGGAAGGGAAGGGAAGGGAAGGGAAGGGAAGGGAAGGGAAGGGAAGGGAAGGGAAGGGAAGGGAAGGGAAGGGAAGGGAAGGGAAGGGAAGGGGAGGGGAGGGGAGGGGAGGGGAGGGGAGGGGAGGGGAGGGGAGGGGAGGGGAGGGGAGGGGAGGGGAGGGGAGGGGAGGGGAGGGGAGGGGAGGGGAGGGGAGGGGAAGGGAAGGGAAGGGAAGGGAAGGGAAGGGAAGGGAAGGGAAGGGAAGGGAAAGGAAAGGAAAGGAAAGGAAAGGAAAGGAAAGGAAAGGAAAGGAAAGGAAAGGAAAGGAAAGGAAAGGAAAGGAAAGGAAAGGAAAGGAAAGGAAAGGAAAGGAAAGGAAAGGAAAGGAAAGGAAAGGAAAGGAAAGGAAAGGAAAGGAAAGGAAAGGAAAGGAAAGGAAAGGAAGAAGAGAAAAGGAGAAAAAAGAGAAAAAGAGAAAAGTTTTGCCAATGATTAAAAAAATGTTTTATGGAAAGTAGAAGGAATGTGGTGTGAGGCAAATGCAGGTCCTCAGTCCCCTCTCTGCGGGGCCGCTCCGTGGCTGCCGAGCGCTGCTTTTGTTTTCTTCCTCTGAGTGACCTCCGGTCGCTGCAAATGTCACCCTGGGCTCACTGCAAATGTCACCCTGGCCGGGAGCGCGGCTCCCCGCTGCAGCCCCTTCCGGAGGGGAACACTCGGTCACCGGACGAGAAATTTGGCTGCAAACCCCAGAGAGAGCAAAGCAGCGTCAGAAACAACCGAGCCTGAGAACGGGGGGAGAGAGGGGAGCTCTCAGTGACCATCATTCACCAGCAGCACCAGTTCTGCAGGGACTTCAGAAACACCCTCAACAGGCCACAATGCCCCTGTCAAATGCCACTTTTAGAAACTGAGGAGTTTTCCTGTGTTGCTTCACATCCAGACTTTGTCTCCCGATGTTCTGGTCAGTCTGGAGCTGCACAAGCAGCTCAGGTTCTTCCCCAGGTGGCACAGCTTTATTCTGTGGTTGACATTTAGCTGCAGCTGGGATGGGCAAGTTAAAGCCATGATAAGGCAAATATTTGCTCAGCATGGAGAGCTGCTGATGGGTAAAAATTGCCTGCTGTTATCTTCAGCATGCTTTACATGGCAGGAGTGGGGATGCATGGGCTGGAGCCAGGAAAATCCCAACCTGTGGAGGTTCAGAGGCTGTTGAAGGTACCAGTCACCCCTCTGGGAGCCCATCTTCTGGCTCACAGCTCCATTTACCACGTGAGAGCTCTGATTTCAAAGTATCAGGCACTGCATTCATCTGCTTAAATCTGCTGAAATGCTGCTGGAGCAGCTGATGGGGACCAAGAACCTGTTGTCCCAATTTCCAGCAGGAGTCCAAAATGAGAGTTTTGGACCAGATGAGTTGCAGTGCCCTGAACGTGCACTGCAAGACCTGCTGGCTGCACACAAGGTGTGGAATGAGGAATAGAGGCTGCTGCCCTGTAAATGTGCCCTAATAATTTGTCAGCCTCAATGTTACCAAAGTGCCTCCTCTGGAATACAAATTCCCCTGGACCTGCTTGCCAGCTCTCTGCTGTGATCACATTTTTCTCCCAGAGGTCAGCCAGCCCTGTATCCTGTATCCTCTCCCCTCGGAAGCAATCCTCAGCTGTAATGAAGTCCACTCCCAATTTTAGCTTTTGTTTGTTAGCCCTCTCCCTGTGATAAATATTTATTATCACGTTTATTATCACAATATTTTGGTGACTCACCATCCCCGACTTCCCAGCATTGTTTTTGACAGGAACTTCTCAGTACCTGTTTCATTAACACCCTGCAAGGAATAAACTTTACCTCTGTCTCCTATGGATTCAGCCCCCAACAAAACCCCTTCTGCCCCTCCTTTGGGGTGAGTCCATGACCTGCTCTTTGTCCACTGTGATCACTTCATCCTTTTGCACTGTCACTGCTCTCCCCATGACCAGATGGGGCTGTCCTTTCTTTGAATGTCACTGGCCAGCAAACACCGGTCCCAGGGCAACCATCAATTTTCCCTGCAGTGCTGAATTAATCCACAGCCACCATCCCAGCTGAGTGATTGCATTTTTGATGTGTGGTACTGCATGTTCAGCAATGGCCAGCTGGGTTTTTAGAAACACTGGTGCCATCTTTCTCCTGCAGCACAGGTTCCTCAGGCTGAAATCTCTGTTAACCAAAGTCTTCTTTTCATTTCTACAAATTAAAATTGAGAGCTCTTCCCCACTTGAACTCAAAGGCTCATCACAGATCCTGCCCACTCTTGGGTAATGTTAGCACAAAGATGCAAAGGCATGGGAGACTCTCAGGCTCTGAGGTATCAATAAATCTGAAAAGAAATGGGTATTTTTTTATTAATAGGTGTGCTCTGCTCCCTTTCCTCCCTTTCATCTTCCTCCACACTGCAGCCCATTACTGCAGCACTGCACTCACCTGAATCCCTCATGCCTCACCCCAGACTCCCCAGAGCACTCTATAAACTCCTGGAAATCTCTCCTTTGTCTGGCAGAGCTTCTGTCTGCTCATTACACAAAATCCAGTTTTGTTCTGCATTTTGCCTGCTGTAGTCCTGCTCATTTTGTGATCAGTTCAACGCCTTTTTTTGCTTGCATTGTCTAGTCTCCAGCCAAATAAAAAACCCCCAAACCTGTCCTGCCCAGGAGCTGTCAGCTTGCCCTGTTACCTGCCCATCTTTGCCTCCTTCCACAAACCCAAGGTTTTCAGCTGCTGCTTGCAGAGCAGCTTGCTCACACCAGTATTTTTTGCTTTCTTTCTCAATCTCTCAGAAAAATCTCCCAGCTGCTCCCCCCTCCAAATTATTCCTTTTTCAGACTCAGGGGTTCTCTGCAGTCTGTGCTGACCTGTGTAACTCCATGTGATGCTCCATCTGTTGTTGACTTCTTTGTGTTTACTTACTAAGGGGAAACTGAAAACACAATTTCCAGCTCTGGCCAGTGTTCCTGCCATTCCTCAAAAATAAGATTTGTTATGGATGGAGCTCTGATTTCGATCTGCTCGAGCCTGTGGCTCAGCCCCAGGGATGCTGGCTGAGGGAGGACATGTGAAAAGTGTCCTGTGCAGTGCTTCATCCCCCCTGAGACACATAATTCTCTCTGTCTCAGTCTCCACACTGAGATGTCAACAGCTGAACCTCCAGTTCAAGTGTATTTATGCATATTTATCCCTGCATGGCCAGTGAGGTGTATTAAAACCAGTTTATTTCAGAAATAGCATCATTTTTCCTGGCGAGGGAGAGCAGCTTCTCTAATTTTCTGTGCCACTTGTATTTTTGGGCTTAGTGAGGCAAAATGCCAAGGAGTGACAGCCTGTTTACCTAAGAGCAGCTAAAAGAGCTGTGTGGCAATCAAGGTATTGCAAGGTATTGAGTGGGTTGGGCTGAAAATAGATCAGCTTGGGAAGGCTTTGATCAGAAATATTCACTGGGGGCCTGGCTGGCCGTGAGCACCAGGGGCAGCCTCCCAGGGGATGAATCCCCCTGCACATGTGCTAAGCAAGGTACACACTCCTCCTCCTCCTCCCATGAACCCTACCATGGAAGGATGGGATCCATTATCAGCAATGTGGTCATTTTTTCCCCCACTGGGAAACCTCTTTTGGGAGGGTTTTTGTGGCCTGGGAAACCTCTTGTGGAAGGGTTTTTGTGGCCTCACTGGGATATCACTGAGTGCTTCACCTCAACCTTCCTCAGAGAATGATTGTTTAACCCCTTGAAGCTCTCCTGAGCTCCCACCAAACCAGGCTCCAAACCTTTCCCAAGCTGTTTTGCCTCTTTCTTTCTTGATGAGCAGACATGCCAAGCCCAACCTACCTGTGTGATTACCAAACTATTTGCCTGCAGCCTCACATATCTCACTTTTTTTCAGCCCCTTGTGCCAGCTCTCTTCTCTGGGCATGTCTACATAGCAGTTTTGGCCCAGGTTCCAGATCTGGTGTGGCTTTTGGCACCCTGACAGGCAGGACAGATTACAGAAGAAAGGGTCTGGGCTCTTTTGGTGGCTCCAGGAAAGCTCAGACCTCAAGACAGGAGAGCCTGAGCACAGGCCAGGCTCTGGCTTTGAAGGTGTGGATTCAACAGGTTCAGTCACAGGCCCTGGGCTCAGCTCCAGAGAGAACAAACAGCATCACATCTCTGTAGCACTTTGTTCAGGAGTGTTCCTGCTCCTCAATTGCTGTATTTTGCAGCAAATGAGGCACTGTGGGCTTTTTTCTTTGCAATTTTCCAGCTGCAAACATCAGGGAGAACTGGCCACTCTGCAGGGATACAGCACTGTAAAACCAAGGGCTCTCCAAGGGCTGCCAGCCACAGAGCTTGTTGCAGACTCAGTGCCCACTGTTATCATGAAAACCATGGTTACATCAGGAATTTTCCATTTCCAGGGCTGCCAGGCCCTCAGTTCTGCACCTCACAGTGGGGGAGAAATAAAAGCACTGCCTCAGGGTTGTTTGAAGGCTGCAGAGCATGCTAGGTCCATCCCTGTTCTGGGTGGCAGTGCCTGTACCTGTCCCTAGCCCTGCTGATGTTCAGGCTTTATCCACAGGAAGAGAGTTGAATGTGGCCCAAGTGAATTCCTGAGGTTTTCCAGCCTCAGGAAGCATCTGGCACAATCCAGCTGGGGATCTCAGGGTCACTGGCTCCAGGCCTCCTCCTCCTCCATGTCACACATCTTCCAAAGGCTGGGGTTGTGTTTTACTCTATAAAGGTATTAGAAACAAAATTATTTTTTCAACACAATGATGCTGCCCATGCAATTGTCCTTGCAGATCTTGGGAATTGCCTTGCTATCCACATCAGTCCTTCCCTGGATCAACCAACAGCACAAACCTCATTAAATCCCACACCCACTGCTGCATGCCTACAGCCCTGGGAGACTCAGGGAAGAGAAAACCCAGCTGCCCACACATTTGGGTTCAGAAAGAGGAAATCAGAGTGAAGAATTAAAAATGGCAGACTTCTGCAGTGCCACTGTTCTGCTCCTGGGTCTAGAGCAAAGCTGAGCAGATTTCCAGACATGGAAATTCCACCAGTGGAATGAGGATCAGTAGTTTGCTGACCCATTTCTCATCAGGGAAACCAAGGGATGGCAGCAAGGCAGTGACATCCCCTAAGTGAGCCCAGAGGGGCAAGATCCTCAGCTTTGGCTGCAGTTCCATGGAAAACAAGATAGCAATGGAATATGTGACCTTCCAGCATCAGCCTGAAGGTCCTTCCTGCCTGATGGAGGAAGCAGCAGTGGGGCTTTTCTGTCCAGCAGTGACTGCACACAGGGCTGTGTTTTCCCACACACATCCTTCAGTTAGAAGTGAATGTGAAAGGCAGTTTCAAGCTTTGAAATGCTGAAAGCCTCGAAAAAAAGGAATTTCCAAGTATGGGGATCATGCATGGGTTTCAGCTGATGCCTGAATACTTTAGGGGTTGTATTTTGGGATGTTCCTTATGCTGCTGAATCACAGCCCAGACACTGAGGTTTGAGAACTGCTGGTTTAGGGAGATGGTTTCAGACACTGAGGTGGAAGGTTGGGAGGCACAGCAGGCACTTGGTTGGTTACTGGGATCAGCTGACACTCTCCAGTTTGTTAAATCAGGTAATCTGACCTTAAATCCAAGCCTGTCGACGCAACCATGGAAAGAGCACTTCCAGGAATAGGCCATTTATCCTGTCACTGTGCACAGAATTACAGTAAGATAATAACTCTGGGGCTTGTTGGTTTATTTCCCTCTGGTTGCTGTGCCTGGATGCTCAAAAGAAGGCTTTTTCTTGCCCTTTTTTTTTTTTCAATTTTAGTTTATTTTTATTTTTAATCCTAACTTTGGCATTCCCTTACTTGCTGACTCCAGTTTTAAAATGGGGAAAACAAATGAAACTGGAAATATATCAGTGCTGCCTCCATGGGAAAGGTGCCTGCCAACATCCCAGTCCTGCTCTGTTCATAGCACCCAACTTTTAGCTTGTGTCCCTGTGAAATGACTGCTCATCATTGTGGGCCAAAGCACCACAACCAGCACATCAACTACAAAACCCAGCCCCTGCTCCAGCACATTGTTAGCCACCCTATCAGTTTCTCTGGGTCTGGATTGAAGGCACTTGAGACAGTAATTCGTGTTTGGACTCAGGTGTTTATTATTTCTTATCAGTAAAACAGTCTCACAACCATGAGTTTGGCAGCTTTTCATTAGAAGGCACAAAATGCCAACAATCTCTTGTTCCAAGGTCTTTCAAGACTAAACTATCCAATGAAGAGCTGACACCTGGATTATTTTCCCTTTGAACCCAATCACTGATCCCACAGAGCTGCAATGGGGACTTTTCTGCCCAATTACAAAATGCCACCCAAACCCATGGAGAAGGAGGAAGAAGAAACCCAGGATGACACCCTGTGCCCTCCATCTGCTTCCACCCACAACACACTAAAAACCCCAAACCTCAATTTCTCACCCAGTGACACACCTGCACTGCTCTCTATAATCTATTTCACACTTTTGTGGATTCCAATCTATGTTGAAGTCTGGGAAACTTTCTCCATGAATGAGGGTCAGAGTCAGTGCTGCCCTGGGGGTCAGGGCAGCCCAGAGCAGACAGAGAAACATTCCCTGTGGTGCTCTGGGTTTCCACAGCACCCCTAATAAACCTTGTGCCACTGGAAATCCCAGGTGCCCAATAATCCCTGTGTAAGCAAGCACAGGAATCAGCCCAGCAGCCAACCCTTGACTTCTTTCCATTCAATGGGCATTTAAAAGCAGGCAAAAAATAAAATAGCCTGAGTGGATACCATTCCTTGGAAGGTCACTTGTACTTCAGATCACCTCAGCCTAGTGGCATATTCAAAACTTACCAGCAGATCTGGGAAAATTATTGCAGGGCTACCAAAGCTCAAAGAAGAGCTCCAGTCAAGGAGCCCTTATTCCATGGGGTTTCCAGGCAGAGCTCACGGCATAGGGACCGTGTTTTTTTTTTTCAGGAAAGAATTTCAGGGAGGAAGACTGGTGGGTACTGAAAGCAGCTTTGTGTCCTGCCACTAGATTCCAAGCAGGACACCTGGGTCCCTTAAAAAACCCAAACAAACAGGATCCTATTGCATCCTTCTGATGCCAGGGACAGTCAAGAGGGGCTGATGCTGAGGGTTGTCTGCTGTTCCACTGGGTCACAGCTGCAGCCCCTGGGTAAATCTCCCTGTGCTCCTTCTCCAGCCAGGAATGATCCTTTTAGAGCACAGCTCCTCTCCCCCCAAAGGAGTCAGCTGGAATAAGTAAAGAAAATTCCTACAAACCCATCTTGTAGGCTGCTGCCTCCTGCAAGGATATTAAACATTTTCCAGTCATTTGTGAGACCCCTGCCTTGGCCAGGGCCTGGGGGAGAGGAGCAGGACAGCTCTACTCAGCCAGGCAGGAGGATTTGGGAAGTCACAATGTCCTGGTGACTCTGTGCAAGTTTTGCCCTTAGTTGGGAAAAGCCCCATGTGATGCTTTTCAAAATTACCAGGAAAATCATTGCTTCCTTTAATTCCATTGCTTTCTTTAATCCCAGAGGTGGAAAGGGGGTGTCTGTAAAACCCCTCAGTGCATTTATATCCACCATTCCCTTAAGCATCCTCAGAGCAGGGAAAGCTTTCCTCATGGCTCCTGTGTGGCCAGAGATGCCCTCTCAGGTCCAAGTGGGAAGGAATGTCCACCTCCTCCTCACCTGATCTATGCCTCTCCAGGTAAATTAAAATTATGCCTTTTACTCCTGCTGAATTTCTAGCTGCCTCCTCTTGGTCTAAAAGCATGGAAAATTGGGGGTTTTGGCATAGAGTGTTATGGGTAACATAACCAAAGTCTTCATCAGCACCTTGGGATTAAGCAGTCCCTGGGACTTGTGGCAGGAAAACAGGCAGATGTGATCAGACAGCTTCTCTGTCACTTCCTGTTCACTGTTTGTGAACCAAGGGATAATTTCCAGCTTTGTTTGATGGGACCTTTGCATTCCCAAAGAGCTGAAGCCAACAAGGTTTGTGCCAACAGGCAGCCAGGGATAGAGGGGAGGGAAAGGGAGAGAAAAGGGGAAATTTCCTATTTCTGGGACACAAGAACCCACCCAAGGGCTCAACCTGAACTCTTACAACCAGGGAAGACCAGGTCATGTATGGGATCACTCACTCCTCCAAGGAGTGGCTTCCCAAGGAGCAGGGGTCTGTTACCTACCCCAGGACCTGCACCCACTGTGTCACCTCCAACTGGTTTGAACAGGGGATGAGACCCACAGCAGAACTTCTCTGCCTTAAACTGAGCCCTCCCCATCATCCTTGTCCTGCATGGACAAGATAACAGAGGCACAAGGAGTCCCTGGCAGTGGTTTGAAGTGGTTCCAAGTGATGGAAAACACGAGTGTGCACGTGTGGGTGTTGGTGTTGTGAGCCACTCACAGCCAGAGCACATCAGGCTTCAAATTCTGCTTTTGTTTTTGTGTAAAGCAGCCTGTCCCTGTCCAGGCAAGAGCAGGGATAGGAGCCAAGGCAGGCTGCAGGTACTGAGGGGACAGGAAAGAGCAGCTGTGGGAAGCAGCAAGAGTCCAGCCCAGACCATCTGCTGCTGTTGGATTAATCTCTAACCTGCGCTCTTAGCTGGCCAAGGGAAACTTGTTAGGCTGAATTTGTATCTCTAGCTTCAGGTTACAGCCTGGCATGTTAAAATAAACCATCCCTGACTTTGTGTTAGCTTAAAAAGCTGGGCTGTGGATTAGAGATGTAGAAGGAATGGTGGAAGGAGCTGTTTGTGATCACCAGGGAGGGGAGGAGGAGACAACTCCATGCTGCCAACAGCTTGAGCATGGCCAGAGCACCTCCTTGAGAAAAAAGAAAGGATCAGAGCCCCAGGATAAAGGAGTGTCTGAAAAGAGCCTTGGACCCATGAGGAAAGGCTCTCTTCTGCTCTGGGATCAAGCCTTGTGTGCTCTGAAGGAGCAAATTAGAAACAATTTTTATTCTCCTGTTACTATTGTTTCTCATTACCACTGTTTGTCTTGTGTTTGCTTGCAAAGCATCCTCTGCCAGAGGAGTAGCAATCTTGAAAACTTGGAAATAATGTGGAGGAAGGACGAGATTTTTTTTTTTAATTTCCTTTTTAAAAGCGTGAAAAAAAAAAAAAAAAAAAAAAAAAAAGATGTTTTCCCTGCCAGTGAAAAGTAAGGAGAGAAAGAGAAATGTCTGGGAAAAAAGCTGTTTCCCAGCTTTGTTGAATGCTGGAGAAGGAGAAGATGGACGAAAAGCATTAATAAAAAGCAAAGTTTGAGGAGTGGACTTGAAGGCTGCCTCACTGCTTATCTGATTCAGGGCCGGCTGTCTGGCAGGATGGTTTCAGGTAACATCTGCCCGAGCCTCCTGACTCATCTCTGTGTGGGTTTTGGATGTGCTGGAGATGAGCTGAACCTGCCAGGCTCTTCCAGTTTGCTTTTACACACATGGAGGAGAGCTGGGCTGGTTGGAGCGAGCCTTACAAAGCCTCTTTCTAGGAAAGGAGCTTTGCGTAACAGAAGGGAAAATAGGTCGTCGTCAAGGTTTAGGGCATTTGCAGAAGAAAGTAAACAAGTGGTGCAGCATGGCCGGGCTGGAGGGGAGAGCAGGATCTGCTCCTGCTCCAGACAAGGCTGTGCTTTGAAGGAGGCTTTGGCTGGGAGCAAAGGCAGCCTTGTGTTTACGGCAGCGGGACTCGGATTCTCCGCGTGATCCTCGGCAAAGCATCCCATCCCATCCCGGGCTGAGCCTGGGTGCAGATGCCAGAGGATAAGAGATGAGGACTTGAAATTGTCCTGTTACGTCCCACAGGGACACAAAAAGGACACTGAGGTGCTCAGCAGAAAACTCCCAGTAGGACAGGAGCCATCAGCACTTCCTGGAGGTTTGACCACCCCACAGCACCCCAGGCTTTGGGTGCTGAGCTCTGTGGGGCACGACAAGGAGCAAAGAGGGCCTGGGAATCACCGAGGAGCTGCTGTGGGATGGGGAGGTGTTGCAGATATCTTTTATGAAAAATCCTTTCCTTAGGATTTTTCCTCCTGAGAAGCTGAGAGGCCTCAGGAACAAAATGTAACCAATGGTTATCTGCTGCTGTGGCATGCAACAGGTGCATCTGGGATTGGCCCATGTTGGTTGTTTCTAATTAATGGCCAATCACAGTCAGCTGGCTCGGCCTCTCTGTCTGAGCCACAAGCCTTTGTTATCATTCTTTCTTTCTCTATTCTAAGCTAGCCTTCTGATGAAATCCTATCTTCTATTCTTTTAGTTTTAATATAATACATATCATAAAATAATAAATCAGCCTTCTGAAACATGGAGCCAGACCCTCGTCTCTTCCCTCATCCTGAGACCCCTTGTGAACACGGTCACAGGGAGGCAGAAGAGCACAGCCAGGGCAGAGCCAGAGCCGGAGCAGAGCCTGCCCAGGGACACTCGGAAAGAAACAAAAAACAAGGCAGACCCCCCCCCCCCCCCCAACAACCACCAGCCTCCTGCAACAGCACCGCAAAGTCCTTACAAACGCCCTGGGGCACCGGCCAAGCAAAATCGCGGGGAGATTTTGGGAAGAGCTCCAGCAGCCTCCCTGGCTGATACAGAACCACAGCGCGTTACCTTCCCCAGGGCCGGGGGAGAGCCCGGGCACCCAGCCAGGCACCGGGGGCTCAGTGCCGGGCTGTGGCCGTGCCCTGCCCGCCAGGGTACAGCCTGTGCCGGAGCTCTGGCAGCCGGGGGGCTCTGCGGAACATCTGCCAGCTGCCCGGCCCCCGCCGCCAGCCCGCCAGGACATCTTGTTTGTGTTTTTGTGCGGAGCACACTCCCAGCGGGTTATGTCAGAGGTGAGGAATGCAGGGCCACCCTGTGTCATGAGATCAGCCTCACATTTTTAGGCTCAGCTCTTACCGTATTTGCTGGGAAGCGGCGCGGGGGCCCCGCAGGGGTGGGAGATTCCCCCCTTCGCCCCGCATCCCGCTTTTCCAGCCCTCGCTCCAGCGGAGCCGGGCGGGGCGGATGGGGCCCGTCTGCTGGAACAAGCTCTCCCTCTGTTCCTCGCAAGGAGCAAGAAAGGAAACGCAGTGAATTAAGGCGAATGAAAAGGCGGCAGTGAAAGGCGGCCGGGCGCGGTGACAAGCGCGGGGAGAGAGCTGGTGGCGAGCTGCTCTCTGCCGCCGGGGAAGGCATCGGCACCCGGGGCTGCCCCGCCGGGAAACTCACCCAGCCACCCCAAAACATCCCCGTGCCAGGGCTGAGAGAGTGAGGAGCCACATGAACCCCCCAGGGCAGCGAGGAGCTGGGCTTGGAGCCCTTGGAGTGAAAGAACTTTGACCCAAACACCGCCCAGAGCAGTGGCTTTCCCCAGCTCTGTTCCTGGGATCCAACTCTTATGTTCCACCTTTCTGAAATTTCTGGGCTGCTTGGTCCGAGTCCTGCTCAAGCAAAGCTGGTGCAAAACAGCTCTGCTGATGTCACACAGGGTGGCTGCACTGCTCGTTTCCAAGTTTTCCTGCTTAAAACTTGGAGGCTCCTTTTGCAGCTCTGCGTCCCGCCAAGGGTAGAAAGAGGGGAGACGCTTTGATCCTCAAGCCACTGCAGAGAAAACCCACCGAGGCAGGGTCAGACCCTGGCACAGGAAAGGCTTCTCTTCTCTGCTCTGGTGTGGCTAGTATTTTCTTTTAATTCTTTCTTTTCTCCCCTTTAGTAAAAATTTTCCTGCAATAGCTACCACAGTAGAACTTGAGATTGAAAAGCCCAAAACACTTCCACAGACCATGTCCAAGATGCCACTGCTTGATAATTTTTGATTTGTTTGGTTTGGGTTTTTTGGTGGTTGTTTTTGTTATTGTTGTTTTTGTTGTTGTTGTTGTTCTGTTTTGCCCTGCAGAGGGTTTTGACATGGTGGTGTTTTGTTCTGTGTCAGAAGGAAAACAAACCCTGAAATACCAAAATCTTCCACACAATGGTCTTTCCTTTCTCTAAACATCCCTGTGAGCTGGGCCTCTTGCAGCTCTCTACTCTTCCCAGAACAGGAGAACAAATACTAAGAAATCTGGAGGGGTGCACTGCAGGGATGAGCTGCAGGGAGCTGGCAGCACCAGCTCCACATCATTCCATGTCTCCAGTGCTGCCTGGTCCTCACCTGGGGGAGGCAGGTGAAACCTCCAGGAAGTGCTGATGGCTCCTGTCCTACTGGGAGTTTTCTGCTGAGCACCTCAGTGTCCTTTTTGTGTCCCTGTGAGGCATAACAGGATAATTTCAAGTCCTCATCTCTTATCCTCTGGCATCTGCTGTTTTGTTGTGTCACTCCCAGACTTCTTTGGTCACTCTACCATAGTCCCAAAAGTCTGTTTGGGAAATTCTCCCTTTCATGGCATGAAAATGAAAATGCTGATTTTTGGTGCTCTCTAGATTGTGGTGCTGTGGAGGCACCAGAGAGTGTCTTGAGGAAATGAGAGAGGTGACCAGCAGGGACAGAAGGGACTAGCAGAGGCCTCCAGAGGGACCTTCAGGCCCAGAATCCTCCCTGTTCATCCACCAAACACAGAGGTGATGTGTTGACAGCAAGGGGCTGGTTGCTGCCTCATTATAATAAGTAGGGAGAAGTGATGGTGTGGGAAAATAAGGCTCGTTTAATGATTTAGGACATTATCTTCTTTTCCTTCCCACTCTCTTTGTCTGCCTTGCCCTTCATAAACTTGTGCTTTGATAAGATTTTCTTTTTTATCATCTGGGGCGGAGATTTCAGTTCATTTTCCCTGGATTAAAAAAGGAAGGAAAATGGGGCATCATGCAGCATTTAGCAACAGTCTTGGACACTGAACCGGGGCCAGGTAAGACCTGGAGAAAGGGGTTGCAGGTCTACCTTGGCTGATCCAGAAGACTTCAAATGACAAAAATAAGGATCTTGGCTTTCATTAGATTTATCAGCTGCCTGGAATGCTTTAAGAAACAAAAACCTTCAGTAGCAATGATCACATATATATATATATATATTTAGATTTTATATAAGTTTGGTTCTGCTGCAGTGAACTCATTTGCTTCTGCTATGCTCCTTCAGTTTGGGGGAAAAACATTGACATTGCTTAGCAACCTTTAAATCATTTTGGTAGAGCACAATAATGTGGGAAGGATGAAGCTGATGTCTGTTCCCCTGCCCCAGGTTACTTGATCTCCCAAATGTTAACTTATCTAACCTTATTATTTGCTTCTAATCACTATTGTTTTCTGAATTGCACTTGAGCATCCTGAAATCATAGAATATCCCAGGTTGGAAGGGTCTCAGAAAGATCCTAGAATGGTTTGGGTTGGAAGGACTTCAAAGATCTTTGTGTTCCAGCCCCCTGCCATGGCAGGGACACCTTGCACTATCCCAGGTTGCTCCAAGCCCCATCCAGCCTGGCCTTGGGCACTGCCAGGGATCCAAGGGCAGCCACAGCTGCTCTGGGCACCCTGTGCCAGGGCCTCAGCACCCTAAAAGTGAAAAATAACAAGGATCAACAAGTCCAGCTCCCTGCTCCTTTCAAGACTGCATTGCTTGACTTTGATGTTGTGTTTTCACTGCCTCTGCAGCGTGGCAGAGCACCAGGCTCTCTGGGGAGATCCCACAGCACAAGGCAGCAAAATCTCCATCTGACCCAGGCAAGCAGCTGCTTTGCCTTGCTGCAGCTCAGCAGTGGGATGTGTTGTGCCTGCCAAAGCAGATACTGAAGGTTCTTTCTTTCCTAATTGTCACTTTTTCTGTGACTGCTTCGAACACAGAACCAAGGAGCATGGAAAGAACAGTGCTTCCCCTGTCAGGGATGGGGTGGAAAAGGCAGAAAAAAAAGACTGAAGGAAGAATGTGGTGAAAGGCACCACAACATCCAGAGGCTTGACTCTGATTTGCTTGAAGCAGTGTAAACAAGCAGGTTACAAAACTTGGAGCTCTGACTGGCGCTGGCACCAGAAAAACAAGGAAAACATGTTTTAGACCAATTATACTGCAGAAAATACATGAGATTTTCAAGACACCTAAAGCCATCAGCATCAGACAGTGCAGTAATTTGAGTTTTAGGGCCAGATGTAAACACCGGGGCTACAAGAACCAGATACTGAACCTGATATAAAGTGACTGTTGTAATGTTTCTAAAGATTTTGCACTGTTTGAAAGATTACCTACCATAAGATCCCTCTGCTCCTCTTCTAACCTCCCTGCTGGGATGTCCTGCAGCTGGCCCAGGCACATCTTCCCCAAGTTCTTTACCCATCCTTCTGCTCTCTGTGCTCCAAATCTCAAAATAACTGTGGCACTCCATGCAAATTGTCTTGAGCTTGCCCTTTTCTGCTGGATACTCACCCAACCTTTCCTGACCTATGGCCATATTTCCCCACTCTTTGTGACCTACATCTATAACAAAACTCTCTGCTCATAATCAGGGCAGGACTGCCCTGGCTTGTGCTCCTTCCTATGAAACTCACTGGAAGAACATCCCACATCCTGGACTCCTGAGCAACTCAACTCACCTACAGAAAGAAAAATGAGGCAGAGCTGGTAGGTGTGAGCAAAGGGCCCAGGTCAGCCCCTGTGGAGAAATAGGACAGAACTTGCAGGAAGATCTTGTTCCTTGATATTCTCCAGGTTCCCACTGGGAGTCAGGCAGAGCTTCCTGGTTTTCATGGATTCAGCTCTCTGTCTCTCCAGCCCACCTCTCCACTGGTCCATCTCCATCAGGTGTCTCCCCATCCCATGATCAAGGAGGTTGTCCTGCTTCCTGATTCATCCACCCTGGTTCCTACAGAACAGGGAGACAGCCACAGAAGTCCATGGTGGTTTTGGTTCTCCTGAGCTGTGGTTCATTGCTCCAGCCCTTTATGTTCTTATATCCTTCAGGGGAAAAGCAACAATCAGTACAATGATCCATCTTCCTTTACTAATCCAGCACACACTTCAGTTGCCCCACCCTTCCCAGGAGGGTGGAGAGCTGGGAGATGGGAAGACACCTGAGAAATGATCAGTGGTGCTTCTGCTCCAGAAGAGGGTGTAGGAGGTTTCAGGCAGCCTCAGCATGGTGATTTCATCATTCCCTTCAGCAGGCCCTTTGCCAGACACATCCTGTCCAGCTTGTGCTGGACTGACCGGCCATGGGAAGAGTCAGTGGCAGCCAAGTCCAAATGGCCAAGACCAGCCTCTTTGCAGTGCTCAGGAGCTGATTCATGTTTTGGTTTTCTGCCCCACCCAGTCTAGAGTGAGTTCAGCACATCCCTCTGAGCTTCACTTTCCTGCTTTCAAGGCTCTCCCTCCTTCCGAGATCTTCCCACATTCGTGGCCCAACCCAGCCACCACCATCTCTCTCTCTTTTCCTGGACTGGACACCAGGGCAGCAGCCAGGAGCTCGCTGGCTTTGATTCATCCTCCTCTAGGAAAAAAGCTGCTGATCCTGCTGGTGATGCTTCCTCTTGACCGTCTGGCCCAGCACAAAGACTTGGTGTTGATCTCCACCCCTGTCTTGAGGGGAAAGGCCACTTCTGAGGGCCACTGTCCCTACAGGGCACTGCTGAACTTGGAATGTGGGAAGTGGAAAAAAACACAGCCTTGGGAGCATGGGAACACATCCCTATCCCATCAGCTTTGTGCCACCAGGCAATGCTCAAGTTTGGTGTGTGTTAAGAATCAAAACCTGATGGTTTCCCCCAGGACTCAGACTCCTGAATGATGCAAGCATTTGTCGTCCCTCTCCTTAAATAACTACAGAGTAGAGCCAAATGGGTTTTCTCTCCAACAGATGGGCTGCTGACAGGTGCTGCTGGAGGCTGAGAGATGGAAAAGCAAGGATGCTCTGATATGGTCTGTCACTAGCTTGAAGAGAAAAAAAGCAGGTGAGGTCTGGTCTCCTTGTTCTGCCATATTATTCAGATGCTGTAGAAGTATAAAACCACAATATTATTGTGCTAGGAAAATACTATTAACTTGTCTTAAAGGCAGGGGAATGGAATATGTCCTAAAGATGGAAGACTGGGATATGTCCTTTGGGACAAGGAGGATCTGCTTCCATAACACAGGTCCCAGAATAAGCAGGGTTCTGTCAGAATGGCATTGTGTAAAATAACAGAAAACAAAAGCCTTTCTTTGTCCCTAAATAAGTAATTTCTGTTCTTCCTTTGTGGTTCACTCTTAAAGGCTGGCTGAATCCAAGGAGGATGTGGTCACACTCGTTGGAAACTCCAGATGCTACAATATAAAAACACAAATCTGCATTAAACCCACATTTTTAATGAGGTAAATCTCATGTGCTTTCACTCTATTTTTCTCACAGGGTGATGGCAGGCTGCTGCAGTTTTCATGTCCCTTGGAGAGCATTTGCCCAGTTCCTCAGAAATCTCCCCCTTGATTTTTTTGACAGGATAAAGTCTTTTGTTATTTACTGATGTCACTGTAGCCTAGGAGAGAAATCAACAGAGTCATGAATTATAGACTATGCTTGTAGGACTTTTCACTTTGTTTGATTTAGTGTGAACAAATTCCAGATAATTAGAGATGAGTTCAAGTTACAACACTTCACTTCTGTCTTCTGAGTTGCCCTAAGTGGTGAGGAGTGTCTGGGTTGAGTATTTTCACAGGGGTCATTGGAAAGGTGAAATCCTTCTGCGTGTCTCAGTTTTGAAGAAGCTTAATATTACAGCAATGCATCTGTGTCTCCACTCAGGAAACACATCAGACTTTGAAAAAACCCCTCAGAATCCCCAGGCTGAAAACATCACATGGTGTTGTGTGGGTTTTCTTCAGCTTTAGCTGTGGCATCCTCCAAGTGGTTCTTCACCTGAAGGTCATTTCCATCCCAGCTAGAAACTCCTGCTGCTGAGCATTTGAGGGATAAGGAAAGAAGCATCTTGGCTTGGGTTTTTGGGATCTGGGACTGCTTGGACATAAAATGTACCATCCCTGCAAAGCTTTCCACCATCACCCTCATTTTGTGTGTAGAAAAGCAACTCTAGCCTTCCATTCAAATTAAAAAACCAAAAACCAAAACAAAAAACCAAACAACCCAAAAATGAAAGGGGTATGGGAAAAGGCCAGGGTCTTGCTTTCTTCTTGAACAACAAAACCCATGTCTCAAAGCAAAACCAAAGTCACTTCATCATGATTTTGGAAGATGATGTACAGTGCTGTGGTACAACAGTGAGGGGAGGGTGTCCCTGAGCACGCAGCCACCTCGGGGCACAATTAGAAGAGTTTTCCATCTGAATGCTCTGTCTATTATAAATAACCAAGATTTTAATCATAACTCACTGCCTGCTGGAAGTCCTTTTCTAATGCCTTCTGTGGGCATTGGAGACTGGGGAGGAGAAGGATGTGTTGGTTATGTGATGGACTCTTTCAGGAGGACTGCATTCAGTTCTCTCCATGTCCATAATTTGGAAAGTCTGGGGAGTCTTTGGCAAGGTCCTCTTCATACACCCAACTACAGCACCAAACACACTCCTTAAGATAGTCAAGCCATAGGTGATGCACTCCTGCCTACCCTTGGAGTTTCTATCTCTTACTGTTGGTTAAAAGTCTGAAAAAAATTAGGCCAATATGTGGGCATTGGGCCTGGAGGATGCCTCAGCTCAGGTTTTGAAGGTTTAGCTCATGGTTTTTAACTCCTGGACCTTACAGGGGTAATTGCTTGGTTTGCTTGCAGTCTGATGAACTCCATGGTTTCCAGCCAAGCACTTGACCCAGAGAATCAAGGCAATAATTGTGTGACTCACAAGGAAAAACCAGAAATAAGAACAATAAAAATCCTTGGAAACATGAGTAGACTCCATTCCCCTGAAACACCACTATGGCACAGTCAGTTATGGAGCAGCACTTTTACCACCTGGGAGGAAAGGAGGCATGGACCTTCTTTGGATGTGAAAGTAAAACTGCTTATTTCTGTCTCTTCAGGAGAAGATGGGAAAAGGATGGCCTGAAAAAACTAAAACCAGAGAAGGAACAGAATGTATATTTAAGAAAAAATTGCAGCATGTGGCAAAATATTTCCTTTTTGTATCCTTTCTTGGGGTAATGGTTATTCACTATCTGAGTGGCACTAGTGGTTGTGACTCCTCTGAGGATGTAAATCACAGTGTCACAGGCTGGTTTGGGCTGGGAGGGACCATAAAGATCATCCAGTTCCAACTCCCCCATGCATAAGAAGAGCAGCTGTACTGCACATGTGATGGGCTGAATGGACAGCTCAGTCCCTGGGGCAGTGTCTGGTGACGGGTGGCTTTGATGAGGCTTACAGGAAAGCCACTCATGGTGGAGAGAAGCACTTAGGGTCCCAGCTGGTTCATGTTTTACATGCAATCATAAAAAAAATCAAACAATCGTTTAGCATGCAATAAGAGGATGGAGGAAGGGTTTTTTAAACCAGAGTCACAGCAGGTTATGGCCAGTACTGATTCCTTGCTGTCATGGTCAGAGGTCCCCTCTGATGCACAGGGGGACTCTCCTATCCTGCACTGATGTGACCTGGAAACCCCTGTGGTCTTGGAGTTCCCCTGGCTCCAGGCCCATGCAGGGGGGTGAAGGCACTGATTGCTGTTCAACATCCTGTCCCACCAGAGACTGGATGGAAAATATTGATTTCCTTTCAGAGGAGGCACATTCAGAGATGCTTTTATGGGGGGCTTGTTTCTCCTTGGAGGCAAAGGGAATGCAAAGAAAAAGCCCCTTTCCCTGTCATGCTGAAGGCTCAGGGAATGGAGCAGGAAGATAACACTGATAACACAAGGCTCTGTAACATGCAAGATCTTGGTCTCCTACACCAGACCACAGTGCAAACTCCTGGCTCCTTTGTCAGCCACCATTGAGCCACCAAACATTAAATTAAGTGCTGTCTCCACCAAGGTGCTGACAGTCCCAAGTGACATCTCTTGCTGCTCTATCAAATTCAGGGTGCCCCCATTGCAGGGAATGATTGACATCTGACTCCATGATTCAGAATGCTGAACAATTGCTTTATTAAACTATATTACATTATACTATACAATATTAAAGAGATACTATACTAATGAATACTAAAAGGATACTATACAAAAGATACTAAAGAAAAAACCCATGACTGTCTGAGACAGCCAGGACACAGCTTTGACCCAGTTGGCCAAGAAAACAAAACAATCCTCAGCAGAATCTAATTGACAAAATCCCTTCAGGTAAACAATCTTCCTAACACATTCCACATGTGCAAAAACAACAGGAGCAGCAAGTAGAGATAAGAATTGTTTTCTCTTCTTCTCTTTGTGCTTCTCCAGGAAAAATCCAGGGAGAGAAAACGATGTCTCTCTCTGTTCAGAGAATGTGAGTACCACACTGCTCCTTCTACAAAATGCCACATCCTCTCTGGGGGTGTTTTCAAGCTAAGGTGCCCTTTCAGACCCAAGCTTCATGGCTGGGAAGAAGCCCCCTGGAATCAGATGCAGACGCGGAAGAAAACTTGGACTAAGGAGGCACGAGGTGTTTGACCTGGTGACAGCAGTAATTGGCTCAGGTTTGTTGGCTTGTGGATATTCATGGGTGCTGTTGGAGGTGAGATGTGAGAGCACCACCAGCCCTGAGGTGCCACATTTTTCTGCACATGGATGCAGTGACTGCCCTTTGGAAGGAGGTTGTTATTCTTTGCCATGCCATTGCTTTGAGCAGTGGAGCAGTGAAAGACCTGCTCTGCAGCACCTAGAGAGGAAGCCCAAAGAACTGTCTTCTCCAAGAACAACCCACACCCACCCACTTGAAGGACAGACGCTCCTCTCTAGAATTTCACTGCCTCTTGGGAACCTTGAGGTTGAAAGCCCCTCCATGGCACATACCTGGAACAGCACTTCATCTTCCCTGGCTGTAAGAATTTGTCTTAACTAAAGATTTTCAATTAAAAGTCAAGACTGAATTGCTGCAAAGTGCCGGAGACAAGAGTCATTAATACTGGGATGCAAGTTTTAAATAATTTTTAATATGCTCTGCAAGACATTCATAAAAGGCCCTTAATCAATATGCGCTTCAATTCCTTGCATTAGGGTTTGAGAAATTTAAATTCATGGCAGGGGAAGGGTCGAGAAATCATAATGAATTTCCATCAGAGCTCTTACACAGCTAGACCAGGGAGATCAGCAGGGTCCAAGCTGTTGGGAGGGTGTGACCAAATGGATCAGACTTTTTTGGTGGTCCCAATCCATGGGGAACGGGTGTTGTGGCTTGTCATTGATATGGAAGCAAATTTTTGAGTCCCTGTTGGTGACAGCAGCTGTGATTTTGCTTGGCCATTTCAGCCAGTATCAAATATTCACTGGCACTACTGGCAATTTAAGCATTACCTGACTGTCACCTGGTGAGAAGAGCAGAGAGGATGAGGATGGGCTGAGCTGTGGACATCAGGGCTGCTCATGCTTGAGGACCCCAAATCTTCACATGCAGCATTCCCATGCCCTCACAGCTTTGATAACTCTCTTCCTGCAACCTGCAGGGTTAGTTTTGTGGTCGGTGCACAAGCAAAGCAAGCTGATACTCCTGCTTCCCACTGCCATCATCTCACAGCAGGAGCATGGAGAGGCACAAGCTTTTCCAAGGTGAGCGGGACCAAGAGAATCCAACTCATCCAAGAAGACACTGTGGCAATGCAGGTTTGAAGCTAAGCCTGTGCTTAAGCATTTGGCTGGATTTGGGCCAGAGGTGCAGAAAAGAAATTTCCAGTAAGGACAAACCTCTAGGAAGAACCAAACCCTAGAGGAAGCTCAGGGTGAGGTTTGTGCTTCCTATTTCAGTCTAAAAAAAGCCCTGTCCCAGGAGGGGGTGAGTTTCAGTAACATCCAGAGTGTCTCCCACACACACACATGCCAAATATTCCAACTCTTTGTATCCAGCCCAGGGGTGATGGCAGTAAAGCACGTGGAAACTCCACATGCAGATGAACCCTCAGAACATCCTTCCCTGCAGGTAGCCCAGGGACAGAGCAGCATCATCCTTGGAATGGCTCACAGGAGGAGGTACACACTGAAAGGAGCAGAGGTGGTTGTTGCAGCCAAATTGACCCCCAGAGATGATAAGAGGGCCTAGAGATTTATCTGCATGCTCTGTGGCATGGGTCTGGATGAGGGCCAGGTATTTCTCTCACCATTTTTCCTTTGGGGAAGGCAGGAGCTGGGGGCTGTGCCCTAGGAGCAGGCTGGATGCAGCCACACTGTTTCAAAGGCTGAAAAAATGCAGTCCTGTAGAAGAAAGCCAGGTGAAGCTATTTATTAGACTGCCTCAGGCCCTGCCTATTTTGCTGCCAGCTTAAAAATCCCCCAGTGCTGGGAAATCAGCTTGGACCTTGTGTGCACGTTGCTGCAGCTCAGCCTGTGTTCAGAGGGTGCATCTGTCTCATTTTGCAATCCTTACGCTTGAAATGAGCTAGGGAAAAGCAGGCAGCCCTTTGGAGAGGGATAGGGGAAAATAAAAAAGGAAAGAAAAACAGAAGGAAACCAAAAGCGCAGGCGGGAGGGAAGGGAAAGGCAGGATTTTGTCTCGGGAAGGCGTTAGAGCCTCTGAGGACTGTCCCCGCCGTCGCCTCGCATTGCGAAAGAGCCTTTGGCTCGGGTGCCCCTCGGTTTTCCAAGGGATGCCGGCACGGAAAGCCTGTCCCGGGCGCTGCTCGCAGAGCGCAGCGGGGATGCCGGGGAGCCGGGGGGCCCCGCGCCGGGGCCGGGATGCGGCGGCAGCGGAGAGGGCTCGGAGCGGGGCCGCCTGCCATCTAGTGGCACCGGGAGCCGGTCCCCTCCCTGCCCCGGCCGAGGGAACCCCCGGACGCAGCCCAGACCCCTCCGGCAGCCCCCGCCATCCCCCTGCATGCGCGGGAATCGCCTTCGGCTTTGGGGGTTCCGAGGGGATTCTGCCAGCGGGGCTGGAGCATCTCCGTGGAAAACGCGCCGAGACGGAAATGCGGCGGAGCGTGAATGTGTCTGCGAACCGAGGAGCCGCGCCGATCGATCCAGCAGCCATGGACTCCTGCCTGGGGCTTTCTCCCCCTCCCCTTCCTGCACCTTTCCAGCTCCTTACGCCTCTGCGAAGGGCTTCTCCTCCTTTCCCTCCATGAAAAGAAATAACCCGTGGCAGGAGCCGGGCTCTGCCCTCCCCTCCATCCCTTCGCATTCACTGCAGGCTCCCTCCTGCCTCCCATTTGTGGCCTCGTTGCTCCCCCACTGCTGCTGGTCCCCGTGGAGAGCAGCGGGGGGGACACAGCCGCGTTTCTTCTCTTCCTTCTCGTGTGTCTTTAACACCCCTAGATCTTTCAGGGATGCTGACACCTCTGTTTCTGCACCCAGAAGTTTGGGAGCTGAAAGGGGGACATGAACCCCCCCTTCCTTTGTATCTTCCTGCAAATTCCATCATGCACTAAATCTCCCCTGCTGTGCTGGGAGCTCCCCTTTACTCTGGGGGTGACAGTGTCCCATTTCATACCCAGGGAAGGAAATGGAGATGGCTTTTCAAAGGCCACCCCTGCAGGGGATGGAGTAATGCACTTCCTCAATCTCATCCTGCCCCTTGGGGTCCTTTTGAGGGGTACAGGGCAGAAAACTAACATGGACATATTCTAACATGGACATATTCTAACAGCCCCCAGCAGGATGCTTGTCAGGTGCAAAGAGGTGCAGACCTGGGATCAGATTTAAAAGGAGAGGGAAAGCTGGGCCCTGGGCAGTTGGGAGATGTCAGCCATGGTGTGCTCAGGAGTCAAAGATGGTGCCAGCAATGGGTGCTCCTGGCAAACCAGCACCAGGCACACAGATCATCTCTGATGGAGCGGGTCAGAGCAGCCTGGCAGCACCCCAGGACTCAAGAGCACCGGGAGGATGGCACAGGGACAGTGTGGGTCTGTGCCCAGAGCCCCTCCATTGGCAGAGGATGCACAAAGCCCTTCCCACTGAAATCAGCTTGGAGGGAAGGTCCAACCAACCAACCCCAGATGGGACCCAGTTCTGGGGGTGCAGTTTGCTCATGGTATCTTGTGGCAGCTATGCCTGATTTTCCTGCCATCCTGCACAACCTTGGATCCAAGGACTCCAAATCAACACTCTCCATCTTCAGCAGTGCCATCACAAAAGGGACATTTGGGATTTCCTTGTGTTCTCCCCACTCACCTGCCTCTAACCTTGCTCCGAAAATGTGTTCACCTTCCTTTTCCTTCCCTGTTTTCTTCTTCTTTTATTGCTTTGTTCTTTTATCTAAAAAAAACCCAACACACTTTAGAAGTTCAAGTTGACTGTACAGCCCAAACCTTGTGCTAGCCCAGAGCCTGGACAGTCAAGTACATCATGAAGGATTTATTCACCAGGACAGTCAAATACATCATGAAGGATTTATTCACCAGGACAGTTCCATAGGTGCTCTCAGCCAGATGCTTCTTGAAGTCCTTTGTGTGAAGTGCTGCACCCACAGTTAGTTGGGAATGGGCAGGCAGGAGGCTTTTTGGCCCTTGTGTTGAGGGTGCCCATTACCAGCTGTGCTGGGAACTGGTCCCAGGCATGTTTTTGTTTGTTTTTCCAAGGAGAGGTCAGCACCCTGTGCAAGGCAGGATTTTATCCAGGGGAAAAGGCTCAAGGCACCAGTCTGGCCCATCTCCATCCTGCATTGTGCTGCCCTGGGGACCAAGCCTCTGCCACTGAGGAGGGGAGGAAACCTTCTAAGAGGAGGAAAAAAAGAAATTTCTGAGAAATGGTGCTACTTGGTACAGGTACCTTCAAGTGTAGCATAGGAGAACAGAGCTGCCCCATGTCACTGGGGTTTCCCATCTTCCAGGGTTCTGCCCATATTTTCTCTACCATCCCAGCTGGCTGGGATTCCTCATTCCTCCACATGAGCCAGTTCCTTCTGAGGCTGATTCCACAATCTTCACTTCTTAGCTCCATGACAAGCTAGAAGGGGACTGCAGAGCCAGTCCTTACGCTTTTATCAGCACAGGATTAATTAAAAAAGAATTCAGAAATAGAAAACAGCTCGGCATTAACCTCATGCTAGAGCAATTTCCAAGCAGGTACGCCAGCAAAACAAAAACAGCAATTTGCAGCTAAATAAAAATAACAGTTAAGCATTTGAAACACAAATGCACCATTCAGGAGCAGCAGATAAATATTCAGACGCGTTCATTAGGAGGTTGAGGCTGTCTCTCAAATAAACAGACAGGTACAAAATAGCAGCCTGAATACTCCAATTACGCCAACATTGCATCAGTGCCGATGCTCCCGGCTCTGAGAGTGGGAGGGGGAGAAGGGGAGAGGGTGAGGAGGAGGAGGGCAGTGGGGAAAGCATGTGTGGGAAATATATATATATATTTAAAATTCGCCTTAAATTTTGTTTTATGTAACCAGTGTTTGGATTCTCTTCCTGGAGGGTTTAACTCCTGAGGATGGGAAGTTCTGCTGTGGCACCGTGCTCCTCGTGGCTCCTTCCATGGGCTTGCTTGGCCTGGCTCCCAGGGAAGACCCCCCCAGAGTGGGGAGAGCAGGGCTTGGCCCTAAACCCACCCTGCAGAGCCCCTGGGCAGGCAGGCACGGCCATGGATCAGCGCAAAGCAAAACAGCGCCCAGCCCAAAAGCTACAAAGCCTTTGGAGCTCAAGTACTGCAGCTGATCGGAAAAACAACATGACAGCGCCCTCAGCCCCCGTGATCCCCTTTGTCCCCGGAGAGTCCCTGCCCCAAGGCCAGGATGTGACACTGAGCAGAGAGCTGGGGGTGGCTGGTGCAGAGTCCTGGTGTGGGGCCGTGGGGATGCACAAGGACAATGGGGTGTCCCCAGCCACAAGGACAGCCACACTTTTGGGGGTGACATGTCACTGTGTGGTGACAGGAACCACCCTGCCTCACACACACTGCAGGGGGACACAGCATGAGCCCTGGTGTGGGCCTGGGGACACTCAGACACAATGGGGTATTCCCAACCCCAAGGACAGCCACACTTTTGGGGTGACATGTCACTGTGTGGGGACAGGAACCACCCTGCCTCACACACACTGCAGGGGGACACAGCATGAGCCCTGGTGTGGGGCTGTGGGGATGTTCAGGGACAATGGAGTATCCCCAACCCCAAGGACAGCGATACTTCAGGGGCTGTCATGTGTCACCTGAGGGGGAGCAGGTGCAGTACTCCCACCACACACAAACCCTGCTGTGGGCGTGCTCAGGGACAGGGGGTGTCCCCATCCCCAAGGACACCCACACTTTTGGGGTGCCATGTGTCACCTGGGGGAGCAGGGCAGACCACTTGGGAGGGTGTAGCACTTCTCACCATACACAAACTCTTATGCGGGCCGGAGGGGGTGCCCAGGACTGTCCCCTCGCCCTGGGGACCGCCGCACTTTAGGGGTGCCCTGTGCTCCCCTCAGGGCGGTGCCGGGTCCCGCCTTTCCCCGCTCCCGCCGCCCGGGGGCGCGCCGCTCCCCTCACGGCGGGGGCGCGGGAGCGCGCATTGGCGGCGCGGCGTGCGCGCGCCCCCTGCCGGCCGCGCGCGCCCTCCCGTTCCCCCCCGTGCCGAATCTGCGGGCGCTGCCCCAGTGCGGAAAGTGCCGCGCTCCACCCGCGCCGCGCTTTACCCCGGAGTCGCGATTTCATCATGCGGGGGGCGGGCGCTGCTCCGCCCGCTCCCCCTCCTTCTCCTCCTCCTCCTCCCCATGCCGCTTCCCCGTAGCGTCCTGCCCGCCCTGCTGCGCCGCCTCGCCCGCCCGCTCCGCTCCCTCGCCGCCCCCCCCGCCATGGACGGCCCGCAGGCCGAGGCGCTGCTGGCGCCGCTCCGGAACGCGGTGCGGCAGCAGGTAACGCGGCCCGGCCCGCGCCCCGCCCGAGGGGCTCGGCGGTGTCTCCCGGGGGTCGGGCGGGCTGTGGGAGGTGCCCCCGGTCCTCCCCCCCCGGGGGTTGCCCGCCCTGCGGAGGGGTGTTGGCGCATCCTCCCCGGGCGCTGCGGCGGCTCCGGCTCCGGGCGCTGCGCGGCCTGGAGGGGACCCCGGGGACACCCAGGGGGAACCTATATGGTCACCCATGGGGACACCTATAGGGACACCCATGGGGACACCTATAGGGACACCCGGGGGCTGCTCCGCGGGTGCGGGGCGGTCCCTCAGGCACAGGGTGCCGCGTGTGGGTTTCCCCTCATGGCTCTGTGCCCTCGCCGCGGTGCCGGGGCTGCCTGGCAGGGCTGGGTCTGTGCCTCAGCCTACCTGGGTGTCCCCTCCCGGGCTGGCTGTGCCCGGGCTGGCCCTGGCTGTGCCCTGCCTTAGGCCCCTGCTCGTGTCCCCCGTGTAAAGCAGCCCCCTCGTCCCTTCGGGGTCACGCTGTGATGTCCCCTTAGAGCTGAGTTTGTGCCGGGTCTCGGAGGTAAATGACGTTCATTTGGAGTTGCATATTTGTCTGATGCAGTAAGGGATGGTAATTCCTTTGCATATTTTCCATTTCATCATTCTGATTAATCAAGGTGGATGATGTGTCTGTCCTTTTAGCTGGGGCTCCATCGCGTTGTCTTCCCATCTCCCTCCTTTTACCTTTATCATTCTTCTTACCTGAGAAGGATTTGGTTGTCTTTTCGTTTCCTAAATAAATATTGTCACTCTGGCTGTGTACTGTAATGGACCTTGTGGAGTTCCTTCTCCTCTCTTCACCACCTGCCAGACCTGTGTCTGTGTGTCCCCCATGTGTCTCCCTTAAGTGGCTGAATCCATATTATTCTCCTGAGCTGCACACAGAGCTATGCATGTGTCCCTTGTATTTGCAGATTTGTGCGCGTGTTTCCCCATTAAATGAGTGGATTTATGGCCCTCTAATTATGCCAGCACTTCAGTGAGTTTTTATTATGAATCACTGTACAGCATAATGCCTTGGCAAGAGAGCTGCTTGTAAATAAAGCAATGATCTCTAGAACCAGCCAATTTATTTAGTTTAAAATCCTGTGTCATTTGCCTGTGAATACCAAGGCACCCCTTCTTTTCAGGGGTTTAAACTGGGGTGTGGGGCACCAAGGGAAAAATAAACAATAGTCCAGCTGGGGCCACACATATTGTGCTGTACAACTGGCTGTAGTAATTCCTGGAGATATTTGCACAGGAGGAGAGGGAGGGGATAACAGAGGTCGGGGTGGTTGATGCCTCTGGATGCAGGAGTCTGTGTCTGGCAGCTCCAGGAGAAGTGGTTTAATTAAACCTAAGGGACTCAGCCTATGGAGAGGGAGCAGCCTATCTTCCTGCAGCAGTGCCTGATGCAATAAGCTGCCGTGATCCAGGGGTGGATCCCTCCCTGCTTTGCTGGTCTGTGGGACAAAGCTGCAGCAAAATTTGCCACATCGAGTGCTGCTGTGCACTCCTCCTTTTGGGCAGGGCTGGAGATCGGAGCTTTAATTAGATTGAGTCCTGTCAGCAGGGATAATTATTTGCTTCAGTTGTGTTTGTTTGGTTTTTTTTTTTTCCCTTCTCCTTGCGTATGTCTGAGCACTCTTACTTATAGGTCAAGACAAAGAGTTGCTGTGTGCTGCTTTTGGATGCTCAGCACTGAGCAGGGTGAGGGCTCTGTTGAGTCAGCAGGAGCTGCTTTGCTGCTGCCTTGATGTTTTTCCACTGCCGACCCCCCTGGCTCAACAAAGGCAATTTGGACTCACTACTTTAAAAGAGAAAAACACCAGATCAGATCCCTCCCTCTGCCACGTTACCCTGGAATGGCAGTTGCAGTCCTCAGCCCCAGAGTGAAACTTTCACGTTTTTGTTTAAGTAGTTAACAGGAAGGAAACAGCAGATTTGTTCTGTTGGTGTAGCCGATGGGGTTAATCCTGACAGGATTCTTATTTTTCCTTCTTCTCATTGTGTATGTTTTAATGCAGTCCTTGGAGACATCCTTTTACTAATAAAATGCACTTTTGAACCCCTCAGTCTCTGGAGCACTTTTATCTTTTCTAATCTGATTACAGAATAGCAATCTGTTTATTCTCTTCTCTTTGCTTTCTCAGTTACCTGTAATGTTTTTGTCAGGAAAGTTCAGAATTTAGGAAAAAAAGTTGGTATTGTGGAAATGTTGTAATCCCTGTGGATTGTGGTTTTTTTCCTTTTTTTTTTCCCTCAAGATATGCAAGGTGCAAGAAAAATGCTGAACTTGGAGTATTCCATTTTTAAAACATCCCACTTGGGGCAGCTTTGACATCTCTGTGCTTTTTCCTCCAGCACCTTTGTCCTTCTCAGTAATTCAAGCTAGATCTTGGTTTTGGTGAAGAAGAGTGGACTCAAAGGGAGACTTTTAGTTCATTTATCTCCCAAGCAAGCTGGGCTTGACAGCTGAGGATCATGTTCATAGAAGAGCCCTTTTGGGTGTGTAGGGAGATTTCCCTGGGCTGAAAGGAGAGAGTCATCCCCACAGGGCAGAGAGACCTCTGTGGAATTGGTGGTGGTTTGACTCATGTCAAGACCTCCTGTAAGCCCACTGCAGGGTTTTGCTGCTCTGAAATATTTAGGCTTTGGGGTTTTTTTTTTAAGGGTATTTTTATTTTGTTGTTGACTTTGTTGTATCTCTAAATTACAGAACATGTTTTAAAAATGATAGCAATTTTTACTCAAAATGCATAGTTTTCTTTGCTTATACATTGAGCTGCAAATATCTGTCTTCTGTGAGACTTTCTTCTGAAAATTTATGTCCTTACTGGCCAGTTTTGATCAGGTAGAACAGAGGAAAAGAAGTCTGAAATGGTCATAGGCTTTGAAGAAAAGGGAAGGGGTGGAAGGAAAAGAGGAGCCTTCTGGAAGGAGATGGAGAGCACAAAGCCTGTGTGCACCATCTGAGAATCCACTTAGGGCATCCTCAAAGACAGAAGCCAGGAATTTGTGATGTACATAGAGGAATATAATCCCACATGGAGATTGAATAGCAGCTCTGTGCTTTAACAGTTGTGTGGGGTGGTTGCATTTCCCTAATGAAGTCTACTCTGCTAACTCTTAAAAGTGTTTAAACTAAAAGAGTCTGCTAACTTTAAAGTGTCTTTCTCACTTGCAGCCTCTGGAGACCTGTGTGCAGGCTGGACAGAAATCTCCTTTTGGATTGCCAGGGGAGCTGGAAGAAAGAGAGATCTCCTCTGTGGCAAAGAATGAATCTATAATGTTCTTTTTCCCCTAGGGAGAGCTGGTGAGGAAGCTGAAGGAAGAGAAGGCTCCCCAGGTGGACATAGACAGAGCTGTAGCAGAGCTCAAAGCTCGGAAGAGGGTTCTAGAAGCAAAGGTGAGTCTGGAAATTAAATTCTGAGCTCCACAGTTTTGTCTGAAAAGCCTTGAAATCTCTTCTTAATCCTTTATTGCAGGTTTGGTCTAAACAGTCCAAATTCAGTCCTAGATTCAGTCTTAGACTGAATCACTTCTGTAATAGTTTTTACAGGTTTTCAGCTAGTGGCAATTTCATTCTTTACCTGTTACACTAATTTCTGTTAGCATTAAATCAGTGTGGAAACAAATACATATGAGTTCAGGTTGTAATCAAAGCTGAAATTGAGTGCATATTCACTAATCTTTGTTTGCTATATAGATTTTTTGTGTGCAGAGTGAGAGCACATGCTGTTCACTGTGGTGAATTTTCAGATTCTTTGTGCATTGAAATGACCTGATTGTCATAGAATATGTTTCTTTAGAAACCACCCATTTTGCTACAGTAACAAAGTTTCTGTAGATGTTTCAAATAACCTGTAGTTATTCTTGACCTTAGAGGTGAAATTGTATCCCCTTTTTTAAATACAGCTAAGCTCTGAAGTCTTTGTGCAAATTAAATGATGAAACTTTAAGTTTGTTGTTTTTTGATCCATAAAGAAGTAAAATACATTTCTTATCCTGTGAGCTTCCCCTTCCCAAACTGAAACAACAAAAATAAATTCTTTAAAGCTTAAAAACAGTCACTTGTGCAGATTCACCTGTGTTCTAATTTCAATTTCATGTAAACATGATTGCAGTTGTGCCTGGGTGATACTCTTCAAAATAAATGAATTAATGAGTAAATACAGCACTTTTTACAGCTGCCTGACTGTGAGAATGTGAGTTCACCTGAACTGAAACCCATTGACCCTGTTTGTCCTGCTGGGTCATGTGGGATGAACAGGTGCTGCTCTCTGTCAGGTCTGGCCTTGTGGCTGCCTGTCTACATACACTGAACCCAAGAAAATGTCATTTTTACTGAGTATTCAGCATAGGGACTGGGCTTTGAAACCATTGCATGAAACCTGAATTGATAACTTGGTCATCCTGCAGGAAATACCATCTAGGGGTTCTCTCACTTTTGTGTACCAACCCTCAGAAGCTTGGGGGGATGTCAGCAGGCAGGTGAGGGATCCTGGTGTCCCTGTGGATGTCAGCAGGCAAGTGAGGGGTTCTGGTGTCCCTGTGGATGTCAGCAGGCAGGTGAGGGGTCCTGGTGTCCCTGTGGATGTCAGCAGGCAAGTGAGGGGTTCTGGTGTCCCTGTGGATGTCACCAGGCAAGTGAGGGGTTCTGGTGTCCCTGTGGATGTCACCAGGCAGGTGAGGAGTCCCTGTGGATGTCACCAGGCAAGTGAGGGGTTCTGGTGTCCCTGTGGATGTCACCAGGCAAGTGAGGGGTTCTGGTGTCCCTGTGGATGTCACCAGGCAGGTGAGGAGTCCCTGTGGATGTCAGCAGGCAGGTGAGGGGTCCTGGTGTCCCTGTGGATGTCAGCAGGCAGGTTTGGAGTCCTGGTGTCCCTGTGGATACCAGCAGGCAGGTGAGGGGTCCTGGTGTCCCTGTGGATGTCACCAGTCAGGTTTGCAGTTCTGGTATCCCTGTGAGCCCCACCTCTCTGTTGGAGGGTGCCTGTAGGATGCAGTGGGGAGGTTTCTTAGCACTTACACCATTTGTGTGGGCTGTCAGTGCAAGCCTGACTTTGCAAATGCAGCATCTGCCCTTGGGAGTGCAGCACTCCAGTACTGGGAGTGTTTCTCTCCTGATGCTGTTCCCAGCAAGGATCACAGATCCCCCTTTGGGGGAAGGCAGCACTGGTGGTTTTCAAGCTCTGTGGTTCCTACTTGAAGATGTCAGAGCAGCTCTGAATTTGAAGCTTTGAGCAGGGTGGAGCAGCTGAGTACACAGAGTCCAGTGCTTTTAAAATTAAACCACATTTATTTGTCATTATAGATGATAGAAAAGGGGAAATTTGAAATACATGGACACACAATACTTTCTGTTACCCAAAGGCTTTTCCAAGTGATAGTCTGAGACACTTAAGGGGATCTGAATTTATTGCACTTCTGGGCTTAACTCTGCCTTAATGATCAAAACAGCTGCCTTGAAGGAAATCTTTAAGTGTTGACCTCACTAATGGATTAGATTGTAAAAATCACAGGTTTTCAGATAAAGTAGTGAGTCTGCTCTTAAACATCGTCACAGTATCTTGTCAGGGCATTAAGGCACTCCTAAGTTTTCTGAGTGCTGAAAAAAAATTTGCAAATAGATTTGCCATGCACAAATACCTAAAACCACCCCTTTGGCAGAGCATGAGGATGATGGTGCTTGTAATCTTTGTAGTCAAAATTCTTTCATGTGAGGAACACCTTACTGAAAGGTTTATGTATGCCAAGAATTGGATGTGTGCAGTCTGAGATGGTCACTTAAAGCTCCTTTCATAGTCAGGAGAGGGAAGAAGGTCAGAATTGGTTTGGAAATTGGCATTTTTTGGCAGTGATTGTGAAGAAAGCTGAGGATAACTCACTCAGGGAAAGTTAGGTCATGAGTCCACCTCAAGTGTCTGAAATGATGCTGCATTCAGACAAGGATGTTCATAATTGAGCACTTGAATCTCAGTGGGAAGATTCCTCTTTGGAAAATGAGCATGTTGACAGGATACCTTTTCTTCAAAGTGGTCTTTGCAGGCTTTTGATTCACAGTGGTGAGTGAAGAGGATTTCTCCTCCTGCCAGAATCAGGAGCTATTAACTGGTTTTATTTTGCCTGACTTACAGGAGCTGGCCTTACAGCCCAAAGATGACATCGTGGACAGAGTTAAGATGGAAGACACTCTCAAAAGGAGGTTTTTCTATGACCAAGCCTTTTCTATTTATGGAGGTATGGGTTTGAAGAAATGTACATTTTAATCTGTTTAGGTTAATTTTCTGGTCTTTCTAGATGGGTGAAATGCTGCACTCTAGCAATGCTATATTAATGTGGCATACAAGATTTTTTTTTAAAGTTTGCTCTAAACTTTCCTGCTTGAGTCTGTAAACCTTTCAAAAATTCCCCCTTCCTGAAGTGTTTGGGTTGGGTTGGGGCTCAGTTTTTGTCTTGTGCTCTCTGAATGGAAATGAGTGGACTTTAAGATGCATGTCCTGAGGATTACATTGGTAGAAGATGGCTTCTTTGCTGAGGGTAGGATGTTTGGAGCTTAAGGAGATCATCAACTTATTTGTAACCATTCATCTCTACCTGAGCTTCTCTTGGCAAATAAATCACAGAATATTCTGAGCTGGAAGGGTCCCACAAGGATCATGGAGTCCAGCTCTTAAGTGAATGACCCAAAAGGACACCAATAGTGCTCAAACCCACTGTGAGCTTTAGAACCTGTTCCTTAGTGAACTTTGCCAATGAACTTTATGGCAGAATAAATGTGGCTGTAAACCTCTTCAGATGGCTGATATGAGCATCTCAGGAAGCAGCACAGTGCCTCTGTGGTTACTGCTCTTTCACCTTAGATAATAAATTAAACACTCTGACTTGTTTTATTGGCTTTTTTAAAAAATCTTTGCAGCCACACTGGTGATTTGCAGATATGTGTTATTTATTACTGACAGTAACACTGCTTCAGCTCCTGCATGGTCACTTCTTCTGTATTCAGATTCCTCCTTCACACAGATTGCTCCCACAAAACAGAATCCATTGGTGGAGGGAATGTGGTTTTTAGAGTTGTTGGTTGCAGGAGTTTATCAGTTTTAAATTCTGTCACAACCTGATGCCTCAGTGCTCTGCAGCTGAACTGTGCTTCATGCTCATAAAATGAAACCAGCTGGTGGAAATGCTGAGAAGGGAGGACATCTCCTCCAAACAGTGCAATCTCACACTGTACAATCTCACACTTCTTTTTTGGCCTGTTCCTCTTTGCAGGAGTCAGTGGTCTGTATGACTTTGGGCCTGTTGGGTGTGCTTTGAAGAACAACATCATCCAAGCATGGAGACATCACTTTATTCAGGAAGAGCAAATCCTGGAGATTGACTGCACCATGCTCACACCTGAGCCAGTTCTAAAGTAAATATGGGGTTTTTTGTTTTTTTTTTTTTACCTGCAGCATGTAATTTCTGGTCATAGGTGCTTTTTACAGTGTTCTGTAAAATTATCCACAGAGATCTTGAGTCTGGGTCACCCAGTTTCATTCCATAATTAGGTTCCAGCACACAGGTCAGTGTGATAAACTGCTGTTGTAAATCAGGGAAAGCAGTGGCATTCACATTTGAGAGTTCAAAGCTTCCTAGAAGTCCCATTAGTTAAGAAATTGTCATTATTCCTTTTTCTAAAAGATTAAGAAGACAAGGAAAGGGCAGAAACTTCCATTCAGCTGAGGTATAAAATACTGGGAATATCTCCACCTGAATTACTGGTTACTCCTCACTACTGCAGCTCTGTCTAGTTTTGATCATGATGCAGTTCCTGAAGGCATTAAGTGTCATCTTTGTGACACATTTTAAGGTTTAGATGCATTGATACTTCCCACATATCATATTTTCTGAGGGGTGATGCTGCTTAACATGACTGTAATCTGAAGCAGGAGTGAGCCTGCAGTTTTTGAAGGATTTCACTTTGATTAAGGTCTGTCCACTGGGATCACACAGACCTGGAGCTGTCTGGTGGCAGCTGTCACATTCCTCGTTTTGTGTCATCTCTTCTAGGACTTCTGGCCACGTGGACAAGTTTGCTGATTTCATGGTGAAAGATGTGAAAAATGGGGAATGTTTTCGTGCTGATCATCTCTTAAAAGGTTTGATTTTGTTCCAAGCTAGGTGGGCCTGGGGATTTCTTGCAGTGGTACAAGCACTGGAAAAAGAATCTTTCTCAAGGAAAGTCTGCTTCTGTGGCCAGACTTTGATACTTGTGTTTGCAGTAATTAATCATACCATACCAAAAACCCCATAGGTTCTCTTTGTGTCTTAAGTGAGGTTCAGGATCTCTGGTGAAAACACAGTTGTGTCCCTTTTAATAAAACCCAGTGTCATCAGGCTATGAAAGATTACTGTGTTGTCTAAGCCAAGGACTCCCTATATAACAAGATTTTTGTACTCCAGTGCATTTTGGTCTTAGTTTTCTTGAATTTCAGTTGCTTTTTTAAGTACTGAAAAACAATTTATTGATGCTGTGAGGGGTATGTTTTACCTGTGAGAGGTCAATTATATGGCAGTGGATGACTTTTATATGTACCTTAGAAATAGACTTCAGGCATTTCTTTGATTTGCAAAGTCCTCACACTTCTTCCTGCTTATTGAAATTTGTTTGGAAAAACAAACCAAGAAAGTCACAGAAATAAGAAGCCTGTTTGAAAACTTTCACAGGTACAGCTCCACTGTGAAAGGAAGGATTGTTCCACTCTGCCTAAATGAGTGGTGCTCTCTAGTTTTTGAGCCTTTTCCTTTAAATTCAAGTATGCAGAACAACCTATATTGGCATTAAAGTAGTTTTCATGATATTCATTAAGAATTTCTTTTGTCAAAAAAAACCAACCTCAAAAGAAGCCCATCCAACCTCTGCCTCCTTTGCTAAGCAGCCTCATCAAACAAGTGTGTCCCTGTGTTGTGCTGCCCCTCCCTGTGAACAGCCACCTGCTGTTACTGCCAAACTGAGCTGTTACTGACTAAAAAGTCAAATTGCTTTTTTCAAACAAGAGTGGAAAGTCGTGGCATCACTATGTGCCTTTGTGTGTCAGTGAGGATGTTGTGCTGTAATGTGGAATGCAGTCCAGCCTCAGTACCAGCTCTGTACCTGCCTCTGAGAATAAAATCAGCCTTCCTGCTTGGGTTCAGACTAGATTTAATTTATAGTCTGTAAAACAGAAAGCAAGAAAAGGACTACAAAGGACTGATTTGGTGTAGAGAAATAATATTGGAAAGGAACTGGACAAGAATTTGTTGTTTTCCCTGTGGCTCTCCAGTACAGTGAACTGTAGGTCACCACTGCCCTGAGGACATGACTGGAATTACCCTGTCGGGACAAGTTGTGGACATCACTTAACTCATGCTGGGGGATCCTCCTGAGCTGTTTTATACTGGGGTCATTGATGGAGTTGCAATCTAAACTCATGACCAACTTTTCTTACAGCTCACCTGCAGAAACTGATGTCTGACAAGAAGTGCACGGCAGAGAAAAAGGCAGAAATGGAAAATGTTCTAACACAGGTGGGTGCTGCACAGGGAGGAAATGGAAAATGTTCTAACACAGGTGGGTGCTGCACGGGGAGGAAATGGAAAATGTTCTAACACAGGTGGGTGCTGCACAGGAGGGAAATGGAGAATGTTCTAACACAGGTGGGTGCTGCACGGGGAGGAAATGGAGAATGTTCTAACACAGGTGGGTGCTGCACAGGGAGGAAATGGAAAATGTTCTAACACAGGTGGGTGCTGCACAGGAGGGAAATGGAGAATGTTCTAACACAGGTGGGTGCTGCACGGGGAGGAAATGGAGAATGTTCTAACACAGGTGGGTGCTGCACAGGGAGGAAATGGAGAATGTTCTAACACAGGTGGGTGCTGCACAGGGAGGGAAATGGAGAATGTTCTAACACAGGTGGGTGCTGCACAGGAGGGAAATGGAGAATGTTCTAACACAGGTGGGTGCTGCACAGGGAGGAAATGGAAAATGTTCTAACACAGGTGGGTGCTGCACGGGGAGGAAATGGAGAATGTTCTAACACAGGTGGGTGCTGCATGGGGAGGTGGCTGCTTCAGAGAGAGGGGTGTGTGATAGGGTCCAGAGGCAGTGGCCCTTTTCTGTTCCTGAAGGTCTTTACCCCAGAGATCCTCTCAAATACAGAAAATATAATTGTTAATAAATACTCAGAGCTCGCTGCTGAATCTCATCTCCATCTTTTTGAGAGTTTCTGCTGTTATATTAATTAATCTTTTGAGTGTTGGGTTGGTAGGGCTGAAGCTCAGTCTTGGAGTTGGTCTGCTCTGTTTCACTTGATACCCTGGCAAAAAGCTTTTACATTTGTCAGTCCCTTCTGTGGGATTGTCATACAAAGGAACAGAGATGGATCACAAGTTTTGTCAGGGTTTTTTTTTGAGTCAGCTCAGCACTGATTTGCTTTGTTCTGAAATTGTCTCAGTGCTTTGAAGCACTGGAGATTTGTTCCTCTGTCTCTGACACCCCACAAAGATTTTTCCTGTGTTTACCACGAGAATAGTTGGTGTTCAGTCTGACATTCCTGAACAACTGTACAAACATTTGCCTTTATTTTTTTGTTTTTCTTTGTTTTTAATGTTTGTTCTCATGACTTCTAGGATAAATGCTTCCAAAGCCATGCATTGAATGAATGTTTCCTTCCAGAAAGAGAAACTATTTGTCAGTGTTTTGCATCACTGAGCAGCTGTCATTAGTTTTTCCACACTACAATACTGAACTTTTACCATCCTTTAGGGAAATCTCTCTGTTAATAATAGAGTATTTTTATATCCTGTGTTTGGATTTGTTTTCCTGATATATGAAAGATCATGACAACTAGAAATGCAGAACAGCTCTGAAAGGGCATCTAATGCATAGCTTGAATATTGTGTTTCAAGCAGCAGAAGAAAAAAGAAATGAATGCAAACAAAGCCCTGCAGAAATTTTAGCTCTCTTTTCTCTCATTGCTGCATTTTTTTTGCTCCCAGCAGAGTTCCCCATGTTTTAGCTGAATCTGTTCAAAAGAGTCTGTTCTGGTGGGTGATGGTGCAGTCCCAATGACTTTCCTTGTGCTTTACACCCACTCTTAAGCTCAGACCTCCTGTGGTATGACTAAATCCCAGACCTATTACTAAAATGGGTTTGCAAATGTGCAAAGTATATTCTTCTATCACTGGTTCAAACTTCAGCTTGCTTGAAAATTTAGGTTAGAAGAGAATATTTTGGGCAGGTGATTCAGAGCTGTAGATCATGCTCAGGAAAAAATAAGGAGGACATTCATTCCTGTTATCTTGTCTAGTAATTAAAATAATTCTCTTGTGTTTTGGTATTAGTTGGACAACTATGGCCAGCAAGAGCTTGCAGATCTCTTTGTGAACTACAATGTGAAGTCCCCTGTCACTGGGAATGACCTGTCCCCTCCTGTTTCTTTCAATCTGATGTTCAAGACCTCCATTGGGCCTGGAGGAAATATGCCTGGGTAGGTGCTAATTTCATTCTGCTCACACTCTCCTTGATTTAGAGATGATTTGGAATAAAAACAAAGTCTCTGGAGTAGCCTTCCCCTGCCTCTCAGTCCCAGCCTCCTGTAGCAGGTTAGCATTCCTTGGAGTCTTGGGGAAAGGAGGAGAAACAAGGGGCAGTTGGAGAATCATGAAAATACTTAAAAGCACCCAAAATAGAGATCCCAGCTGTGCCCTTGCTGTTGGAGTAGTTTTCATAAAGCTAGTTAATGCTGGTCTGCAGTTGTCAGTGACTTCATGGCTGTAGAAAACCTACTTCAGGATACCTGTTGGAGGAAGGAGGTGAAGTTTTTCCTTTTCAGTCTATTGATTAATTGGGTATTTTGTCTGGAATTAAAAGCCTGAAGAGAAAAACTTTCACTTGTGAGTTTTGTAACAACTGTGGCTTTCTCCCTGCTTTCCCCACCCTTAAATCTTCCTGATTTTTCCTCTCCCCCATCTCTTTTCAGCTATCTGAGGCCAGAAACTGCACAGGGAATATTCCTCAACTTCAAACGTCTGCTGGAGTTTAACCAAGGCAAATTGCCTTTTGCTGCTGCCCAGATTGGAAATTCCTTCAGGAATGAAATCTCACCCCGCTCCGGCCTTATCAGAGTGAGGTACTGCCAACTTTCTCTTCCAGCAGGAGGGCACCTGGGAGCAGGGAACATCTTCCTTTGCTTCCAGGGTTTGTTGCAGCATTGTTTCACTTTAGTGCTTTCTCCCAGAGGAATCCTGGTTTTGTGCCTGGTGAGCCTCAGGCTCTACAGATGAATTCACAGTTTAGGTTTTAAGTACAGAATTTTAAGATTGGCTTGTGAGAAGCAGAATCTCTGAAATAGTTGTTGTGGTAGAGATAGACTCAGTTTCACTGACAGAATTTGGGTTCCATCATAGTCTAAAAAAATCACGTCCAAGGTAGCTGTGTTCTCTACAGGGCTTTGCTTATTTAGTTATGTTTGTGCAATTTCCTTTGAAACTGAAATCAAAATGTGCTTGACCTTGCAGCAATATTTCCTTGTCTCAGTTCCTGCAGATTCTGCAGCTCTACAGCTTGCTGCAGAGAGGAAGTTGGGAGATAACCTGACTCAGGACCAGTGTTGGTGTTGCAAGATCAGTCAAGCTGGAAAGCTCAGGGTTATTGGGAATTGCTTGCAGTTCTGTCTCTGGATAAAAGTGATTATTGCCTTTCACTAGGGATAATCTCTGTATTTAAACTGATCTATCCTAATTGGAAGTCTCTTCCTTATTATTTGGAACTAGGGCTCCCATGCACAGGCAGTACATGTTGTAAACCTGGTAATTGATTATTTTGTGGTGCCATAAATGTCACTGAGAGGCCATAGCATCCTTAGCACAGAGGGAACTCAGGAATTTCCTCACTCCTCCTGTTCTGTTTTGCTCATCTGGAAATGAGAACTTTTCTCATTGAAATCATTTTCAGTCAAATATAAATGATATGCTTGTGGCACATTTATTGGAGACTGTTATTATGCAATCACAGCAAATTACACCCTGATGGCTGTGATTTACAGTTAATGATTACCTAGAGCTTTTTTAAAGGTTGTTGATAATGAGCTAATTCAGTGGAAAGTGATTTCAAGTGAGAAGGTTTAGAATCAATGTCTGAGTAAAGATATTAAAGACAAGTTCTTAAAACAGAATTCATGCCATTGCTGCATGCAGCAGTATCATTATCTTCAGGAAATTACCACCTCACCTGGTTATTTTTGGCACCTCTGACATGAGTTAAAGCTACTGATTTAATCAGCAGACCCTGTAAGGAACAACTGCTTCTAATATGGGCATCAAAGCAGTCTGGAAAAACTCTAGAGAATTTCTGGAAGTACTTCCAAAGGTGGTGTTCTCTGCTCTGACTCATAGTGGGGTTAACCACGGCCTGGAGAGCTCTAGATGGATCTGTAGAAAGTTTTGCTAGGAATTTGAAGATGAAACTAAATCCAGTGATGAGACTGGTCCATGTTCTGCGTAGGATTTTAAATTACTAGCTTGCTGTGAGAGGCTGAAGCACAATGGTTTATTAGGGTCTAATGCATAAAATATTTAATAAGTGTGTGTTTGTTTTCACTAGGGAATTCACCATGGCAGAAATTGAGCACTTTGTGGACCCCAGTGAGAAGAACCACCCCAAGTTTCAGAACGTGGCAGATCTCAACATCCTCCTGTACTCGGCCAAGGCGCAGGTCAGCGGGCAGTCAGCGCACGTCATGCGCCTGGGAGACGCTGTCCAGCAGGTAACCCTCCCCCTACAGCCACACCCAGCTTGCTCCTTGCAGTATTGCACTCAAGGCTAAGTTACAAACTGGCTTTTTAAAATTAGGGCTCTGACTGATGTGTCTGTCCAGTCCTGTGTTGGTCTGAACTCATGTAGTGCTGTTGGAATAGTCTGAATCCAGGACTGAGGGCATGGATCACTGGGCCTACACAAAGTTTGTGTTGTGTTTGTGCCAGCTGGGGTTTGCTCCCAGATTTATGAGTAGTTTCTCTTCAGTGAATCAGTGAGACTGAGATCTAGGCCTGGTCCTTGCTACCAGAAGAGTGCAGGTGGTGTTGGGATAAGGGTTGAAAGCTAAACTTTACACTTAGCTAGTGAAGAGGGGCAGTAAGGATGATTAATACAAGCAGTATCTGGGAATCTCATATTCAGCTGCTGATCCCCATGAGTATGTGGCTTGCACAATTAGATGAATCACTACCTGATTAATGTAATTATGAATGGGTTGATTTACCAACCTCCTCCTCCTCCCCATTCCCTCTGACACCCAAATGAAAAAACCTCCAAAAACCACCAAAACACTGCCTTTAAAAAACACTGCCTTTAAAAAACACAAACAAAGCAAAAAGTCCCAAAAAAGAGCCAAAAAAAAAAAAAAAGAACACCACCCCTCTGTTGTATTGCAGCTGTGAACTGCAGGGTGCAGCTCTTGTAATGCCAGTGACTGCACTGCTGCATACAGGGGGGTATTTACAAGTAGGTGATCCTCAGAGCCAGTGGGTGATGAGTCCTGGAGTGACAGGAACTCACTGTTTGGTCAGATGGACACGGTGCCAGTGCCATGAGGTGAGTTAGAAGAGATGTAACAGCTTCAGGAGAGACAGAACTTAACCACAAGTTCTATCTGTAACGTGGCAGGTTGCCTGCAGAAGTTCAACAAATCATGACTTTGCTTCCTTAGGAATTCACATGGGTTTTTTCCCTATTTTTCTCCCTGCAGGGTGTGATCAATAACTCTGTCCTGGGTTACTTCATCGGCAGAATCTACCTCTTCCTCACCAAGGTCGGCGTATCCCCGGAGAAGCTGCGCTTCCGCCAGCACATGGAGAATGAGATGGCTCATTATGCCTGTGACTGCTGGGATGCAGAGTCCAAAACCTCCTATGTAAGTGGCAAAAGTGCAAACAGCAAGGGGAAGCCCTGTCAGATCTGATTGATTTCTGGCTTTTTAAAGTTAGAGCTGTGGGTCTGATGCATCTCTCTGGCTTCATGTTGGTCTAAACACACATAATGCAGTTGAAATATTCTGTATCCCAGGACCAAGGGGCAGCTCAGCTCCCTGCACAAAGTTTCTGAATTGTTCATGCTGCTTTGGGAGGTCCAGGTTTCTTTGCTGGAGCCTGAAGTAGCCTGGGGACACTTCACTGGTCAAATTTCATCTGGAGCTAAAGGAAACTGAGTCCTGGTGCTTTCCAAATACTGTAGCCTCTCTAACAGCAGTGGGGAAGGATTTGTTTTGCTGGAGGTGTTATTCCAGGGCAGATTGCTTCCTGCTTGAATGCTTGCATTCCCTCTTCCTTTCCCTCTTCCATGCTGTGATAAATGAGTTCACTCCTGCCAGTTCAGACAGCTGGTACTGGAAGAAAAATTCCTCAAGGATTTGTTATCATCTTCCTGCTGAGTCATTAAGAGCTTTTTCATTCAAGCCTTGTTGAGTGCCTTTTTTTCCCCTCATGTATTGTTGGTTGGATTTAGACTCATCACTAGTGATGTTCTATTACAGCATTTTAGAGGAATAGCAGCCAGTAAAATTCTGCCAAACTGAAGAATTTTAGGAAAAAACCAAATCTCCTGCAGCTCAGATGAGTGATTTTTCTTCATATAGAAAAGACCTGAAGGAATGGCTTCCTCTAAATATCCATAGCTGACCTCCACAAGTTCATAGCCAATCTTTCCAGCCAGCCCAGAACTGGACATGGTGTGAGCCCCACCATGTAAATAAGATTATTCAAATTTGCAAGCCATGTCATGATGATCAGGACAATGCTCACAGAGCAGGGTGTCCAACAGCCTAACCCAGGAGTGAGCACAACAATCCCAGGGGTGTGAAAGGAGCACCTTGGGAGCTGGACCATGCTTTGGTTTGTTGCTTAAGTCTGATCAGAAATGTTTGCAGCACTCAGTTGTAAGAAGGGAAGTGGTCTGAGTAGCTTAAAATCCATCCTAGAAATGTATTGTACACAATGGTGTGGGTTAAGGGATTCCAAGATCCACCCCACCTCCCATGGGCAGGGACACCTTCCACTATCCCAGGTTGCTCCAAGCCCCATCCAACCTGCCTTGAACTTCCAGGGATGGGGCAGCCACAGCTTCTCTGGGAACCTGTGCCAGGGCCTCCCCACCCTCCCAGGGAAGAATTTCTTATTAATGTCTAATCTAATCCTGCCATCTTTCAGTTTAGAGCCATTCCTCCTTGTGCTGTCACTCCATGTCCTTATCCAAAAGTCCCTCTCCAGTTCTTGGAGCCCCTTTAGGCACTGGAAGAGCCTTCTCTTCTCCAGGTTGAACAACCACATAAACCTGTATTCTGTGTTTTCTGAGAAGTAGCTGCAACACCCTAATAGCCAAATTTCTGAAAAAATCCTTCCAAAATACCCTGGAGCACCACGATTGTCAAGCACAGGGATTTTTTCTGTTGACACACCTTTTCTGACACCCTGCTATATCACTCCAGCTTGGAAAGCCATACAACATCTGGCTGCCTGTACATCCCACACTGATGTGACAGTGAGTGGGAAGCAGCTGCTGAGCCTTGTCTTACATGGGATTGTCTGTTAGGAAATCCAGAGGGAGGTTGGATTTGCTGCTTCACCAATCCAGTGTGGCCAGTATTCTGAGATTCCTCCTTGCCATACATGCTGAAATACTGAATTAAGAGCTTCCCTTGCATGGGATCTTTGTTGTAGCAGCTCCTAACCCTGGCTTTTTTGGCCATTCCAGGGTGGTTGATTCCCTGCTGTGTGTCCCATGGGGACATGATGCCTTGTGTGCCTGTGGCATGTGAGTGATAGGGCTGTGTGCTCTGGCCCCAGCCCGAGCTGTTGGCACAGGCCTTTGCTCTGCCAAGCCATGTGGAAAAGCTGGCCCTGAACACAGGCACTGGGCAGATGACTGATTGTTTCCTCTGGAAACAAATGGAATCACTCAAATGAGGGAGCAACTGGTGAGGGAGGGCTGCTTATTGTAACAGAGCTAATTATGTAGAAAAAACAGCCATGGGAGCAGGGAGGGCTTAAGGGTGAATAAACATATTTGATGGTTAAGTGGACAAAATGTGAGTTGGTGAAAGCTTCCAGTTTTGTTTTTTCAGGGTTGGATTGAGATTGTTGGCTGTGCTGATCGTTCCTGCTATGACCTTTCCTGCCATGCCCGTGCCACCAAAGTTCCTCTCATAGCTGAGAAGCATCTCAAAGAACCTATATCCTTTCAGAATAAAGCAGCTTCTCCTCAAATGGAAAGGGATTGGGCAGGGAGATGTCTTGGAGATCTGCACAGCTGTTTCAAGTTACATCTGTTTATTTAACAGGGAAACCTACAACTACAGACCAGCATGACTTTGGGAAGTGACCTGGAAAGAATTGAGCATTTGTTACTCCCTTCCTCTCTTGGAGGGAAGTTCCTTCATCTAGTAGTGGAGGAGATGTCTTTGTGTTGTGCAGCAATTAACTTAGACATAATGAAGGAACCAGGCCCTGCTTTCTATCCTCACAAGCTCCTTAACAGCCTTGTACAGAACAGTCAACATTGTTCAGTTTGAGGCAAATAAGGGAGCCATTGGCAAAGCTTACAAGAAGGATGCCAAGGTGGTGATGGAATACCTTTCCATGTGTGATGAGTGCTACATCAGCGAGATGGAGCAGCTGCTCAACGAGAAAGGGTGAGCCCTGTGTGTGTGGTACCTTCCTCTGACACCCTGATGTGGGCCCCAAAGGGCTGCTGCATTTATTTGAGCCACTTGAAACCAGTTTCCTGCTGAGAGCAGGCTGTGTGGGTCATCTGAGATGTTTGAGTGCTCTCACCAGGCATTGCTGGTCACTCATCAACATATTTCTGGGTGTATGCACATAAATATTTGTTTATCTGTGTGGGAATGAGCTGCTGGCTTTAGTTGGATCATCCCAGAAGAGAAAGAGTTCAGTGGAATGGGAATTGTTTAACAGCTTCCCCACTCTGGTTTGAGAGTGGACCAGAACTGATTTAAAACTTTAATAAAATAATTCTGTGACCAATGGAACAAAATAGTTAAATGAGAAGCAAAACTTGCCGGAGTATCCTCCAGTGTTTAGTGAGCTGCTTTAGGACCTGTTACAGCCTTTAATTTACTGTGGCAGTAATTTGTATGATTTTCTTGGACCTGCCCTCCTAACAACTGAAAATATGAGAAGTCTTTACAGTTGTCAGATTTGGCTGAAGCAGGCCAGCAGCAGTCTGTGTTAGGGGAAAGCTAATGGTGCAGTAACAACAAAATAAACTTAATTTCCTGCTTGAAATGGTACAAGGTGTAGGATAAATGGACACATTACAGCATAGTAACACTTACATCTTTCTTTCTTCCCCTGAGCTAAAATGTATTTCTTTCACATCTCTATGAATGTGAGAGTGTAGGAAAAAACAGTAGCACTCAAAATGGGCAGAGAAATTATTGCAGAGAAGAAACTTAGTCCATCCAGAATCTCCCTGGAATGGTTCAGGAGATGAGTTAGAAGCAATATTCCTGCTTTTATTGATAGTCCAGTGCCTGCTTTGTGTGCCTCCCTTTATCTCTTTGGTGTGTAGGCTTCATTCTGAGTATTTCCCAATTGACTTTGCTTCAGGCTGTTAACCACAGCAAATTCACTGTGATTATGAAAATGGTTGCTTTTAATGTACATGTAGTAATTTTATTATTAATGCAAATTTCTTTTAATGGGTATGCTACATGTTTCTTTCATCTCTGGGGTTTTCCCTGGCTTCTATCATCACACTCTCAGGGTCAAACAAGTGATGCAATTAAGGAAATAAAACTTGTTTGTTTATTGCTGTAGCTTTTAAATGACTTCTTTTTCATTTGCAGGGAATTCACTGTTGAAACTGAAGGGAAAACTTTTATATTAACAAAGGACATGGTTACTGTGAAGAGATTTCAGAAAACATTACATGGTAAATTTGATTCTTTGTTGTTTGATCATCATCAGGATACATTTTTGAGTATGAATTTTATTGGTAGCATTGTCCTGTTAGTATTGTAACACAGAATAGGAAAAATGCCAAATGTAATTTCCTCGAAATTTAAGAGTAGGAAGGCTTTTGGAGAGTCAGTGACTGCATCTCCACAGAGATAAGTCCTGATACAGGAAAGGGGGCTAGAAGGAAACTTTTTCCAAAATGCATGGATTTAGTTCCTCAAAGAAGCCAGAGAAAGGGCCCTGAGTTGTTTTCTACAGCCTAAATATGTCCTGTACATGAGCTAAGTCCAAATCTCTATTTCAGGTATTTGTATTTAGAGCAGAAATGTTTAATCTTTTATTCCATATACTCATCCACACATGAGCAAAAGGACAGCATCAGCAACCACATCTTTTTTCTTGTCTAAACACATTTGTAATGGTGATGTGTATTATTTTGTGTTCCAGTGGAAGAAATCATCCCAAATGTCATTGAGCCGTCGTTTGGCATTGGAAGGATCATGTACACAGTGTTCGAGCACACATTCCGCATCCGCGAAGGAGACGAGCAGAGAACGGTGAGGGCTGGGCCAGCTGCAGGCACCTGCCCTCCCCTGGCATCCAGGGAAAGGGCTGAAACAGCACTGCACAGTGCCCAGCAGAGATGGGAAAGCCCAGCTGGGGTGTGGCATTGCTGGTTTTGCCAGAGTGTTGGTGTTGTGAAAGTCCCCAGGACGAGGTGACAGATGTGAATTTGAATCCAGGTTCTCAGAAGGCTGATTCGTTATTTTATGATATTCTATTAAAAGAAATGAGATACTAAAACTATACTAAACTGTAGAGAAAGGATACAGACAGAAGGCTAGAAAACAGTGATAATGAAAACCCATGACAGACTCAGAGTCTGACACAGCTGGCTGTGACTGGCCATTAATTAAAAACAATTCACATGCTGGGGAAGCAGTTCTCCAAATCACATTCCAAAGCAGCAAAACATGGAGAAGCTGGGGCTTCTCATCTTGCCAGGAGAAGAAATCCTGGTGAAGGGATTTTTCATAAAATCTTATGGTGACACCAGAGTACTTTTCATTTTTACATGAGAGCATTCTGCTCAGGTGTGCATGAGGCTCTCACTGGATTCCTGGCAAGGGGGTGAGAAATTCCTCCTCTGGATCCACACTTGACAGTGTTCCATGGCTCAGAGAAAGGCATATCTTCAGTGTTTAATTTCCTTTCTTGCTGCTGCTTTTCCTGGAATCATACTTCTGTGCAGCAGGGTGGACAATGGACTGTTTGCTCAGTCCCCTGTGAAATTCAGCCTTTTCTGGTTCTGGACACCCCTAAAACCTTGACCTGAAGCTTTGTTGTAGCAGGGGCCAGAGGAAAGTGTGTGTTTCAGACAGAGCTTCCTCCAGCCAGTGCTCAGGTGTGGTGCTCTGTGCCATTGCTGGTGGCATGAGAAGCTGGCTGGAAACTTTGTGCTGCTTCCTGCTCGTTGTTCCTGGCTCCTGGACTGTGTTCATAAAAAAGAAATATAACATTAAAAAAGTGTTCTTTGTGTCTCTGGGTGTCACAGGATGGTACATTTATGACTGAGGGAACAAGGTTCAGGAGCCCAGAGTTAGGACACAGCTCACTTTGAATCCCAAACTGCTCCTGAAGTATAAAATACTGGGTTTACCTTCCTTCTAGTACCCATTTACTTTCCATGTAGCCTGGGCTGCTTTATATTGTGGTACATCTCACATGCATTGCTTCTGTCCCTTTTATACCTTGCTGATTGCCAGGAAAGATCTTATTATTTTTCCCTCACTTCTGGTACATTTTTATTTTCTGAGGGTGTCTGTGAAGGGTTCTAAAAACCTTTTTGCTGCATATGCTCCATGTGTGTGGAGTCTCAAACAGTTTGGTTTAGACTGTGCCTAAGACTAAATCTCCTGGAAAGACACCTCCACCCTTAATTTTTTATGTAATTCAGATGAGGTTAGATTTCTTTAGGAAGGCTCTAATAGACCTGTTCTGGTGGGAGGTAACATTTACCTGTCAGGAAATAAGGAGGAATGGAGGCTGGAGAAAACCAGTCCTGCTCCAGTGGTGTGAGATGTCACTGCTGATGCCCTAGAGTAGGCCAGAGACTCCCCATGGACACTCACCCTGCCTCCAGCCTCAGTCAGAGCTTATTCTCACCTCTGAGTCTGATCTGACCATTAAACTTGTATTTATTGACTTGTGCTTTTCCTTTTTTCCACAGTACTTCAGCTTCCCAGCTGTTGTAGCACCGTTCAAGTGCTCCGTTCTTCCTCTGAGCCAGAATCAGGAATTCATGCCTTTTGTCAAGGAATTATGTAAGTGTGTTAAGCACTTTGGGGCTGATGGGGCTGTGCATGGGGAAGAGAGGGCTCTCAAAATAGCATTTGGATCATGTGGCTTTCCAAAGTGCACAAGGAGAGTTGTTGACCTGAACCAGCTGAGTGTCCACCAAACTCTTCAGCTATGCTGAAAAAACCCACCACCATCTTTGTCTCTGTGTTAGTTTGGAGTGTAAAAGACATTGCTTTTTTTCCTTTTTTGTCAAAAATAAATCTTTCCCACTGCTTAGGAGAAGCTGGAGCAGTGGGGGTTTTTGTTTTGTAATTAAAGTTTGCTTTGCTTTTATTGGCCACCTAATATATTGAGTCTGTCCAGAGCTGCTGAGCCTGCAACCATTCTGTCAAACTGCCCACTGGCAGTGAGCATCATGGGCAAAGATAGGGGCCATAAAACTGAACAGAGGAAGGGTAGGAACAGGGCTTGCATGTCAGACAGTGCCTTTTGCTGTCAGCACCAGTTCTGCCTCGGGCTTGGTCTCCCTGCTCTGGATGTGCCCTGCACCGTGGGGCTGGGGTTGGTGTTAAAGCAGAGTCATGGCACTGATGACAAGGGGAAAAACTTGGTGACTTTGCACTTGGAGTGAGGGTTTTAGTGCAATGTGGAGAGCTGGGAGAGCAGGGTGGGTCTGACCCTGTGGTCCAGGGTGTGGTCTGACCCTGTTCCATTTCTACAAAGAATGGAACACTGGATGTTCTGTCAGAGTAAAACTGGGGCTCTGAGATGCTGCTTGCACCTGGGACAGGCAGTGCCTCATGGGGTGATGCCTAGAGAGGCTGACCTGGAACAGAGGCTAGACAGAGTTAAAGGAATAAAGTAGGGATTTATTAAAAGGCCTTCAAAGGATACACCTTGGGCAGCACAAGAGCCTGGCCATGGCTCTGCCCTGGATGGACTCGAGATGGATGTGAGATGGATGCTGGGTCACAAGTTTTTACACTTTTATAAGTTTTGGTCCATTTCCATATTGGGGTTAATTGTCCAATTACAGCTCCAGGTTATGCAGTCCCATCCTCCCAGATTGCTCTCCTCAATTTGCTGTTGTTTACACTTTTTGGGCCTGAAGCTGCAACGGTGTCCTTGGTTCTGGGGCTGGAAAAGGATTGTTTTGTGTGACTGAACTGTGAAGAGAACCTGCTAACACTTGATATGAAGTTCAGAGTCACACCCTAAGGCAGGACAGGATCTGAAAAATACAAAAGCTAAAACTTAAGGCATCAGGGGTATGGGGGAGCCTGTGCTGGGGCCGTGCACCAATCCCTGCTCTGCTCCCTGCAGCCGAAGCACTGACCAGGACCGGGATCTCCCACAAGGTGGATGATGCAGCGGGGTCCATCGGCCGGCGCTACGCCCGCACGGACGAGATCGGCGTGGCCTTCGGCATCACCATCGACTTCGACACCGTGAACCGCACCCCGCACACGGCCACGCTGCGCGACCGCGACTCCATGCGCCAGATCCGCGCCGAGGTCAGCCAGGGCACGGCTCACAGGGCTCACACATGGCTCACACAGCTCACAGGGCTCACACAGCTCACAGGGCTCACACAGGGCTCACAGGGCTCACACACAGCTCACAGGGCTCACACAGGGCTCACAGGGCTCACACACGGCTCACAGGGCTCACACACGGCTCACAGGGCTCACACACGGCTCACAGGGCTCACACACAGCTCACAGGGCTCACACACAGCTCACAGGGCAGGGCACGGCTCACAGGGCAGGGCACGGCTCACAGGGCAGGGCACGGCTCACAGGGCAGGGCATGGCTCACGGAGCTCACACACGGCTCACAGGGCTCACACACGGCTCACGGAGCTCACACACAGCTCACAGGGCTCACACACGGCTCACAGGGCTCACACACGGCTCACAGGGCTCACACACAGCTCACAGGGCTCACACAGCTCACAGGGCTCACACAGGGCTCACAGGGCTCACAGGGCTCACACACAGCTCACAGGGCTCACACAGCTCACAGGGCTCACACAGGGCTCACAGGGCTCACACAGGGCTCACACACAGCTCACAGGGCTCACAGGGCTCACACAGGGCTCACAGGGCTCACACACAGCTCACAGGGCTCACACACAGCTCACAGGGCTCACACACGGCTCACAGGGCTCACACACAGCTCACAGGGCTCACACAGGGCTCACACACGGCTCACAGGGCTCACACACGGCTCACAGGGCTCACACAGCTCACAGGGCTCACACAGGGCTCACAGGGCTCACACAGGGCTCACAGGGCTCACACACAGCTCACAGGGCTCACAGGGCTCACACAGGGCTCACAGGGCTCACACACAGCTCACAGGGCTCACACAGGGCTCACAGGGCTCACACAGGGCTCACAGGGCTCACACACGGCTCACAGGGCTCACACACGGCTCACAGGGCTCACACACGGCTCACAGGGCTCACACAGCTCACAGGGCTCACACAGCTCACAGGGCTCACACAGGGCTCACAGGGCTCACACAGGGCTCACACAGGGCTCACAGGGCTCACACAGGGCTCACAGGGCTCACACACAGCTCACAGGGCTCACACAGGGCTCACAGGGCTCACACACAGCTCACAGGGCTCACACACGGCTCACAGGGCTCACACAGGGCTCACAGGGCTCACACACAGCTCACAGGGCAGGGCACGGCTCACAGGGCTCACACACAGCTCACAGGGCTCACACAGGGCTCACAGGGCTCACACACAGCTCACAGGGCAGGGCACGGCTCACAGGGCAGGGCACGGCTCACAGGGCAGGGCACGGCTCACAGGGCTCACACACGGCTCACGGAGCTCACACACGGCTCACGGAGCTCACAGGGCTGTCACAGAGCTCAGACTGCTCCCAGAGCTCCCAGAGCTCGCACAGCTCACACATCTTACACAGAACTCACACAGCTCACACAACTCACACAATCACTGGGTTTGAAGAGGCCATCAAAATCATTGAGTCCAACCCAGCCCCCCAACACCTCAACTGAACCCTGGCACTCAGTGCCACATCCAGGCTTTGTTAAACACACCCAGGCATGGGGACTCCACCACCTCCCCGGACAGCCATTCCAGAACTTTCTCACTCTTTCTGTGAAAAACTTCTTCCTTATATCCAGCCTAAATTTCACTTGGTGCAGCTTGAGGCTGTGTGCTCTGGTTGTGTCAGTGCTGCTGGAGAAAGAGCCCAGGGCCAGCTGAGCACAGGCCCCTTTCAGGAGCTGCAGAGAGTGATGGGGGCAGCCCTGAGTCTCCTTTGCTCCAGGCTGAGCACCCCCAGCTCCCTCAGGGCTTCCTCACAGGGTTTGTGTTCCCAGCCCCTCTCCAGCCTCCTTGTCCCCTCTGGATGTGCTCAGTGTCCCAAGGTCCTTCCCAAGCTGAGGGGCCAGAGCTGGGCACAGCACTCCAGGTGTGACCCCACCAGGCTCAGGGGCTGGCACAGGCAAGGGTGCTCCTTTTCGCCTTGGGGACAACATCCCCTGCTGGTTCTGATCTGTCAGTAATCCTTGTGGGAGCTGCCTCCAGCTCTGTAACAATTTAGCTGTTGTGAGAAATCCCCAGGAACAGATAGGGGTCAGACAGAAAGTGCTGGCCCAGCTGATAAAGTGAGCAGAAGCTTTTGTTTTTCTTGCATGCAGAGGTGTTGATCTTACCTGGAAGCCATCCCTTGTGCTGACTACACTGCTCTTTGAAGTGGCTCTTTCCAAGAGAAGGCTGCTGAGTTAAATCATTGACTGGGTTGTGTCTGGCTTTCAAAGGCTGGGCTCCTTGTAATCCACAGGCACCAAGAGGCAGAACACTGGGGTTTGCCTTGCAGCTGGTGTTGCCTGTGCAGCACTACAGGAGCTGATGAACCACTGCCCCAAAGCTGTGTGTGCCCTAAGCACACTCTGCCAGTGTGGCTGCAGTGCAGACTGGAATAGCAAAATCCTCCCTGTGGTGGGCTCTGCCTCTGCTCAGAGCTGTGGATCTGCAGTCTTGGGAGGTTTTCAGGGTTTTCTTTTTTCCCTGATGTTCTTTCCTCCCTGGCCTTCCCTCCAGGCACAGGAGGAGATGGTGCTCACCTGTGAGGCTGAGTTGTAGCACCACAGAAGCACCTGCAGTGCCTGGGGCTGCTGAGCAGGCTGGGGTTTTGGCTGGCTGTAAAAGGCAGTGCCAGTTCCTCAGGGCACTCTTCTGTCTCTCTGTCACCTGGGTGACCTCTCACTGCTGACCAGCAGAGATGAGACTTTGCTATCCTTCAATTTCTGCACATTTTCAGCTTTCTGGTTGATCCTTTGCACCATGACAGTGTGCTGTGAGCAGCAAAGAAAAGGAAACTTGCAGCTTCTTTGGTGCTGGTCTTACAGTAGGTAGGGCCTAGCTCAATCCTGGCTTACAGCATCTTTGGGATGTGTGTAAAAAAACTTTTGGGGTTTTTTTTTCCCTTCCCAAACTGTTGCACAACATTACCTTGCTTTGGTTGACCATTTCCCTCCTGGATCACCCTAATAACAGATTGATCTAAGGTGTCCTAATTAATGTTTTTCTCCCCAAAAATGATCTTCCAGGAGATACTTTGAACCTATTCTATTGCTGATGTAAAAATTGCCCAATATCCAGCTTGATTTTGGTGACTTTGTGTTTCTTCTGTCTTTGTGGCTTTTCCTGCAGATCTCTGAACTTCCTGGCATCATCCGAGACCTGGCCAACGGTTATCTCACCTGGGCTGATGTTGAGGCAAAGTACCCACAATTTGAGGGACAAGAGACTGGCAAAAAGGACACAATAGAGGAATAAAGAAAAGGACCTGAAGTAAAATCCTGTCAAAATGTCCACTTTTTACTGTTCATGTTAATATGAAATAAACTTACCATGTATTATTCAAAGCTGCATTATTTGTGCACACAGGGACTATTTGGATATTTTTTTCTTTTCCTCAATTGCTGATCAGATTTAACTTTAAAAACTGAAATAATTGCAGCCTGAGCTGAAGGTGTTACAAATAAAACCACCATTGTATATGCCTGCCTCTCTGTTCCTGCAGCCTTGTGCTTTCTTTAGAAATGCCTCTTTTTTCTCTCATTTTTGCCCTCCTGCTCAGGGCTGTGGGTGTTTCAGGTTCATGCACAGGATTTCATCTGGGTTTGGATCACCCTGGGCTCTGGTGGAAGGTGTTGCCAGGTGCATGGGCCGTGTTTGTGAAGGGGTGATCCCAGTGCCAGTCCTCTTTTCTCCATTGTGGTTCAAGCAGCCACCTCAAGAGATGGCTTCAGTGCTGTATTTTTGGCTGCAGGTGTTTAATACCTGTATTTCTGCAGAATTGGGAGCACTTGCACACAGGAGGACAGAGCAGGGCTGGAAAATCCTGTTCCAGTTCTTGCTCCTGCTGGACACGGTTGGTTTCCTTGGCTGAGGGAGCGAGCAGCAAAGAGCTGGCAGGGTTGTCTTTTCATTCAGTGTCTTCTGGCAGCAAGGGCTGAAACCAGAGACTGCCCTGAGCAGGTGGGAGAAGATCCAGGCACCTTTCACCTCCCTGGGCACTGGAGGAGTTCAAATCCCTGTGCTGTTGGAGTACCTTGGTTTTGGGGAGCCTTAAACCCTCCTGACCTGAGCCAGGTAGGAGAGGCCTCACAGCTTGTCTTGCAGACTCTCATCCCACTGAGAAATCCCTGGGCTGAAACCTTCCCTTTAGAGGGTTGGGAAGTGTTCTCCAAGTTCTTGCTTGGGTTTAAACACTCATTTAAAGAGAAGTCAGAAAACACAAATCCTGGGATGGTTGGGGTGGGAAGGGATATTAAAGATCATCCAGTTCCAACCTTCTGCCATTGGCAGGGCACCTCCTACTGTGCCATGCCCCATCCAGCCTGGCCTTGGGCACTTCAGGGATCCAGGGGCAGCCACAGCTGCTCTGGGCACCCTGTGCCAGGGCCTGCCCACACTCACAGGAGAGAATTTCCTCCTAACAGCTCATCTAAACCTGCACTCTGAGCCATCCCCCCTTGCCCTGTCACTCAGGCTCTTGTCCCAAGTCCCTCTCCAGCTCTCCTGGAGCCCCTTTAGGCACTGGAAGGGGCTCTCAGGTGTCCCCAGCGCTTTTTCTTCTCCCAGCTCCTTCAGTTTTTCTCCACAGTAAAAGGGCTCCAGCCCTCAGAGCATCTTTGTGGCCTCCTCTGGACTCACTCCAGCTGCTCCAGGTCCTTCCCATGTTGGGAGCCCCAGAGCTGAACACAGCACTGCAGGTGGGGTCTCACAAGGGCAGAGCAGAGGGGAAGGATCCCCCTCCTTGCCCTGCCTCTGATGCAGCTCAGGACACTTTCCCCTCTGTGCTTTACCTGCCTGCCCCACCTGGCAGCCTGTGGGAACTGAATCAGGACTGATCCCAACCTTTCTGCATCCCAAAGCAGGATTTGGCTCTGTCAGCTGTAGGGGCACTGATCCTCTTTGGGAAGCATTAGCTGTGTTAGCCCCTGGCATCAGCAGCTCTGACACTCAGCAGGGAAAAGCTTTAAAAAGGGATGCAGGAGAGGATGCTTGAAAGCATCAATGGGATTCATGTGACTGGGAGCTTTCTCTGCACTGGCAGCTGATGCCTTCTTCAGCCTGGCAGGCAGACAGCAATTAGGGAAGGTTTCTGAGTGATTTCCTTCAGTTTTAGCTAAGCTCCTCCAGAAGCAGATGGACCAGAGGTATTGGAGAAGGGCAGCAAGGGCTTTCCAATGCCATCAGTGCTTTGGGGTGTCCCTGCTTTTGAGGAGTCCCTGCAATGATATGGGTTTGGAGCTGCCTTGAAGGACCTGTCTGCCTCCAAGCAGGTGTCAGACCTGCTCACTGCCAGACACTCCCTCTGTCCACATTTTCAGCAGTGGCTGAAGAGTCAGGACAACTCCTCTCCATCCATCTCCCAGCCCCTGCTGCTGTCCATGGTTGATAAAAATAATTAAACATCCCAGCAGATGCAGCAGGGCTATATCCTTCATGGAAAATCAGCAAACATTGCAGTGACTGGGAAAGTTCACAGGGAGTGGGAAACTACTGCCAGGGAACTCATTAAACAGCAAATTGTCATGACTTCACTGCTTGGGCTTCAAAGGGGAGATTTAGCCCAGGATGCAGGTCACCCTGTGTGTGGTTTGTAGTTAAAAACCTTGTTATTTGAAATATAAAACAATCTCTTGAGCCAGCTGCATGATGTTTAATTCAAGTGGAGACCAGACCAATGCCAGGCACAGGGGTTTGAACTCCTCCACAAGTGAGGTGCTCCTGCTGTTGCAGAGGGCAAAGGATGAGGATTTTGGAGGAGGTGGGACCTGGACCCCTGCTGGATGCATGTCGATGGTGGTGCTCCAGCCCTGCCCAGCATCCCTGAGCTCCTTTTTATTTCACAGCCTGGCAGATGTACCCAGCTGAACACAATTGTTCTAAAACTCACACGATTTCCAAAAAGTTGATGGCTCACCTGTGTTTCAAACAAATGAAAGGGCTGGGACATATCTGAGGACAGAAATTCAGGGCAGGACAGTGCAGATTTAACTCCAGCACCCCCAAGCAGCAGTGCTGGGAGCTGCTCCCATCCCCTGTGGGTCCCCCATTCCTGGGTGCTGTGACTGACCAGCACTTGGTCATGCAGGAATCTCCAACCTCCTCCAAAGGCAGCTGCAGGAAATGGCTCAGAAGGGGCTGCCTGATGCCACTCTGCCTGAACTCAGCCTGGGAGGCTCTGTCCTTGTCCTGCTGCTGCTCAGCACCGATGGGAGCTGAGCAGGGAGCACCTTCAGCCAGCACAGCACCTGCTTCCCAGGAGAGGGAGCTGTCAGGCAGAAAATAGCAGTGGAAAGATGGTGTTTAGGCACTGAAATGGTTTATTTTTAACTCTCCTAGGTGTTTCCGTTGTGCTGCAGCCCTGAACCTCCAGCACTGCCTGGCTCTAATGCTCTTTGTTAATTCAATGGCTGAAAATGGTGTTGCAGCATGGATTTTAATGCAGGTGGGACAACAAACCTGTGAGAGGCTAAGAAACGTAACTTGTGGTAGCTCATCCTCAGGGGAGTGCACAGAACTGTGCCTAGAATGAATCATGGAACAGTTCAAGTTGGAAGGGAGATTCAAACCATCTTGTTTTGGAAGGGAGATTCAAACCATCTTGCTCCAACCCCCTACCATGGGCAGGGACACTTCCCACTAGAGCAGGGGGCTCCAAGCCCCATCCAACCACCCCAAGAGTGGATGGTTGTAGTGCAGCCTCTGTGGTTGGCAGAGCCCAGGACATGATTTGGCTCAGTCTCAAGCAGGTTTTGCAAACAGGTGTCGTGAAACCTCTGGTTTTGCTCTGCTGCTGGAATGGGATGCTGTGGGAAGGAGTCTGAAGGTAACAACATTAACCTTACCTCGCTGGTGCGTTGCAAAAATCACCCTGATAATAAAGAAAAACTGCTGAAGGTGACAGGCTTGTCCTAACAAAGATGGCTCCAACAGATGCACTTTGGAAGCTCAGCTTAAACCTTTTTGATTCCTATCGTTGCTGTGACCTGCAATTCACCCTCTGTGCCACACAGGCAGAGTTTAGTATTTATAAGCAGGGGCTGCTGAGCCTCAGTCTGAGTCCACATGGCTCTGCCACCCTCATTTCCATGTTCCCATCCAGGCTGATCATGTAACACCTCTGTAATCTGCAGCCATCTCCCTGCTTTGGGACAGGAGAACACTGCCATTCATCTCATACAGCTCAGAAAGATGAAAAGTGCTGGCAAACCCCGCTGTTTTTTTCTAATTTACTATAGGATCCCTTAGGTTGGAGAAAAGCATTGAGCTGATCAGGTCCAACTGTTAACCTGGCACTGCCAAGCCCACCACTAAACTTTTGGTGGAGAAATTGTTTCTAATATCCAATTCTAAACCTCACCTGTCTCAGCTTGAGGCTGTTTCTTTTTATCCTATCTCTTGTTGCCTGGGACAAGATATTGACCCCCTCCTGTCAGGAGCTGTGCAGAGCCACAAGGTCCCCCCTGATCCCCCTTTTCTCCAGGCTGAGCCCCTTTCCAGCTCCCTCAGCCTCTCCTGGTGCTCCAGCCCCCTCCCCAGCTCTGGTCCCTTCCCTGGACACACTTCAGCCCCTCAGGGTCTCCCCTTCCATCCCTGGGATCAGCTGTGAATTCAGTTTAGGATCACCCCCACTTTCAGGAAGTGTTTGAAGAGAAGGAGTAAAATAGAAAAGTTCATTTTCTCTTCTAATACAGGAAGTGGCGAATAATTTATAGAATTTGAAGGTGACAGCTTTGAAAGAAGGGAAGGAGGAAAGATTTGTGTTTAGGCTGTTCTTCCTCTGCTTTGCATTTTCTGGTGGCCATTGGCTGCTCTGGCCCCTGTCTGATCACCGCAGGTCCTTGTCCCCAGTCCCTCTCCAGCGCTCCTGGAGGCCCTGGAAGGGGCTCCAAGGTCTTCTTGGAGCCTTCTCTTCTCCAGGTGAGCACTTCCAGCTCTCCCAGCCTGGCTCCAGAGCAGAGGTGCTCCATCCCTTGGAGTATCTTCATGGCCTCCTCTGGACTTGCTCCAGCAGATCCAAATCCTGTTTGTGCTGGGGACCCCAAAGCAGGGCACAGCTCTACGTGAGAGTGAAGTACAGGGGAACAATCACCTCCCATCTCACCAATACCCCTGAGCTTTATTTTCCTCTCAGCAGGAGCCCCTCAATAATTTTCCAAATCCCACAGAGCCATTTGAAAAAAAATATAACGATGAAGAGCAAAGCCCACAGGTGAATTTTCTGCTCTTGGGGGAAATCAGATATGAAATAATAAATATATATTATATCCTCCAAGCAAAACCCTGCTGGTCACTAATGCCCACAGATTAATTGTACTAATCCTGTGTGTTTGAGGGGAGGTGGTTGGATACTTGGCACTATTTTGGTCCATTGCTTATGAAACTCCATCTCTGTGTTTGAGAGAAAAGACTTTACATAACCCTAATCACTCAGATAAGAAAAGGACTAAACTGTCCCAGAACATTTTATCTTCTGCACAGATGCTGCCTATGAATTTTGACTTGATTAAATCAACACAGAAATGTAATATTTTTGTTCTGAATAACAAATGTCCTCTGTGGGGGAGAAGGGGCAGAGCTGCTCCCTCAACCAGCAAATGGAAGTGGGGATTGATGGAGGCTGGAGAATCCAGAAATTCACCTGCTCAGTGAAGAGTTGCTTGGAAAAATGTGGTATCCATTGCTTGGAAAAATGTGGTTTCAGGGTCCCCAGGATGAAGGAGGAATTGAGAATCTGACTCCATGTTCTTAGAAGACTAATTTATTATTTTATGTACTTATATTATATTAAAGAATGTTATACTAAAAATAAACTGAAGAATACAGAAAGGATACAGACAGAAGGTTACAAAGAACGATAATGAAAAGTTGTGACTGCTTCCAGAGTCCTGACACAGCTGGACCATGATTGGTCATTAAGTAAAAACAATTCACATGTTGCATAAACAATCTCCAAACCACATTTCAAAACAGCAAAACACAGGAGAAGCAATCAGATAGTTATTGTTTTCATTTTTCTCTGAAGCTTCTCAGCTTCCCAGGAGAAGAAATCCTGGCAAAGGGATTTTTCAGAAAATATGGCAGTGACAGAAAACAGTTAAGGAAACAATCACAGAGTGATGGAAGGGTTTGGGTTGGAAAGGACCTGAAAGTTCACCCACTTCCAACCCCCTCCTATGTCCAGGGACACCTCCCACTAGACCAGGCTGCCCCAAAACCCATCCAACCTGGATTGAAACATCCCACTGGGTCACCAGGTGATGTCTGGCCCAGAGATGTCCCCAGAGGAGCATCCCAGGTACCTCTGTTCGTGACAGATTTTTCCAGACTGATTTACACCAACATGGGTGAGGACCCTGAGTGTGTTTTTCCAAGATGTTTAAAGAGAGACTTGGAAAGCTGAGCTCCTTCTCAGTGATTCCTGCAGGAAAACCTCAGCCTCACACCATCCTCCCCTCAGCTGAATCAAGATGAGGGTGATGGTCCCAAGTGGATGCTTCCATCCTGAGCTCTCACTTCCCCCCACATTCAGAATGACTTGAATCTGACAGCACTGATGCACATCTCTCTCTAGTACAGATTTTATTTATATCTATATATTTATATATTTATATTATATCTATTTGTATATCTATATAATTTAATATTTATATATTATATAGTTATACATTTATATATTTACATATTTAGTTATATATTTATACATAATTTATATATTTATATATTTATATATTTTATATATTTATATATTTATATATATTTATATATATTTATATATTTATATTTTATACTATATATTATATTTATACATATTTTATATATTTACATATATATTTATTTATATAATTGCACATATTTATATATTTATATCATTTAGCATTATATATATATTATATATATAAAATAAATAAATATATATTTATATAATATATATTTATTTTATTAATGATTTTATTTATTTTATTTCATTTGTTTTACAGCAAATTACCTGCAAATCAGAGCACATATAGAAAAAATCTAGGGGGACGAGTGAGTCTCATAGCTGGAGGATCCTACACAGCAAAAGCATGCTGGGATGTGATGTTAAAATGAAGGATAAGTACAACATTCCATTTATTTTGTTCCGTGAACAGCAAACAACACTGGATCATATATTAATATTTCACTCCTGCTACTTACTCCATGTTACTCCATGTCCTGCCCAGCTACCTTTTGCCTACCACTAAATGGAAACAAAGTCATAAAAGATATAAATGGGAAATTTTGGGGTTATACCAGCCTCTCCACCCTCCTGCCTGCAGCAAAAATCTCCCTGAGAGATCCTGCAGGCAGAGCTCCACCAGCACAGCCAACTCTGCCAGAGAGAGGTTTTGCACCAGAGGCATCTGCAGTGCTGACCCCATGCACCAATTCTGTCTGATAAGTAAAAACTCCTCACTGTTCTTCCCAAATAATTTCATAAATTATAAATAAAATAATTTATAAAATTATTCTGTAGGTTAAAAGCACCATGGACTGACAGGGATGTCCCACTCCAAGCCTGGCTCCCCTCTGCTGCTTGTGGAGACACAGTCAGAAAGAGTCCTGGAGTCTGATCCCAGAGTCATAATGTAAATGGAGCAGAAAAATCATTTTTCCCATCTCTTTGTTTCTTTCACATGGTTTTGAATAAAGGGTGGCCAGCTCAGGTGTTTACATCAGTTCAGGTAAGATGAAGTATGGAATCACAGAACCACAAAATACCCTGAGTTCACAGAACCATTGAGTCCAACTCAAAATGGAATCACAGAACCACAAAATACCCTGAGCTGGAAGGGACCCACAAAAATCATTGAGTCCAACTCCTATCCCTGCACAAGCACCCCCAAAATCTCACCCTGTGGACCTGCAACAACCAAGGCAGGGAAAAACACATCTATTCCAAACTTTGTGAATTTCTCACTCACACTGGGAAGATTTGCAGGTGAGAGGCTTTGTTATGAGAATTTATCTCCATTCACCCCACAGCTGTCAGACTTTTCTAGAAAGCCCCAGGCACATCCCATAAACAGGGAGCTGCTTCTCTCTTCCAAAGCTGTGTCCAGCCAGGCCCTGCTCCCTCTCTAATTGATCTCCAGGGTCTCATTTGGAAGATGCTGAGGCAAAGCCTTTTCTCCTTGTATCCCTGCTCCAGGAACACGGTCTGGTACTCATCACTCACAATCCCCTGGCTGGAAAAGCTGTCACCTCATCAGGGCAGGAGTTTTGCCACGATTTTGTGATGTCCATGGCTGCCTCTCCACCATCCCAGCTCCCGTTTGTTTGTGTGCAGAGGGATAATTAGCAATACAAAACACAGGCAAAAGAAATCAGTGAGTGTAAGAGCTGAAATGAGGGATGTGGGACTCCAGGCAGCTCTTCCAAATGCAGTTTATTGTATCCAAGATGTTACAGCACTCCAGGGTGTGGGTGACACAGCCTGTGCCCACAGCTGTCAGCTCCAGCTGCACCCTTAGTTTAGGTTACAAATGTAACCTAACAATTTTGGTTACAATGCATTCTATATTTTTCTTTGCTGAGCACCTTAATACAGAAGAACCAATCTATACCTTAACTTTTACCTATAGCCTGTCATAACCACTATAATTACCAAATTCATGTTTCTATTCTCCAATCACTAGAAGTTAGTACATTACAGTTTAAGCTAGAAGTTGTTTTTCAGTTTTCTTGCAGTGGAAAATTCTGAGACCTTTTTTCCACTTGCAACATTTGCTGACTTGTTTGCCTGTGCTATCTTTCTGCTTGGTAAAAACATCTTCTTGTTTGAGGTGGGTTTATCCTTTGCTCTAAGCCATAAAAACCCCTTCTAACTAACACACCCTTTCCCTCTTTAGTTATCTAATAAAACTAACTCAACCATTCTTTTCTTCTATATCAAAACTTGCTTCCATCTCTATTCTTCATCAAACTCTACATTTAAAAATCCTTCTACTAAGCATATGTATCTGTAAAACTTTCTTGTCCAATTTTCATCTTTCCCAACAAGTGAGAAAAGGGGTGCTGGGTAATTTATTCCCCACTTTCATTTCATTCCTGAAAGAAAATCCCCCAGCCAGGGGTGAGGAGGGGGGCACTGGGGACAAGGGCTGAGCCAGCCTTGCTGTGTCTGCAGCTTGCAGAAATAGGGCAGAGCTGTGCAAAGATTACTGGAGCAAGAACATCTTGCACAAAACAAAACAAAATGAAAAAAAAAGGCTACAAAGCTTTCAGGAAGCAGCAGTCCTCCACCACGGCCTGTTTCCCAGTGAATGGATTCATTCCCAGCTTTTCATGTGGGTTTGGTGTGTGTTGCTGTTATCACGGTCTGTTATCACTCTGCCTGTTTAGGGCTGATGGATTTACCACCAGTGAAACAAATGCAGGGGGAAAAAAGGCCAATTGAAAGGACAGAAATGCTGGAGAGAATCTTCAAAATCAAACAGATCTACTGGGAGAGAATAAGGTGAGGGGATGCAGCATATGGAATCTGTCAAAAATAAAAAGTTTGGTGTTGTTTTAGGGAGATGCAGTGCCCGTGCTGCAGCAGGCTGGAAATAATGTTTATTTACTATAGTTGTCTTTTTTTAATTGCTGTTTTTAGGCAGCTAAACTGAGCTGCTCATTATAAAACCCCAGCAGACACCTCCGTGTTGTCCACATGGATGCTCTCACTCTGTTCTGTGGCTGAGCCCCTCAGAGCTGGGCAAGGAGAGAATCACAGAATTCATGGGATATCCTGGCTTGGAGGGGACCCACAAGGAGCATCGAGCCCAGCTCCTGGCCCTGCACAGACACCCCCAGGAATCACTCCATGAGCTCTCCTGCTCTCCTCTTCCATGACCTTTTTGTCTGTGGAGCTCAAAACTCCTCACAAAAGGGAAACGTAGTGAGGGGACTGAAAAAGGACATTTGGGGTGACAGTGGCAGAGCCAGGTCAGCATCCTCTGCCTGACAGGGTGAGGTGGAGTCCAGGAAAATGGTTCCTTCCCTGTGAACCCTCAGCTCCAAGGGAAGCCTGTTCCTGGGAGCTCTGGAGCAGCCTGCCTGGATTAGGCTGTGCTACAACCAGCAGTGCTGATGCCCTCAGAAAGCCACAATAAATCCATGCTCCTGCCTGACTGGCTCAGCTCCTGGAGCATCAGGTGGCTGCTGGACATGTGCTGATTCAGGCTGAAGGGACACCTAACTAAAAAAAAAATTATATTCCTGTGCACAGCACTGTGATGGTGCTCACAGGGGTGAAGAGACGAGGATCTGACTCCATGTTTCAGAAGGCTGATTTATTATTTTATGATATATATTATATTAAAACTATACTAAAAGAATAGAAGAAAGGATTTCATCAGAAGGCTGGCTAAGAATAGAAAAATAAAGAATGATAACAAAAGTTTGTGGCTCAGACAGAGAGTCTGAGACAGCTGGACTGTGATTGTCCATTAATTAGAAACAACCCCATGAGACCAATCACAGATGCACCTGTTGCATTCCACAGCAGCAGATAACCATTGTTTACATTTTGTTCCTGAGTCCTCTCAGCTTCTCAGGAGAAAAAGTCCTAAGGAAAGGATTTTTCAGAAAACGTGTCTGTGACACAGCACAATTTTCTCAATTCTCACGCTGAAACTTTTAGCCTGAGCCAGGGCTGGAGCCAGGGATGGGTCCCATGGCAGAGCTGGATGATGCCACCCCAAATGGGGTTCACCTGTGTGGGTGCAGGGCAGCTGGGTGCCCTCAGGGCTGGAGAAGTGTCCTTGGCCTGGCTGAACTCCAGACACAGCCACTCAGCTGTTTAACAGCAGCACCTTCCTCTGGCAGCACAGGTCAAAATGCTGGGGACACACTCTCAGAATTAGGAGGTTTTAAAGAAAATGTTGTTAATTCATTCATTATTAATTAAAAAAAAAATAGTACTGTGAAAAGGAGTTCAGTCTGTGTTGGGCACTGCATATTTCGTGCAGTTCGTGCTTTCTGATTTCACATGTGTGTCACTTAGAAGTCAAACCAATTTCTCCTTATTCAGTCATTATTCAGATAAATGAGCCCACAACTGCTTCAAAGCATGGGATGGAGGAACAGAAGGATGAGGGTGTGCCTCTGACATATCCTGCTTTTGGGATTTTGCTGAGATGCAATGTTTCCCTTAGTTTCTCCCTTTCCATAGGAGAAAAGCTATACCTGTCTTTTACAGGAATTTTGTATCCTCAGGGGAAGGAAATGCCATTATATTTGAAATCCTGGGAAGCACAGCTCCAGTTTTCCATTTTTCACTCTGGATTATGCCCTGTCACAGATGATGTTTTCATATTCTCATTCTGTTTTGGCTGGTTCTGTCAGTTTTTGGTTAAGGATGTGGGGTGACACATTGAAGCAGTTGGTTTGTTGAAGAAGAAGGCAGGAGAAAGGAGGCAGAGGAGAAGGGAACAGCTCCCCTGACATCTGTGACCTTGTGCTGCTGGACCAGGTACATTTCTTGGGGATAAAATCATAGAATCACAGAATGGTTTGTGGTGGAAGGGACCTTAAAGCTGGCTGAGGTCACAGATTTTAATATGGTCTCATAAGGGCCATAGAAAATATTTCTACGGCCTCATTAGGGCCTCCTGAGGGCCTCACCCCCTCAGAAGATCTGCAGGGGATCACAAACCAGAAGCTTTGGAGCTCTGATGGAGATCTCTGCCCTTGGCTTTGTTCCTGCCCAAGAAATCCCTCTGAAGGGAGGGATTTGGATCGGGAGATGGAGGAGGTGGCTCCAAGCACACCTTGAGCCCCACCTGGCCCCACATGGTGCTGCCTGGCTGCTTCCCCTTGGCTCTGGATGGCATGAGAGGCAGCCAGGGGGGTGCTGGTGGGCAAATACTCATTCCTCAGTGTCAAATCTGAGAAGGTAAAGCTCCTTTGGAAGTGTGGGATACTCAGAGCCCTGCTGCTCACCCAGCTTTCACCCTGCTCTCTTTCCTCCCCTCACTCCCCATCTCTGGGGACATCAGACTCTCCACAGCCTGGGATTCTCCAAGCAGTTCTCATGGGAACTATCCTGTTCTCAAAGGACAAGTAAACATCCCAAGGCATTTCTGCTGGAGCAGATGTTTGCTCTGGAGCCAAGGACCCTCTGGTTCCCACCACAGAGGACACGCCAAGCACCAAGTGTGTCCCACTGAGCATGAGAGGAGCTCTCCTGCTCGAACACTTCCCACCACAGCCTGTGCCCAGCTCCATCTCCATCCAGACAGGCTGTGCTGAAGGCTGGAGACAGAACTGGTGCTGAGGTCTTACACACAGATTGTCAGTGAGGTGATCCTCTGTGCTGGTGTTCACTGCGGTCCCAGGATGAGGGAAGAGATGAGGATCTGACTCCATGTTTCAGGAGGCTTGATTTATTATTTTATGATATATAATATATTAAAAGTATACTAAAAGAATAGAAGAAAGGATTTCATCAGAAGGCTGGCTAGGAATAGAAAAAGAATGAATGATAACAAAGGTTTGTGACTGACCGAGACAGTCTGGACAGCTGGACTGTGATTGTCCATTAATTAGAAACAACCCCATGAGACCAATTCCAGATGCACCTGTTGCATTCCACAGCAGCAGACAATCATTGTTTACATTTTGTTCCTGAGGCCTCTCAGCTTCTCAGGAGAAAAAATCCTAAGGAAAGGATTTTTCAGGAAATATCATGGCTACAGTCCTTGGCCAAATTCCTCCTGAATTCCGTGGAAAAAATGCGCCTAGCTTGTCTCAAGACAAGCCTTACTACAGTGCAAAACCAGATTTCTTTTTAAAAGTCATCAGAGCTTGGACCTCTCTTCATTAACACGACTTTTACTTTGGTTTAACTCCATTGGTTTCAGTTTTACCTGTTCAATTCACTTGTGGGCATCCTTTTCCTTGGTGACAGACACTTCTCAGGGAATGCTTACAAAGGTGGGGTTTTTGTTACATCTACGCAGTGCAAAATGGGCCAATGATTTGGATTTTAAGCATTTTGTTGTTATCTGGAAGCCTTTTCAATGGATTTAGAAAGAAAAGGATGAAGGCTGTTTTGCTACTGAGAAGATTTTGCTTTGTTCAATCCTGATGACCCTGCCCATGGCAAGGAGTTGGAACTGGATGATCTTTAAGGTCCCTTCCAACCCAAACCATTCTGTGATTCTGTGATAATCCCCAGTTAAACCCATTTGGTTGCCACAGGTACACACCTGGCTCTGGCACTGCTCACCTGTTGCGGTGTGGGGAGAAAACAATGTGGTTCTTTCACTGATGCTTGTGATAAAACCACCCCAGAAACCAGAAAAGAGGCTCAGTTTTCCTTCTTTTCTTTAAATACTTATTTATTGAGGAGACATTACAGAGGTGCACCTTCTGGTGAGCCAGCAGCGTGGCCCTCTGCCCAAAGCCCCTGCTGCACTGGGGGCACTTGAAGGGCTTCTCCTGCCTGTGCAGCTCCCTGTGGGCTGTGAGGGTGCCCTTCTTTGTCAGAACCCAGGACGTTCCTCTGGCTGCCCTGGAGGACTTGAGACCCCGGCAGGGGCTCAGAGACCTTGGCACAGAGTCACAAACACCTGTGCCTTTGATTTTAGCCCATGGAAACAATTCCCAACTTTGTGTGAGGATTTACAAGCCACAAGAGTTTGAGTGGAATGATAGTGAATTTATCACAGGGTGAAAAGGTAGAATTTTGGGGTTTTTAAAATGGTGGTTCAAGACACAAGATGGAGGAATCTTGGTGTGTCCTGTCCTTCTTCTTCTTCTTGTCTTCCATCTTCTGCTGTGATGGTGGCACTTCTGGATTGGTTTAGAGTAGAGACAGACTGTCTAACATAGGTGATAGGTACTGGAAAATTATTGTAAATAAAGCACAGGTAGTTCTTAGTATAAAAAGCGAACACCACCCCAAGGGTGGTCAGTGTGCCACAAACCAACCTGCTGGACAGACCTCAGCAGGTCAGAGAAAGAATGTAATGGATAAGAGAAAATAAACAGCCTTGAAAACCAGAGCTGAGGAATCTCAACTTCTTCCTCGAGCACGAGGCTGGGAAAAAAGACTTTTAATGCCTGGGGAGCCATTTCAGCAACAACAAACCTGAGAGTTCTTCACAAAGCTCTTCTGGCACTGGGCGGAGGCCAACGCGCTCCCCTCGCCAGGGGTGTGTGTTTGGGCACTGGGGGAGATCCTGGAGACATCCTGGCAGATCTCACCCTGGTGTGAGTCCTCTGCTGGGCAGGCAGGCACATCCCCAGGGGAAGGGTCTCTCCCCTGTGTGGATGCTCTGGGGGTGGCCAGGTGGTCCCAGGTGAAGCCCCACAAGGGAAGAGCTCCTCTGCTACCCTGAGGTGTCACAGACACATTTTATGAAAAATCCTTCATTAGGATCTTTTCTCCTTAGAAGCTGAGAGGCCTCAGAAACAAAATGTAAACAATGGTTATCTGCTGCTTTGGAATGCAACAGGTGGATCTGTGATTGGTCTCATGGGGTTGTTTTTAATTAATGGCCAACCACAGTCCAGCTGTCTCAGACTGTGGTCAGTCACAAAATTTATTATCATTCCATTCTTTTCCTTTCCTTTCAAGCCTTCTGATGTAATCCTTCCTTCTATTCTTTTAGTATAGTTTTAATATATCATTTTCTTTTAATATAATATACATCAAAAAATAATGAATCAGCCTTCTGAAACATGGAGTCAAGATTCTCATCTCTTCCCTCGTCCTGGGACCCCTGTGAACACCACCACACTGTGGATCTGCTGGTGCCACCTCAGGCTCTCCTTCTTGCTGAAGGATTTCCTGCACTCCTCACACCCTCACCCTAACCATGTCCCTCATGGCAGGTTCTCAGTGGCTGCCAGGTGGGTACAACAGAGCCACAGTGGGGCTGGAGCATCTGTGAGGATGCAAAAACCACCAGGACACACACATCCAAGAGTGCTGGAATGGATGCTGTGGGAACAGGGTGAAGAACTGGAGGAGTGGAGACTGTCTGTGTCTGACTCCTTTGCCTTCCAGAAGGTTCTGGAGGAAGGGGCCAGGATTGTGCCATCCCAGCTGTGTCCATTTGTCCACTGGGACACAATTTAGCTTATTCCAAAGCGGTCACCTCCTGTAGGGCAGAGGAGTTGCACCCTCAGAGCTCCTGTTCCTCTCCACTGACACCTGCATTTCCCCAGCCCCAGCTCAGCCTCTCCTCCAAACAGACCAGATCTGCCTGATGTCCCCTCAGACTCATGCAAAGCCCCAAAATCCAAGGAAACAGAGATCAAATATTCCTAGGTATGATCCCAAGGTTTTGTTCGTGTGGTGAAAACACAGACTCCAAGCATTTTATGTTCAGGCACAAAGTGTTTCACACAGAAAACTGTGACAGTTTGACAGAGTTAGGCTGGGTCCAAAAACATCTCTTTATACCCAGTTTGGAAGTGGTGATGCCCCAGCCTGAAGTGTCTCCACTATCCCAGGGAAATCCACCTTGGAAGTGAAGCTGTGCCATCAGCTGCCTCAGCAATCCACCACTAGATGCCAGTGAAAGCCCTGCCTGGTTCTCCCACTTAGAAAGCCTCACACTTGGGACAATTTGCTGTTACATTGTGAGGATTTTGTGATTATTTTTGTTGTTTGTTTGTTTTATTTTGTTTGTTAAGGTAATGCTTCACTTTTGGTCTAATAAAGTCTCTTGGATTTAGGCAGTATGTATGTGTGAACGTGTTTTGCTCTCATCCTCTCTGTTTCTCTCCACATTTCTTTCTGTTTCCCAAATATATATTATAAATCGCCTTTGTTTGCTCTTATTTAAATGAGAATTATTTCCCAGTGTCTTCCCAGACCCGGATCTCACCCCCAAGCTCCTTTCCTCATAAACCCCCCTAATCCTCCAAGATTTTCACCTGCCAAATCCTCTCCTCTGCATCATGATTTGATGTCCTGATATGAACAGTCATTCCAGGAAACACAGAGGTGCTGGCATGGCATGTCCAAGCCCTCTCCTCCTTTGGGAGATCATTCCTCATATCAGGTCAGCAAAAGGCAAGACACAGGTCCAGCTTACCCATCTGTGGCATTAATAACCTGTAAGAACAGATCTGCACAGAGCTGGGAAGGGATCAAGGAGTAGAAGCAAATTATTGCAGTGGTGCCTATAACCAGCCTGCAGGTGTTTGGTGGGAAGGTGAAATGAATGAAACTAGGAGAGAAATCCTACATGGAGAAAGGGTGAAAAGTCAATCTCACAGCCCTGAGCACCTGCAAGTTCTGCGCTGCACTTCCCTTGTGCAGAGATCAGCACAGGACTGAAATGATCTCAAATTCTGCCTTAGAGTGCCTGAAGTCCTGTACTTTGCAGAAAATAATTTTTAATGATATACAACATCATTACCTCTCCCATTTTACCCCCTGAGATTTCCACAGGTCTGAACCCTTGAGCAGCCACCAAGCTCTGGGTGGCTTGGACTGTCCCATGGGCACTCAGAGGGAACAAGGATCAGCAGCCACCCAGGGTATTGTGTTTGCAGGGAATGCCCCAACAAAGGCAGGAAGGATGAATCTGACTCCATGTTCTCAGAAGGCTAATTTGTTACTTTATAATACTATATTGTATTAAAGAATACTATACTATACTATACTATACTATACTATACTATACTATAGAATACAGAAAAAATACTGAATGCTAAAAAGATAATAATGAAAATTCATGACTCTTTCCAGAGTCTCAACATAGCTTGGCCAATGAGCGAAAACAACTCCCAGCAGAATCCAATGGAACAATCACCTAAGGGTGAACAATCTCCAAACACATTCCACATGAGCACAACACAGGAGAAGCAAATGAGATAAGAATTGTTTTCCTTTTCTCTGAGGCTTCTCAGCCTCCCAGGAGAAAAACCCTGGGCAAAGGGATTTTTTCAGAGAATGTGAATGCCACACCATGCAGAGGAGGGCTGTGGGAGTGTGTCCTGCCACCCTCTGATGGCAGAGGACCCCCTAGCTCAGGAACACCTTTGGGCAGGTTGGGTGTTTATGAATCCTTCTCCTCCAGCACCCGTGCACCTCTCGCTCTCTGGAGGGCCTGGAGCTGGTTGCCATTGGAGACAAGATGCTGAAATTGGTGGAGAAAAGATCTGATCCAGGCTGGAGATTTCTGTGTGGCTTTTTCAGACAACCCCAACCCTGTGTTTGACCTGCCAGCTGTGTCTGACAGGGCTACATAGGGGAAGTGAGAACCAAATTTAAGCCAAGCTGTCATATGCACCACTGCCTGATTAATTATACAGTGGAATAAAAATGAAATTTGGCAAAATGAAGGAGGATGGGTAAATGAAATCTTTTCTTTTTCCTATTTAGAAGGAAGTATTGCCAGAGGTTTTATTAAAGATGCCACAATTAATCACGTCCAGGAGGCTTCAGAGCAAGAGGTGGGATGTTGTGCTGGGTACACACAATGCAGGAGGGATGGACAATTGGGTGTGGGCAGATAAGGCAGCAGGGAGCCCAGTTATTTGTTCAGGTGAGCCAGTGATTGCTCCTGAGATTTGCAAACATGAGAGGTGCCAGCTGAGGCTGAGGGAGCCCCTCGCTGCCTTGTTGCACTAGGGATTGTTTGTGTTAATTTAGGAAACAGCTCTCACAGCAAGGCAAATGTGATACAAGAGAATAAAGTGTTCAAAATTACAACTAATTTTCTATGCTATTCCAACCCCCTGCTTTTCTTTAATTGCTTTTGAGCATCTGATTAGCAAGGAAATATTTTCTTTTTTTGACCTGCATCTTAGAGCTTCATTGTGCAGCCCAAGCCCACAGTTTCCCCTTCTGCCACAAAGAAAACAACTGCAGTGTCTGTGGCTGCTTCCATATCCATCATATTCATCTGATAACAGCTCAAAATGAAAAACTGGTGTAAGCACAAATGGGCCCAGTGCTGATTTCAAGCCTGGCCAGATCACAGTGACTTATCTGCTTCCTACAGTCAATGGGCTGCTTGAACCTGATGTTGATTTTGTTTTCTCGGGGAGAGCTCCTGGTCACTCTGTCCTGCTCTGTCAGGAGGGAGAAGGAAGGATTGTGGCTGTGATGCTCCCAAATCAGAAACCCGTCCTGTTGGGAAGGATGAAAGTTTGACAAGAAAGTCTCACAGATATGTGTGCTTGGCAGAAAGATTTTTGAATGTGGACTCTGAAGAAGGAATAGAAATGAAAGCAAGTTTTGATATAGAAGAAAAGAATTGCTGAGTCAGTGGCTAACCAAGGAGGCAAAGGGTGTGTTAGTTAGAAGGGGTTTTTATGGCTTAGAGCAAAGGATAAACCCACCTCAAACAAGAAGATGTTTTTACCAAGCACAAAGCACAGGCAAACAAGTCAGCAAAGCTGCAAGTAGAAAAAAGGTCTCAGAATTTTCCACTGCAAGAAAACTGAAAAACAGTTTCTAGCTTAAACTGTAATGTACTGACTGTTAGTGATTGGAGAATAGTAACATGAACAGGGTAATTACAGTAGTTATGACAGGCTGTAGATAATAGTTAAGGTATAGATTGGTTCTTCTGTATTAAGATGCTCAGCAAAGGAAAGTATAGAATGCATTGTAACCAAAACCAAAGGGTCTCCAGGCTTGTCTGCAGCTGGAGCTGACAGCTGTGGGCACAGGCTCTGTCACCCACACCCTGGGCTGCTGTAACACCTGGGATGCAATAAACTGCATTTGGAAGAGCTGCCTGGGGTCCTGCATCCCTCATTATGGATCTTACACCCTCTGTGCCCTACTCACCCTGCCCCACGTGCTGGCACCACTGGGTTAGAGCAGAAATTCAGAACAATACTTCTTTTCCTACCTCTTCTCTCCTTTCTTCCTTAGTCCATACACAGATTTACTTTGTGTATGCACCCTGGGCTGTCCATGGTAATATCAAATTGTTCTCTAGGAAAACTGCATGAAGCCCAGCAGATGGATTATTCCTGTATTTAAAGGGATTTCACACAGAATCACAGACTGACTGAGGCTGGAAGGGACCTCTGGATGTCACCTGGCCCATCCTCCTATCAAGCAGGGTCACCTAGAGCTGGCTGCCCAAGACCATGCCCAGCTGACTTTTGAATACCTCCAATTTCTGCAATTTTTAGTAAAAAAAAATTTGCTTTTACACTCCAAGAGCTTTCCCAGCTTGAAAAAACATCCATTGCATTGTGGACTCCAGAAAAACTGCTGCAACTCCCTGGTACAAACGCTAATTGTGCGGCAGTAAGTCACTTTAAGTGACCCCAAACACTCATCTCCTGCTCTGTGGGCTGAGTTGGTGGTTTGTGCTGCAGAACTGGGAACAGGAGGACTCTCCAGGCAGGCACAATGCCTTTGCTGGGAGCCAAATGCCACATTGTTGTCAGCCAGAGCTGCTCCTGTGCTCTGGGAAGCTGTCAGTCCCCTCTCTGCCCACCCCTGGTTACACAAACACAGCCAAGTGCTGGGAGCAAACCAGGGGATGGCTCTCCTGTTGAAAGGAGCAGATGATGCTTTTTAATGGGAAAAGCACCATAAAAGAAACCTTTGATGTGCCAGGGCTTTGTTGTTCTGCTGTTGGAGTCAATGGATCTTGAATATGGGCTCCTGCTGGAGAGGAACCAGGCTCTCTCCATTCTGAGAGTCTGCTCTTTCAGTCCCCCAAATTTTAGGTCAGAGTTTGTCTGCTCTGGTGTTTTGTGGGGTGTCTGAGCTGTGTTTCAGGTTAGCACCAGTGTCTGCCCTGCTCTCTGCTGGGTCTTGACCCAGGGCATGGAGGATCCTCCTGGCAGGAGCCTGCTCAGCCTTGTGAGAGACAACTGCTCACTTTAAAAATTTTAAAAGGTTTATTAAACCTGAACAAAAATACAACAAACATCTACAACAGCCTCCAGACCCAGAGAGGCTGGTGCTTCTCTTCCTGCCTGGCCCTGGGAGTGTTCCAGGCCAGGCTGGATGGGACCTGGAGCTACCTGGTCTAGTGGAAGGTGTCCCTGCCCATGGATGGAAATGATCTTTAAGGCCCCTTCTAACCCAAACCATTCTGGGATTTTATGGTTCTGTGGCCTGGAGTCAGCACAGCACGAGTGGAACCTGCTTGTGGTTGTGCCATCCTTGGCAGCTGTGTCTTATCTCCTGGTGATGCTTTTAGCTTTTATATTTTGAAGGTTTTAGCTTTTCTATTTTTCAGATTCTGTGCTGCTTTACTGTGTAGTTCTGAACTTCATATTATGGGATGATCATATTATGATCTCTCTGCACAGAGCAGGGAGACAAAACAATTCCTGCTCCAGCTGGGCACCAAGGACAAATGATCCAAATCTCAGCCCAAGAGCACAAACCCCGTGGGCTGGAGAGAGAAAAACAAGCAGGGTGGGACTGCAGGGGCTAAAGCTGGAATGGGACAATGAACTGCAAGATGCAAATGGAGCAGAACTGATCCAAGGGAGAGACCCCGGGAGCGCTGGTGCATTTTGGGGCCATTTTGGTTCATCTTGGGTGCAGCCCTGGCTGGGCTCTTGTGCTGCCCAAGGTGCATCCATGGAGGGCTTTAAATAAATTTTATTTATTCTTTATTCTTTTATTAAACTTTATTGTTTAGCTCCATCAAGTCTCTGTTCTAGGTCAGCCTTCACAAGGCATCACTGGCACAGCACAGTGAGATGCTGCTGTCACACCAACCAGAGCTGCTGCACTCAGAGCAGCCTCAGGCACCCCAGCCCTGTGGATCACTGCAGCCTGGGAAAACATCCCAGTGCAGTTTCCCTCTCCTCAGCCACTCCTGGGCACTGCAAACCCCTTCAGCCCTCAGGCAGCTTTGGGTGCTCCTGGAAGCAGGGACACCTCACTCCTGCTGCTCCCTGGCAGGGGATTGGGAAGGGAAGGTCAGTGCCAGGATCTCCAGTTTCACCAGTGGGCAAAACAAGGCCCAGAGCACTTTTACCCCATGTTATAAAGCACTAACACACTGCTGGGAATAAACCCCAAGCTTCCATCCACTTTCCTAGATGGTCAGTAAGGGAGGTTCAGATTTGCAGGCAACCCCTTGATGAAGGGAAGAATGATGCATCTGACTCCATTGATTCAGAAGGCTAATTAATTACTTTATTATACTATATTATTCTGTACTATATTACACTACATCTAAACTGAAACTGAACAAGAACTCAACTGAACAAAATCTCCTGACTGTCTCCTGACCGACCCTCAGGACACAGCTTGCAGAGATTGGTCAAGGAAACAAAACACTCACAGAATCCAGAATCCAGTTACCAAATCCCTTCAGGTAAACAATCTTCCATAATGCATTCCACTTGTGCACAAACACAGGGGCAGCAAATGAGATAAGAATTGTTTTGATCATTCTCTTCTCTGCTTCTCTCATTGCTTCTCTCAGGTTCAGAGAATGTGAATCCCACAAGGGAGGAGGAGGACAGGACATCTAGGCTACAGTGCTTCTATTCCCTCTTGGAATGATTTTAAATGAGTTTTTTATTGTTGTTAGTGACCAGCTCTTTCTGAAGAGCTAAACAGAAATCACTGACTCATCCCTCTCTTTTGTGTTCCTTTGGCACAATCCTGCTTAGAAAGCAGTGCCACTGCATTTCTTTGGCCTGCATGAAGAAAGCTTTATCCAAACGAGCCAAACTTCAAATCCTTCTTCTATGAAATGAAGTGTTCACATTATCCAGGGATGTCTAACACCTGCTTGAAACCTCCAGGGATGAAGAAGCTCCAGTCTTCTCAGCCAATAAATCCCAGTGTTCATTCCAGAAGGAAGCAGAATTGATGCCACAGTCCTAATGCTGGGTAATGAGCTCCTGAGGTTTCCCTTTGAGAGGGCTGCTGGATTGTGTCTATTTAGTAGAGCGTGTTTCAGCTTTGCAAAGTGGAAACGTGGTGTGTCTGAAACAAATGGGGCTGTTTATCCAACAGCAATCCACAGAGGTGGCACAATCCCAGCCACGTGCTTGGAGAGGATTTCCAAGTTCCGGATCCATATTTCTCCTGCCTGCTGCCTTGGCTCCTCCTCCCAGCTCTGCTGCACCTTACAGACCCCAAAACCTCCCAGCTCTGCTGCATCCTGCTGTGGAGCAGATCCCAAAACCCCCTTATTCTGCTACATCTTGCTGTGGAGCAGATCCCAAAACCCTCCAAGCTCTACTGCATCCTGCTGTGGAGCAGATCCCAAAATCATCCCAGCTCTGCTGCGCCTTGCAGATCCCAAAACCTCCCAGCTCTGCTGCATCCTGCTGTGGAGCAGATCCCAAAACCCCTCTATTCTGCTACATCTTGTTGTGGAGCAGATCCCAAAACTCCCTAGCTCTGCTGCATCCTGCTGTGGAGCAGATCCCAAATCTCATCCAGCTCTGCTGCATCCTGCTGTGGAGCAGATCCCAAAACCTCCCAGCTCTGCTGCATCCTGCTGTGGAAAAAAATCCAAAACCCCCCTATTCTGCTGCATCCTGCTGTGGAGCAGATCCCAAATCTCCTCCAGCTCTGCTGCATCCTGCTGTGGAGCAGATCCCAAAATTCCCCTTTTCTGCTGCAAATTGCCGTGGAGCAGATCCCAAACCCCTCCCAAATCTGCTGCATCCTGCTGTAGAGTAGATCCCACAACTTCCCAGCTTTGCTGCATCCTGCTGTGGAGCAGATCCCAAACCCTTCCAAGTCTGCTGCATCTTGCAGATCTCAAAACGCCCCAAGCCTGCTGCATCCTGCTGTGGAGCAGATCCCAAAACTCTCCTAGTCTGCTGCATCCTGCTGTGCAGCAGATCCCAAAACCCCACCCATGCTGAGCAGCACGTTGGGATTCATCTCATCTGAGCTAAGTTCAGACATTTGAGGCAGTTTTGCTCATTGCAGTCCCTCTGCTGTCAATAAATGATGGGATTTAGCCCACCCCCAAAAAAAGGGATGAAGTTGTCCTCTAGGGAATCCTATTTCTCTGGACATCTGCCTTAGACTGGACACCCAGACCACCAAAAGGAGGGGAGATAAACCCTCTGCTTGGTCTGCAGAGAATCTCCTTGATATCTGTGAGGTTGGTTTAGAAAGAAAATGTGGATTTGGCTCAGTGGATTAAACATAAATATTTCCTCACTTCTGAGATGCTCTGCCCCAGCATCTTCCAGCTTTTATCCCAAGGGAGCACAAGTCTCTAAAGGCTCTGTCTCATGGCTCTCTTCCCTCTGTGGGTATCAAGGCTGTGCAAAGGCAATAAAAATCTACATTTCAGCAGCTAATTGGAATATTCTTCCACATCAGAGCAGGTGAACTTGCATTTGACAAAACCAGGCCAATTCTGTGTGATCCAAATGTCCTCACAGATGGATATTTCCACTCAGGAGCCCACTCTGCTCACCAAGGGAGGAGCAGAAAAGAGCATTTTCCTCACCCAAGGAAGGACATTTGTGCTGGAAAGCTGTTTCTTCCAATAACTTTCAGGCTTTGACCTCTTTTTTTGAGGAAAAACATCAGTCAGAAATAAAGATACTTGTCAGGATTTAGAATTCTCAGTATATTTTTATCAGTTGATGGAGAATTTTTTTTTCTCCAGAGCAAAGATAACAGGACCTGTGAAATCAGCCAGATTGGAGCTCCTGTCAGCTGCTCCCTAGAGATGCTGGTTGAACTTGCCAAAGTTGAACCTCTTGAGTTAAAACTCTTTCTAAAATAATGAAATCTGTTAAAAAGGATTTAAGGATAAGGGGGGGGAAAAAAAGTTTGCTCTGAATTTATCTTTTGAAAAAAAAATCTTTTGAAACTTGAGATTCTCTGTAATAATGTGATTTCAAGCAGTGCAGCAGTAAGTGAAACAGAATAACTGAGGTTTTCAGGAATATCAGAAGTGCTTAGTCTCTCTGCACAGAGGAACTGAGTGTCCAGAGAGTGAGAAAAATCAAGGCTCCAGTAAAATAAAGCCAATATGTCCAAAGCAACTGTCCTTCCTCACAAAGCAGGCAGCTGAGTTAATCACTGGGGAGTATCTTGCTGTAAAAGAGAAAACAGTTTCTTTCACATCATGGTTTATCTGGGTTGTTTTGGCTCATGTCTGAGCTGTGCCCTCCCCAGACTGATCAGATCTCTGCTGGTTTCAGGAGCTCTGAAGGGGTTAACTCAGATGGAGGCCAGGTGTTTACTTTTGACTGAATTGGACAGGTATTTACTGTCCAGGTATTTATTTCTGAGTGAATATTCCTCCCTCCAGCTCTCCCAGCCTTTCTGCATTGGACATTTTGCACAGAAGCCCCTCGTGTCTCTGCTCCTGACTTTGCAGGTCCCACTTAATCATATTTGCATGTTTCTCGTTTTCCTCCTGTTTTTTATTTGACCCACAGTGATTACAGGAATGTGGAAGGAGAATATTGCCAACTCTACTTCTGCCTTGTCTTGGAATCCCTTCATTCATGTGCTAACAAAGCAAAAGTCATGTCCCATGATAATGGATGTGTTTGTAAACTGACAGGGAGGAAAATGATGGGAATTCGAAAATTTGAAAGTGGTAATTTGAAAATGATGGCTGGAAATGCAGGGAGGACAGTGCTGTGCTCATCTTTCCTGAGGAGAATTCAGGTTATCTGTATTTGGTGATGATCAAGAAAGGTGAAGCTTTTCCCCATTCTTTTCTCTGGGGGATGTGTGATCAACAAGGGGACTTTTGTAGCAAAGGGCAGCGCAAAATTCATTTCCATGGCACTCCAAAAATTAAGAAGCTCCCAAACATGTGACATCTCAGCTCTTCTGGGTTATTTCATTCCATCTGGCCTCCTTCACACACCTAAGGTTCTCCCAGAAAAATCCCTACCCAGTTTCCTCCTCATTTTGAGCAGCATATGCCAGGCAGTTTGTGGGGGAAAAGGCTGCCTGTGAAACTTGGTGGGTTCATGATCCACACCCCAAAGAGGTGATGATGGCAGCTGACATGCTCAACACAACAGAACCCATGAGGAACAATCCCTCCAGAGGCTCCCCCACAAATCTCCAAGAAAATTTCTCAGCACTTGTGACAACATTTCTGCTGAGAGGGGAATGCTTTTTAGGGAAAATATAGAATTATTAAAGTTGGAAAAGCCCTACAAGATTGAGTCAATTAACCTGGCATTGCTGAGTCCATCACTAAACCCAAGTGCCTGTCTTGGTTTGAAGAGACAGGTGTCCGCTGAGGAAGGCAGGAGCCTCCTCTGAAATGGAAAATGTAAACCTCCTCCCTCCAAATTGTTATAATTTTGGAATTAAGGGGATCTCAGGCAAAGATATGGGAGTAGGAATAACAGTTTTTTACTTGGAAAATTAAAAATTCAAATGCAACAGTACAAAAAAAGAAAACAAACCACTGCCAGAGTCAGATTAGGAGCTGCCCCCTGTGTGTCAGGGGGGTGGCACAGCCCCATCCCATGGGGGCTCAGCCCTCCTGCAGTGCCAGCTGTGGCTCTGCTGGAGCAGGGATCCTGCACAAGGGGGGAGTTTTCCTCTGCAGCTCCAGGGCTGCTGGAGATGGGCCTGGGCTCCCTCTGGCCATGCAGGGCAGCAGAAAGCTGCTCCTCTGGCAATGCACTGGGCAAAGGCTGCTGGGCTGTGCCAGGCTCAGATTGGATCCAGGTAGGAATGCTTGGCTCCTCCCCTGGGCGGAGCATCTCCCCATGGGATGCTGGGAGTGGATCAGCCCTGCAGGGACACTCAGTGGCCATGGACAGCAGAGATCTCCTGGAGGGAGGATTGGCTGTGGGAGAGAGAAAGAAAAAACTGCCCCATGGACAGCAGAGAACTGCCCCAGCTCTGACAGATGGAAATAGAACACACACCCCCATCTTTCAAGCTAAGACAGTCCCACCTTGGTACACCTTATGAGCATTTCCAGGGCTGGTGATCCCACCACTTCCCATTCCCATCCACCTGCCAAGCTCTCATTTCCTCCCTTCTTCCCTTCGTAAAGCTCAGGAAGTGTGAGAGGCAAGGCCAGTCCATGGGAAGCTTTGCCCAGAGTAACTCCAGCTGGGCAGAGCAACTTCTGCAGCATCAGTCTGTGCCCCAGCACTGGGGATTGCAGGTTGGAGATTGGAATCTCCTGCCAGTATCCAGTTTTAGGGTCTGTTGGGAGCCTCTAGAACTACTCTTGGAGTGTCCCAGCAGTGCCAGCCCTGCGTGGCTGGTGCCAGGTAGTGACAGAGTTGTGTCCCCTTCTCTGAAGGGCCCTGCCCTGGCCCTACTTGAAGTTTTGTCTGTGTTAAGGAGGGGGTGAAGAGGAGCCATAAAACAGCTGAATTCCTGTTCGTCTATTTGAGAGCTGTTCTGTGTCAGAGCCATCCTCTGGATGGTAGGAAGGTGTTTGCAGTGTCTGATGGGAGTCTGAGACTTACTGAGAAAAGTCAGAGAATTGTTCAAGAGAAAATCTGAAGTCCACCAGCCCAGGAGATGCCAGTGCCATAGTCTGTCACCCTGTTCTTCTAAGTTCTTCTAAGCCTTCTGATGTCTACATTTTTCTAATAGAGTTCTCATGCACTTTTATGTAAATAATAATTGCTTTTGCATTCCTTTCTGGAAGAAGAAAAATTTGATAGACTGTTAGTTTAACCAGTGTCATTAGAAAAGTAGCAATTTCATCCTCCAATCCAGAGTCACTTTGGAAATTCTATTTATATCGAAGTCAAGAGATAAACTTCCTTCTTTTTACCTTAGAATTTTCAGCCTCCATGTCACTCATTATGTGTCCTATTACAACAATAGTCAGCTCTGTGCTACAGGATGCAGGGGAGAAGGCATCACCAAGATATATTTCTCAGCAGTGTGGACAGACAGGAATGTTGGGTCCTAAAATCCAAAGCAGGTAGGCACAGTGTAAACACAGTCAGGATGCTCCAGATCCTTCAGCCTGGAATTCACAGAATGACCAGGTTGGGAGAGACCTTCAGGATCACGGAGCCCAACCCAATTGTGCTCTGAGACTTTTCACTCCTTGCTTTATGCAGCCATGCAGAGAAGGAAGTTATTTGATCTCTGCAGACAGCTCCTTGTAGCCAGAGGGAATCCATTCTTTGCTCTGCTGCTCTTTGGAAATTAGCATTAATTGACGGTCATTAGCTGAGAAGTGCCTCTAATCAGTCAGCTCTTTATCAAGCTGTACATTCTTTCATTCTACAAATCAGTCAGGCCCTCTGCCTTGCCATGGCCCAAGGCAGTGGAATAAACATCAGATTCAGATTCAGCGCCTCTCCTGCAAAAATCACATCCACATCATCAGCTTTTTATGCTTTTTTTCAGCCATCCATGGGACTTTGTGGGTTCAGTCTTGAGATTTCATGCATGGGCTTGACAAAATCTTGCTTCAGAATGGACCCTCTAAAATGCCTAAAAGTGATGCTCAAATTTAACAATCTGTAACTTTAACTGATGCCTTTGTAATTAATTACCATCAGGAAATCCCCACTTACTAGATTTTTACCACTGCCAAAGTCCAAAAATTTCCACAAGATGAGCTCAGTTCCCCAAACATGCGTTAGTTATCCCACAAAAAAAAAAGGGAAAGCATGGAAAGCCCACTTTTCCTCTTGCAAAACCCTTGTGGAGCTGTGATAAGACAGAAAACTGCTCATTTTGGCAGGTTTTGCCTGTGAAATCCCCAGACAGAGAACACAACAGGAGCCAATTGACAACTTCAGCAGGCTGTGTCTGCCTTGGCAGTGATGTTTGCAGAGAGGGTCAATCATTCCAGCTCCCAAACACACAGAAGGAGTTGAAAAAGAAAAGAGTTGAAAAAGTGAATGCATTAGAAAGTTGAAAGATTGAATTTTAGGGATGTTTGCAGGTGGATGCAGGTTGTAAGAATCACCAGCCAAAAGTTTATGTGCTGTTCTCTGCAGCCAACAGCCCAATTTATAATTAATATTAGAGGCTATTATTTAATGTGATGTGTTTTTAGGGATGATAGGAATGTGTTTCTATTTTCTCTGATTCAGAAAAAAAAGACATGGTGAGTATAATTGTTTAAAGGGAAACTTGAGGCAGACACTCCCATAGGAAGACAAAACTTTACCCAGCTGCTTTCAGAGAACATTCGAATATTTTGCCTTCAGAGATCATTCACGTTTCAAGAGATAGATTACTGTCATATTTTCTGAAAAATCCCCTTGCCCAGGATTTCTCTACTGGGAAGCTGAGAAGTCTCAGAGAAAAAGGAAAACAGTATTATCTCATTTGCTTCTCCTGTGTTTTGCTGCTTTGGAATGTGGTTGGAGATTGTTTATCCAACTGGTGGTTGTTTTATTGGTTCCATGTGAATTGTTTTGACTTAATGACCAATCACAGTCAGGATGTGTTGGGACTCTGGAAGGAGTCAGGAGTTTTCATTATTCTCTTTTAGCCTTCTGTCTGTATCCTTTCTGTATTCTTTAGTTTAGTATAGCATTCTTTTAATATAATATAGATCATGAAATAATAAATTAGACTTCTAAGAACACGGAGTCAGAGTCATCATTCCTCCCCTCAGCAGGGGTCTCTGAAAATACCACAGACCACTGAAGAATTTTTTTGGCAGAAATGAAGAATTCAATTGAGAGAAAAAGGACAATGCTGCAGACACACTTTGCCTGTGGCTCCTGGTGAGCAGTGGCTCCCAGAGCAGCACATGGGGTTTTGAGGAGCCTTTTTCCTTCTCACCCTTGTCCCTGGGGTTTCCTTGTCCATGGCCTCTATTCCTTTGTTCCCCTGGTGTTATTATTTATGTCTCTGCAACCCTCTCAGTTTGTAGATTCCTCTTTGTGAGAAACCATTGGGTTTGATATGGTTATGGAGGAAGGGGAAAATGCAAGTTTTGCTGTTTTGGCAGGGTGCCACTTCACAAGTTTTCTTCCTTTTATCACCACTTCTTATTCTTGCCTGAAACGAGTGACAGAAACAGCTCCCTGATGGTAGGAGGGGAAAATTGTTAGGATGAAAACACAGTAAGCTTCTTTAAAAACACTGGTGCCTCTTTTGATATATTTTTCTACATACAAATGAGATCCACTGCTATAGAATTTACCCAGATGAGAGATCTGTGGTTTTAGACAAACAGGATGTTTTGATGAAAAATGGAGATATTAAGAAGTGAGAGAGATGAGGAGAGGGAGTGGAATTATTTGGGGAAGGTTCCTGTGTTATTCTTTGAGGAGTCTGTGTGGTGAGATGATGTGTTAGACTTCTGGGCCTTTGTAGTGTATTTTCATTATTTGTAGTTTATGACATTTTTAGGTTCCAGTTAGGAGTGCCACAGGAAGGGAGGCAGATCTGAGTGGGAAACAATTGCTCTTCTTCCAGGAAGGACAGCTCACATGGGAAGAGAAGAGAAGAGAAGAGAAGAGAAGAGAAGAGAAGAGAGAAGAGAAGAGAAGAGAAGAGAAGAGAAGAGAAGAGAAGAGAAGAGAAGAGAAGAGAAGAGAAGAGAAGAGAAGAGAAGAGAAGAGAAGAGAAGAGAAGAGAAGAGAAGAGAAGAGAAGAGAGGAGAGGAGAGGAGAGGAGAGGAGAGGAGAGGAGAGGAGAGAAGAGAAGAGAAGAGAAGAGAAGAGAAGAGAAGAGAAGAGAAGAGAAGAGAAGAGAAGAGAAGAGAAGAGAAGAGAAGAGAAGAGAAGAGAAGAGAAGAGAAGAGAAGAGAAGAGAAGAGAAGAGAAGAGAAGAGAACTCACCAATACAATGCTGAAGGCCATCAAAGGACAGAAAGGGAACTCTAGCCCCTGGCTGAAATGTTCTGCTTCTCTCATAACTCCATGTTATGGTAGGGAGCTCAGAGTGCTTTCCAAACAATCCTATTCAATCTCTTTTTTCCACAACCCTGACCTGGTCTGGTCATCTCTGAGCCACCTACTCCATGTAGAAACAGAATGGGTTGGAAATCCTGTCTCGTGACCTACAGGTCTCCTGAGGCAAGGAATGCTGACCCCTGGATAAAAGGGAGAGTTCTACTGACTCCTGGATAAAAGGGAGAGTTCTACTGACTCCTGGATAAAATCGAGGATATCTAAAATAGATAAAATAGAGAATACTGACTCCTGGATAAAATAGGAGTTTCTACTCATGAACCCTCCCACTGGGAACAGAAATCTTGGAAGGCTTTGCCTAAATCATTGATGATAACTGGGAAGGAGAAGACAAAATGTTGTTTTCATGCAGTTGGAGACAATCACTGATAAGTTTATATTTTCTGGATTAGAAATTCGTAAGGAGATCTCACTCATCCAAACCCAGGGTAGGTAATTTGTGATCTAGAAGAGCCAGTTTCTCTCTGATGACCTCAAATGGGCCTGGAGGTGTCTGACTCTGGTGGTGAGAGGAGGTGGCTGCCTTTGGAGCTGACAGGACAACTTGTGGGGGAGGCAAAGACATTTCAAAGTCCAAACTCAGTTTATTCATGAATTAGGTGTCTAAGTGCCATTCCCTGGAGTGCAAGAGCTTGATTCAGTCAGCTTAATGAGAGCTGCTGAAGATTTCTAATGGTGTCTGCAGTGACCTCCTGGATCAGCAGCCAGGCAGGATGCTCTAAATTATCTAAATTATTATTGTCTTATTTAACACCCAAAAATAAGGTTAGAGAGATCACACCAAAGTTTCCATGGGCTGGAAAGGTGAACCATGGTCCTGACCACTGCATTCTGGTGAGAGAAATCCACGTTGGTCATGATGCACTCTGTCACTTTATTCTGCAGACTGTCACAATCTTCAACTTGAGTGTAGAAGGCACCAAAAAGGCTCCAGTGAGCTGGGGGTCATTGTTGGGCTGATCACAATCTTGGTCATTAAAAGTAAGCGATAAACATAAAATTCACCAGGTTTCACACACATTTCTGCAGTGAGCAAGGGCTGAATGCCTCCTAGCATAATATTTAATCTGGAGAAATGGCACCTGAGTGTTTCTTCTCTTCTCTCTCTCCTCAGCATCCTGCCTTTGGAATCAAATTCTGCCTGGTCAGCCTGTTCCTCTCCTGGGCTTCTGACCAGCTGATCATGTGGAAAGAGTAAAGCTTAATTGCTCTGACCTTGACAAAAGTGTAAAAGCACAGGAAGAAAGGGATGAAAAAGGAGCCACGTTCTTCACTTGTTAGTGTCAATTCATAATAGTTAAAATGAGCAGAATGAAATTATTGTATTTAAAATGAGGGTTTTTTTCATTATAATCACTCTCAATAGAAGCCTAAATGGAAGATATATGATTTTTTTTTTCCCTTTCTTTTTCCTAAAGCAGAGAATAATTTTTTTCCTTCCCAAACAAAGAAGTCTTATTGTGCTAAATCCCAACTAGCAGAAAACATCTCTTGTGCTATGTGATTGCAGGTATTATCCTTTGTGTTTAAAAGATACAGATATGTTGAAAAAAGCAACAAGCTTCTAATTTAACTCTTTCCTGAGACCAAGATCTTCCATGTCTCTGTAAAAAGGGATGAACATCATTTTGGTGCAGCTTGTTCACAGGGATGATGTGGATGGACGTGTCCCACCTCCTGCTGAATTCCAAATGTTGTCTGGGAGATGTGTGGGAAAGGGCAAGCCGGCCTGACTCATCGGGAATTGTAACTTGGAGTTTTCCAGGATTTTTCACCCCAGATCTCATTCCTCTGATATGTTCCCAGCTGCTTCTCAGCAAAGACTCTCACGAGTTGTGAGTGGTTTGGTAGAGCTCGTTGTGATTTACCCAAATGTGGTTGGCCAGTTTTGCACGGGGTATTGCCATTGAAATATTTCCACCTGCACTGTCATGCTCTTGGCAATCTACTCCACTTGGTTAATTTTATAAAATTGCCTTTTCACATGAATTTAATTGGAACAGCAGGAGAGCAGCCCCAGAGCTGGGACATCCTGTCTCCCCTTCCAACCCAGGCAGTTTCATCCTAAACAGTGACATTGTTGGATTCAGCCTTGGTTTTGGCCTGGACAGCCTATGAAGAGCATTTCAAAGAGTAATTTGTGTGCCATTAATATTCTATAAGATGACTCAGAGAGGTAGAAGACTCAGCAGACAGCTGGAAACTGCAACTGCCAAGCAAGCAAGCAAGGTGCTTGTCACCTCTCCCAGTGCCAGTGGGGGTACAGTGGGTCCTGGAATCAAGGTTTATTTGGGCTGAGCTGATATTTAGGTTTTCTGAGTGTAAAAAAAAAAACCCAAAACTGGACATGGCACTTGGTGCTATGCTGTAGTTGAGGTGTTAGGGCATGGGTTGGACTTGATAATCTTAGAGGTCTCTTCCAACCTCATTATTCTGTGATTCTGTGATTTAGTATAAAAACACCCCTATAAAATAGAAATATTTTTGTATGTTCTGAATGTATGTAACAGACTATGTGTGGTAAATAAGAACTAGAGACAAATTGTCACCAACACATCCATAAAACCACCAGAAACGATGAACACCTCATTATATTCCTCTTCTGGGATGAGAGATGCACACAGGACCTGCTGTCTTCTCCTCTGAGTCTGCAGCCAGAATTTGGACTGTGTGGCTGCCCAGCAGCTCCAGTGCCCTGATCCCTCTGCTCCCAAGAGGGCACAATCTGTGCAAGGTGCACCCCTCACCTGCTCTGCTCTGCTTTTGAGCCTGTCCTCCCAATGCACAGACATGGACACTGGGCAAATGCTCTTCCAGAGGAGCCTGGAAGTGTCCCTGGAAATCTTTCTCCTAACAAGGTGACATTCCCTCCAGTTCTCTAAAGCAGCTCTGGAAATGTAGAAAGACAAGTTCTGCTGGGAGTCTACCAGCAATTCTCCCAAAAGATCCAGCCTTTGGATCCTTTGGATCCCAGCTCTAAAGCCCTGATGGTGTGAGGGTCTGAAAGGCAATGGTGACATTGCTACTGCAACACTATTTTTTTATTCCTGGAGAAGTTTTATATAGTCAAGCACTGTGTGTCTGGAATTTTCCCATTTCACCTCATTTACCCACTTGCAATTTATCAACTCCTGCCTTGCAGTCTTCCTGCCTCTGGGCTCTCCTTATTCCTGCATGATGCTTCCTTAGCACAGCACAAGGAGCCTTGGAAGGTGCAAGAGGAATAAATAAATAAATCCATCTGTGGCACCACGTGGAGCCCTCTCCAGCCCTGTGCCTTGTGTGCTGTTGTCACGTTTTCCCCCCAGAGACCAGCACAATGTAAATGTGAGACAGAAAAGCCTCATGCACAGTCACAGCTCTGAAAATCCATCCTGTGAAGGAATGAACAGCCTGGGTTTGTTTGGTTGGCTGGAGTACAGTCACTTGAAGCACTGAGCTTGTGAGGGGAAGCACAACAGCATTTTTACTGCAGGGATCACTAATTACCCCACAGAAATGAGTGACCTTCCCTGGAGACCAGCTCTTATCACTCTCTGTGTCTGATTAAGGTGAAGCCTGGTAGATGGAAGTGGAACTGGGAGGTCTGACCCAGACATCTGATATGCCTGCTTTAGCCTAATTGCAGATGAAGTGATTAACTGAAGAATAGGGATTACATTTTACATTAGGGATTAAATTTTTTCCCAGGGACTTTTTCTTGCCTGCCAGAGAGATGCCTCCAGGACCTGTACAAGCAGGTGAACATGGATTTCTTTTTTCTCTGGCAAGGGAAATCTGTTGCAGTCTGGAAGGTAACAGAACACCTGAAAACTTTGTGTCTCCAGAGGAGAAAAGACAGAGACCCTCTAGGTCTGAGGCTCGGGTCCCAGGGGCAATATGGGCTCAGCTTTACCCAGGCTGAGCCTAGGAACCTATTTTCCTTCATAATTCTGACTTTCTGGGTCTGGAGCTCAGGGACACAGATATTTTGGAGCACAGGACTGTGTCCATTTCCATGGATCTCAGTGTAATGGATCAAGGTCTTCTTGGTGTTTCAGAGTATTTAAAGAGTGGCTGCAGAGATGGAGATTCACTTTTTATGGGGAGCTACATGGAAGAGATGAAGTGTAATGGGTACAAGTTACTCCTGGGGTCTTGGGATCTCTAGCTGGTCACAGGGACCCCAAGATGTGTTAGAAAGTCTCTTTTTCCAGCCCAGCAGTTGAAGAAGGAGTCAGAGCTCTTCAGTTCTTGATCTCAAGGTTGTTTATTGCTCCTTATCTATAAAATTTGTTCTCCTGGCCTGCTGAGGTCTGTCTGGCAGGACAGTCAGAGGCACTGTGACCACCTCAGAGGCAGTGTTATCTTTTATACTAAAAACTACGTGTACAATATTTACAATAACTTCCCAATACCCATCACCTGTGTTAGACAGTGAGCTTCTACTCTAAACCAATCTAAAAGTGCCAACATCACAGCAGAAGATGGAGGCCAAGAAGAAGAAGGAACAGGCAAGTCCAAATTCCTCCACCTTGGGACCCCAAGCCCCCATTCTAAAAACCCCAAAAATCTATTTTTTCACCCCGTGATAACTTCACTATTATTCTACTTAAACTCTTTTGACTTGTAATTCTTCATATAAAGGTTGGGAATTGTTTATTCCATGGGTCAAAATCAAAGGCACAGGGGTCTTGGGCTCTGTGCCAAGGTCTCTGAGCCCCCTGGGCAGGGGCTGGAGCCCTCCAGGGCAGCCAGAGGAATCTCCTGGGTTCCAGCACTGGGGAGATTCTAGTTGGACACAAGAGGAAATTTTTTCTCAGTGGGAACTATCAGCCACTGGAATAATATCTCTCAGGGAAGTGGTGGATTCCCAACACTGGACATTTTTTTGTGATTCTTTTGGACAGGGTGCTGGGCTGTCTTGTCTGGATTGTGCTTTTCCCAGGCAGTATTGGACCAGATGATCCTTGAGGTGCCCTCCAACCTGGAGCTTGGTGATTGTGTGATGTCTGGGTTGGGATGAGCTGCCCAGTTGTGGATTTCTTTGCTCTTTCACCCTTGTCCTGGGCATGTCTAAGCTGTTCAGCCTGGTGCAGAGCTGCATGGACATGGCCTTAGGGACCTGTAGGGAGCTTTTCCTTTGTCTTTTCTCCTTTGGTGCTTTCCAAGCTGATGGAAGCTAAGAAGAGCTTGTGGGAGATTCTACAGCAAAACAAACTTCAGTCTAAAAATATCTTCAGGCTGAGGCTGGAGTATTTAATCCAGGTTTCAATGAACTCTCCCTGTGAGTTTCCCAGCCCCAGGCTGGTTTTCAGAGAAATAAAGGAAAGGGCTTTGTGTCCTCACACCTCCAAATGACTCATGAGACTAGTGACCACTCAACACCTGCAGGCATGAGCAGCTCCAGCCATCAGAAAACCTGGTTATTTTTTATTTGTTTGCCCAAATTTCTGTTGCCTTCCTTCTGAGTCAACGCTGACCCCAGACAAAAATAAACACAAAACATTTTGCCTTCTCCCCATCACTCAAGCACATCACACTCCCAGACATCCATCCTCCCTTCCCTGGCAAGCATCCTGAATTCCATATGCACTTGGGACAGCAAGGAAGCCTTGTTTTTCTGCCAGATTTAGCAACTGGTTACAAATCTGTGTGATTGCTCAAAATCACATTGAGTTTTGAAGGCTGGGTAGCAGCTTGGAGGAAAATTTGCTCCTGGAGGAAACATCCTGTGCACCCAACAGTTTGTTTACTTTCTGTAGACACACCAGTTAATTTAATCAAAGTTATTTCTACTTCCAGCTCTTTTTTTTTGGCCTATGAACCTTATTCATGACAGCCCTTCTGTGTTTCCCACTGCTAATTTTAGTCAGTGTTTTCCTAGGAAGGACTGGCTGTGCTAACAGAGGGTCAGCCTAGGCCAGGGAGCCCTCACAGTGTCTCAGTGCCAGTTTGGGGTTGGGGGAAGCTCTTTACCTGTCCTTTACCTGTCCTAGGGTAAGGCCACAGCTCACAGTCCAGGCAATGTGACACCTTAGCTCAGCTCAGGTTTAAAAGCTGTTTTGGCCAGAGATTTATTCCTTTATATTCTCCCTGGCTAAAGAGCAGCTATGGCTCCTGGATCTGCCATAAGGATAAAAAACCAGATGTTTGGCTTTTCCTCCTGGATTTTCCTCAAGATTTGTGCACTGATCCCATGAACCAGCTGTGAACCTGTGGCTGGAGCAGGTTTGGGTAATTTGGTGGATAGAGGGGGAGGATAAGCAGAAGGAGGTGAAAGAGGGAGTTTGATGGGGTTTATCAACTGATGTGGTGAGCAAGATAGAAAGGGCTTCACTTATTTGTGATCTGGTAAAGGGAAAATCCCTGGGGGTTCTAGGGACCCCAGGATTTTCAGCAATTCAGATGGGCAGGTAGGAGGACAGAAGGATGGACACTGTGCATGAAGGGCAGGGGGGTGGATGTTGATGTTTGACAGATATTTGGCACCAAGCTGTGCAGCTCCAGGGAGGGAAAGCAAAGCTGCTGTCCCCAATGATTGGGGTACGGAGGCATTCTGCCATGGCAGGTGCACCAAATTCTACCTTTCCCTGAGGGTTCTGGGGTGGGGTTATCTCATGGAAAGCTTTAGGAGTTTCTCTGGCACAGCTGGGTAGTAGGAATTACCCCCAGGCAGCAGACAGGGCATGCTGGGGATGCCTTTTACCATCTAGAGGTGAGTGGGTTTTGCTTCTCCCTGGGACACCTGGCGTTTGGAAGAGCCTGGGGACTTGGGTGACAGACCAGCCACAATCTAACACCCTGTCTCAAACATGGGCACATTTTTGCAGAATGAAAATACAGGGGGACAAATATTCTGAGCGAGGCATCCTGTTGTGCTGGTGCTGTGCTAAAATCTGAGATGTATTTAGAGCACAGAGGGAGGGGTCCAAAGACACTGCTGAGATTTCTGAGAATCCAGTTTGAGAGCACCACCTCCAGACTGCAGGGTTTGGGGTTTTCAGTGGGTAACTCCCATCAAAGCAACCCCAAACCACATCACTCTTTTGACTGCACTTCTTGAGGGCATTTTGCTGCTGTGGAGACAGCATGGATCTCACACACAGCCAAGGACTGCCAGTGCAAGGCTGTGCCCTCCAGGCCTTGCTCACAAAAGTGACAACAGAGCATTTGGCTGAGGATCAGGTTTTCTAACAAGTCAGAAACGTGCTGACAGCCACAGAGGTGAGACATATGGTCCCCCTTCCCTCCTTGTCTTCTCCAGAGTCACTTGGTTTTCCTGTGTATTATAAAAGACTCATTGCAATCATAAGGTCAGAGATGGGCTTTATGTCAGACTCTCTTCCTCTCCTGAAGCCACCTATTTTATTTTTTGTTCTTGTTGTTCAAGACATTGTTCTGGAAAGTCCAGGGAAGGACAGGTGGAGATCTCAGTGGCATTTATTTTGGCAGGGAGCTTCTCAGCAGCTCTGCTGCTGGATGGGTGAGAAAGCAATATCTCAGCAGGAGCTTATTAGTGGATTTCAGCTGTGTCACTGCGAGGAATCACTTTGCTACCAACAGCCATCAGGCCCTGAGGGCTGGGATGGCAACTTTAGAAGTGTTCTTTCATTGCTGCTGAGTACCCAGCTGATTGTTCAGTGTCACAGGCTGGGTGAGCTGCCAATTTGCTGAAACAATAATTAAAAAACCCCAAACCAAAACAACCTTGCAGAAAAGAGTTATGAACGGCATAAGGCTCTGTAAAGCAATGAGGTATTTTTGAGCATCCTTTTCTGAGCTGGTTTGACATTTTTAGTGGGCTAACTGGCTGCTGATTGGACAGGGCGTGGGTGAAAGCTGCAGCAGGGATGAGATAATGCATTGCACAGTTTGTCAAATTCCCCCCTGATGCCTGGGTTGAGTCAGGATGGGGGAGCGTGGGGCTTCGTGTTTGGCTGGGCTTGTTTGCAAACACCTACTCGTGCTCTCTGAAACGCAGTGAGAAAAAACACTGGGGGAATTTTTGGGGGCTGAGAATGCAGGGAGCAGCTTGGATGCCCTGGAAGGGAAGGGTGGGAAATGGCTCCGAGGGACGCGGCGGCGCCGGCGCGCTCCTTCTTGGGAAAGCTGCAGAGATCTGATTTACGAGGGGTTCTGACATTGCAAACTCCTTGGAGAGCTCCTCAGCAGGCCTGGGAGGACGAGGAGAAGGAAGCAGCTCTCTAGAGAGGGGAAAGGCTGCAGCCAGCATGACCTGCAGGGGAGCCTGGGTTAGGAGAGGGCTTGGAAAGGCAGAGGAGATGTCAGGGCCCAGGGGCGCAGGAGCAGGGACATCACAGCCATGCTGGTGTACATCACGGTAGCACTCTGAGGGGGGACAGACAGACTGACCCTGCCCAGAACCAGCAGGGGCAGTTTCCAACCCACACAGGAAATTTCCCAGGGCTGCTTCGTGGGTAACAACAAAACCCCTCAGGAGGGCAGCGGGTGGCTCATGGAGCTCTCTGGTCTGCAGAGAGGAAAATGTTGGGAAGGATGAAAGTTTGCCAAGAAAGTCTCACAGATGATGCTTGGCAGAAAGATTTTTGAATGTAGAATATGAAGAAGGAATAGAGATGGAAGCAAGTTTTGATATAGAAGAAAAGAATTGCTGAGCCAGTCTTACTGGCTAACCAAGGAGGCAAAGGGTGTGTTAGTTAGAAGGGGTTTTTATGGCTTAGAGCAAAGGATAAACCCACCTCAAACAAGAAGATGTTTTTACCAAGCAGAAAGATAGCACAGGCAAACAAGTCAGCAAAGCTGCAAGTAGAAAAAAGGTCTCAGAATTTTCTACTGCAAGAAAAATGAAAAACAACTTCTAGCTTAAACTGTAATGTACTGACTGTTAGTGATTGGAGAATAGTAACATGAATATGGTAATTACACTAGTTATGACAGGCTATAGGAAATAGTTAAGGTATAGATTGGTTCTTCTGTATTAAGATGCTCAGCAAAGGAAAGTATAGAATGCATTGTAACCAAAACCAAAGGGTCTGCAGGGCTGCCTGCAGCTGGAGCTGACAGCTGTGGGCACAGCTCTGTCACCCACCACCCTGGGCTGCTGTAACACCTGGGATGCAATAAACTGCATTTGGAAGAGCTGCCTGGGGTCCTGCATCCCTCATTATGGATCTTACACCCAGAGCTGTGGAATTTTGGTGCTTTCTTGGGGATCTGGGGTCTCTTCATGAGCTTTTCAAGGTGCTTGGAGAAGCTGCCGACTAAGATTATCCTTAAGGAGGACTTACAGGTGTCTTTTTGGAGAGGCTAAAAAGGGACATGAGGGTTGGGAACAGGAAGGCCAATCCCTGCTTGTACTTGCAGAACTTTGGCTACTATGTCTGCAAGAAAATGGGGAGAGAACAGAAGACTCCAGTCCCCACCAGTCCAATGTATCTGATGGCCCCTCGAGCACAGATTCTGCAAATCCAACAAGGATTTCAGACTCAGAGGTGGAATGGGAACTAGAGAGCTCCTCAGTGGGAACAGAAAGCTTCTCAAAGCTTTCATGACATAAACCCAACCTGGGTAGGAAGGATCTTTTCTCAGATTGCACTTCCTGGATTCTTTGAGCAGCTGCAGTCTCCTGGCAGATGTAAGAAAGGATCAGGAGAAGACAATTCTGCAGCACTGTGAGGTGAAACCAGGCTGAGCAGGGATTCCATGATTGTCCTGCTTTGCCCTGGAGTTTTCACAGTGGCAATAAACAGCCCCTGGATGGTGTCAGGAATGTGACATGTCCAGCTTGAGAAAGGGATTGCTCATAGGGAAAGGCCTGCTCTCACTGAGGCATCTCTGAAGGGACAGAGGAATGGCTGCTCTCTGTACACATCTGTAATTTGTGTTGAACATTTTGCATTTTCACTTGGTGCTCAGCAGTTCAATGCATTTATTTGGGTCCTTTTACCTTGATTCCTTTTACAACCTGATTTATTTTCCTTTCTGAAGGCTTAGCATTCACTCCAGACAGCTAAATGAGTCTGCTGCATAAACCAGAGGAGCCAGTAAACCTTTTTCCTCTGAAATTCCTGCTGTCTTTTCACAGCTGAACACCAAGACAAACCCAGTCTTTAGCCTCAGGGGGTGACTGCCTCATCCCATGATTTCTACCTGCTTTCATTGGGATTGGCTCCTGGACATCTCTGAGGAAGATCCTTCCCTTGAGATTTCCAGGAAATCACAGCCTTGATCCATTATTCCCTTGAGATTTCCAGGAAATCACAGCCTTGATCCATTATTCCCTTGAGATTTCCAAGAAATCACAACCTTGACCATTACTCCCTTGAGATTTCCAAGAAATCACAACCTTGACCATTACTCCCTTGAGATTTCCAAGAAATCACAGCCTTGACCCATTATTCCTTTGAGATTTCCAGGAAATCACAACCTTGACATTATTACCTTGAGATTTCCAAGAAATCACAGCCTTGACCCATTATTCCTTTGAGATTTCCAGGAAATCACAGCCTTGACCCATTCTTCCCTTGAGATTCCCAGGAAATCACAACCTTGACCCATTCTTCCTATCAGATTTGCAGGAGATGTCCACGTTCCTGCTGTGGCTTCAGCTGGTGTCCCAGCCCAGGCTGTTCAAAGGACTAAAGCACAGCACAACTCCTCCATAATTTCCTTTCCTGGTCCCTGTTTCCTACCCTGTTCCCATTCACATGGAAGGATAACACACACCCTGTCTATTTTTGTACATCACAACAAGGTGCTTGAACAAGCAGCATTTTCCACACTGTGTTGGAGCTACACAAGCTACACAAATACTACTTTACTCCAAAAAAGCACTCACAGCTTGGGCAGGGATGGCCTCTGTGGGTGGGGAGTGAGTTTGCTAATTTTGGAAAGCTCCAGTCAAGAGCCACTTGTTGAATCCCAAATGTTTCTGCTGGGATTGCCAAGGGCTTGCCCTGCAAACTGTGGGTGTGCACGTGAGTTACACTGACAGCAAAGCCTGCACAAAGCTGATTCTGGGCTCCTGATTCCTCCCCCACAGGGAAAATGCCATGGAAAATGCAGAAATCCATCACTGTTGGAAAGTGCAATGGTGCCACTGCTCTGTGGATGTCCCTGAACTGGGTTTTGGGGGTTATTTCAGGCACTTTGTCTCCATCAGCTCCTTCCCTTGCAGCGAGTAGATTCTCTTGTCAAAGCTGTTTATCTCCTACTTAAAAAAAAAATAAAAAAAAGAGTCAGGGAACAGTCTCAGAGGGTGGGGTGGGCTTGTGTTGTGGGTTTACTTTTGTGCCTGAAACACAAAGATTAGGCCAGTGCCTATCCCAGAGCACAGGGACACAGATCCAAGATAGACATTCCCCTGTTCCCATGGCTGAGGAGGGCTAGCAGACAGAAAGGCTGTTAAATGCTGGAATTAGAGAAATGTCTCTTGCTTTGACTCAGCTAACAATGTCATATTCAATCCAGAATGGCAATTTGAAGATGGATCAAAGCCTTATGACAGCTATCAGCCTCTGATAGAATACTTTTGTTGGAAAAAGTGGTGAAAGAAGCACAGCTGGCAGATTGGTGGATAATGGATTTAAAATTGCACACACTGTCAGACCTAAAGAGGTTGGGATTTTTGCTGAGAACTCTTGCCCTATTTCTTTAGATCACAGTGTGTTGATGCTCCAGGGAAAATGTGTTTTTGGGAGCAGTTTCTCAGCTGCATCAAAGCACTCATGAACTGGAGATGTTTAACAGGACCTTTGATGCTTAGAGAGGCTACCTGGAACAGAGGCTTAGAGTTAAAGGAATAAAGCAGGGATTTATTAAAAAGGCCTTCAAAGGATACACCTTGGGCAGCACAAGAGCCTGGCCATGGCTCTGCCCTGGATGGACTCCAGTCACGAGTTTTTACACTTTTATAAGTTTTGGTCCATTTCCATATTGGGGTTAGTTGTCCAATTACAGCTCCAGGTTATGCAGTCCCATCCTCCCAGATTGCTCTCCTCAATTTGCTGTTGTTTGCACTTTTTGGGCCCGAAGCTTCAATGGTGTCCTTGGTTCTGGGGCTGGAAAAGGATTGTTTTGTGTGACTGAACTGTGAGGAGAACTTGCTAACACTTGATATGAAGTTCAGAGTTATATACCAATGCAGTACAGAATCTGGAAAATATGAAAGCTAAAACTTAAGGCATTGCCTTGAACTGACAAAAAGAAGCCTTCAAGATTATTTTCCCTCCTTTAACTGTAGCCTGCAGTCAGCAAAACATTTTGACACAAGAAAATTGCTGTTATTCAGGGTTTTCTGGCTGCCTGTGTGTAACAGCTGGGCTGTTTCAGACCAGGCTGTGCTGTGGTGGTGGCTGCTGCTTTTACCACAGAATTGTCCTCAATAAATGCCTTGGATCCTCAGCTAGTTTTGGAGCAGGTTGTGTGGGCTGGGGAAAAACAGACCAGGAAAGATCCATCTGACAACATCAGGAGCCAGGCTGGGAGAGCTGGGAGTGTTCAACTGGAGAGGAGGAGGCTCCAGGGAAACCTCAGAGCCCTTCCAGGGCCTGAAGGGGCTCCAGGGAAACCTCAGAGCCCTTCCAGTGCCTGAAGGGGCTCCAGGAGAGATTTAGAGAGACTTGGGACAAGGCATGGAGTAACAGGACAAGGCCAATGGCTTCAAACTGAAAGAGGGCTGTCGCTACAGGACATGAAATAAAACAGCGTGGACACTCAGCTCTCCAAGGTAAAAAAGTGTCTTTTTAATTTCTGACTCCGACATTTATTTCTAAAAGTGACAGTGGATTGGAGGGTGACAGTGCCACCTCTCCAATGACACTGAACAAACCAACAGTCTGTTAAATTTCTCCTCTTCTGTAAAAGAATGCAAAACAATAAGTTATTTACATAAAGTGTGTGAGAAAGTTCGTTACAAGAATGTAAATATCAGAAGGCTTAGAAAATCTTAAAAAAATGAGACAACAGAGGGTAGGTTTGAGTAGATATCAGAAAGAAGATTTTAACAGTCAGGGGGTGAGGCCTTGTCACAGTTGCCCAGGGAAGCTGTGGCTGCCCCATCATTCAAGGCCAGGCTAGATGGGGCTGGAGTAACCTGATCTCATTGAAGATGTCCCTGCTCATTGGACTCTCTGACCTTTAAAGGTCCCCTCCATCTCCAGTTATTCTGTGATTCAATGGGTCTCTGTCCAAACCCAGACCCATTCCCCTCAGTTCACTTATTACCATCAGAGAGAAACAGACACTTACAGAGGCCTAAAAATCTCTTACAAATTCCTCTTTTAGATGATTATCTCATCTCTGGCCTCCTGATGCTGTTAACTGGCTCTCTGTGGACCACAGAAGGAACACAGGGCAATCAAATAGAAGACACTTCTATAACCGAGGTCAGTGCCAGCAGCTGGGTGCTGTGGATGCTTGTGCAGGATTTCACTGCCAAACTGGACACATAATTTGTGTCCACAGTGGCAGAAATGACTTTTGACAGAGGCAGCTTTTGCAGTTAAACCATTCTAAGCGTGGTGTCTCAGGTTGCAGGGTACAGCTGGGGCTGTGTGTTCTATTTCCATCTGTCAGGGCTGGGGCAGTTCTCTGCTGTCCATGGGGCAGTTTTTTCTTTCTCTCTCCCACAGCCAATCCTCCCTCCAGGAGATCTCTGCTGTCCATGGCCACTGAGTGTCCCTGCAGGCCTGATCCAATCCCATCATCCCATGGGGAGATGCTCCGCCCAGGGGAGGAGCCAAGCATTCCTACCTGGATCCAATCTGAGGTTTGGGACAGCCCAGCAGCCTTTGCCCAGTGCATTGCCAGAGGAGCAGCTTTCTGCTGGCCTGCATTGCCAGAGGGAGCCCAGGCCCATCTCCAGCAGCCCTGGAGCTGCAGAGGAAAACTCCCCCCTTGTGCAGGATCCCTGCTCCAGCAGAGCCACAGCTGGCACTGCAGGAGGGCTGAGCCCCCATGGGATGGGGCTGTGCCACCCCCTGACACACAGGGGACAGGGCATGGTCTGACTCTGACAGTGGTTTGTTTTCTCTTTTTGTACTATTGCATTTGAATTTTTAATTTTCCTAGTAAAGAACTGTTATTCCTACTCCCATATCTGCCTGAGAGCCTTTTATTTCAAAATCACGATAATTCAGAGGGAGGGTGTTTACATTTTCCATTTCAAGGGAGGCTCCTGCCTTCCTCAGCAGACACCTGTCTCTTCACACCAATACATTTGATCATGAAAAAGAAGCTTTGTTGCAGCTGATTCAGGCAGCCCCAGCCTTTCCCTGCCTGTCAGGGCTGCACGTGGTGTAGGGGGGTTCAGCTGATGGATGGTAACCCTGTGCTCCTTCCCTCAACCCACCTGACCTGCAAGGCAAAACCTGGCTCTGACCTGGCCAACACCCCATGGCTTGGTGTGCCTTGTCTCCAGGACTGGATTATCTCAGTGAGACTTTTTCTCTATTATTATTATTATTATTAGTATTAGTAATAATAATAATAATTTAACATTTATTATAATAATCCTATCTATATCTATATTATTATTATTATTAATCTATGTAGTTAGTTAGCTCTGTTTTTTTTCCTGATCTTCTCCCAAGTAGCTTTCTGGGAGTAAACACCATTGTCTGGAGAAAACACCATGTTTTCTCCAGATAATGAACACTTTATTGTGACCTCACCTCCTTCTCACACAGAAGTTATTTCTCTGTATGAGAGCAGGGGCTGGGAAGTGGAGTGGTTGCAGTGCAGCAGAAACTCTCAAATTGCAATGGTTTCACATTGCATGGACAAAATTGCTGTGGTGGAAGTGGCTCTGCAGAAGATCAGCCTTGCTCAGGCTCTGTATTTCAGTGTTTCCACACCAAATGCCCTCCACTCCCAGGGAATGCAGGTATTTACTGTTTAGGGTAAGTGACTGTGACAGTCCAAAGCTGTGAGTGCCTCATCCACACAGAAATGGGTCCCTGAAATTCACTGAGTCCAAAACAACAGCACAACTCCCTCTTCTTGGAGAACCATGTTAGAGGTGGTGAGGTGCTTGGGGACAAGGACAAATCACCTAAGATCACAGATCCTACCAGATTTTGGCTCTCTGGGGCTACGAGGGAAGGAAAAATGCCCCATGGAGGAGACTGAGAACATTTAGTACATAACACTGGAATCCTGATCCAGACAGCATCTCCTGCCATTGGAGGTATTTGAGGATATGGTTTAGCACTGGAACTGGCACTGATGGGTTTCTTGAACCTCAGTTATTCTCCAATCTGATGATTCTATGCCCCACCTGGGTTATCCCAGCTGGTTTTACCTGGCCCAACTCCATGGAGAGGTCTCCAGTACCCTGGGGAATTCCAGATCCACTGAGTCCCCAGCTCCAGGAGGGAATTCAGCTCAGGATGAGTCACCTACAGTACAGAGATCATCTCAGATCTCTCCACAGCCACTGCTTTTCTCCAGCAAGGCACCAGAGATCTCAGAATCCTGGGATGAGGCAGGACACACCTCTAAATCTCAGTGTACTTTCTCTTCTCTGACCTCAGCTCCAGTAGAAGCTGCCCTTGGATTAGTCTGTCCAAAACATGATCTCTTGGGATGTTTTATTTCTTCATTTTTTATATATATTTTCAAACAGCCTTGAGCACTCTCTCTTTATAGACAGAAAAGTGCCTCAAGCACAAGGTACAGTCTCTAGGGGTGCTATTCACAATAAATAACCTGCATTAATCAGAGACGAAGTACAAGGTCACCTCCTTCTTCTGACTTTTCTTCTTTAATTTGGCTTCACTCCACGCTCTGTTGCTTCTTTCTTACAAATAAAAAAAAAAAAAGAAGAAATATTACAAAATAAGAGGTGTTTGAGTTTCTGTGGTGCTCACTTGTGTTATGCTTTTTCTCTCCTGGCCCAGGAGAAGGAATTGTACAGAGAGGAATTCCTGCAGTAGCACCTCCATCTCCACGGCCTCACCAGGAGCATTTAAAATCCTAGAATTCCAAAATGGTTTGGGTTGGAAGAGACCTTAAAGAACATCCTGCCATGGGCAGGGACACCTTCCACTGTCCCAGGCTGCTCCAGGCCCTGTCCAACCAGGAATTTTCTTATGGCATATTCTTATCCCTGTAGGGGAGCCCTGTGTGCTCTGTGTTTCTTTGGTGCCTCAGGTAGATGGATATGTAGATAAGAGAGGAGGCAGCCCCAAAAAAGCACCAAATTGCTTTGTTTTACTGGAGCATGGGGTGGAAGTACAAAACAAAAAAGGACAGAGTGAGCATTTTTTGCTAGATCTCACTCTGGTCCTCTATGTTCTTTAAATTAGAGCTGATTCCACAACAAAATTCCCCCGTGGTTCACACCAGAGATATGTAGAAATAAACATCTAATATCTAAATATCTAATAAATGCTGAGGGTGTTCAAGGAATGTTTTGGGTGAATGCTGATATAAATCAGAGCAGCAGGACTCACTGGGGCTATAATGGAGTAAAACTGTTGAAGTGAAGAGTAATTATGAGAGCGACATTTGCCTCTGGTGGGGATTTCCAGCTCCTGTGACAATCTGGAAAGGCCTATTGCACACTGGGAATGGTCCCAGGCACTGTCCAAGGGTCTCATTCCCTTGGCAGCACTCAGGTATCTCCTGAGGTTTTCCTTGGCTTCTTCCTCTGAAAGTGAATGAAAAAGAAACTGCAGATAATGAAGATTCTGAGTATTTTCATTTCTGTTCTGTCTGATTCATTGCATATCATCTATCCCTCCAGAAGAAGAGATTTCTCCTCTTTTTTTAGTTAGTGGTTGCTTTACCCCTATTTTTCCATTGAAGACAGATTTTTAAAATATATTTTTTTTCTCTGTACTTTTCCCCACATAGAATTTCTGCATAAATACATATTGCAGTGTTCAAGTTGGCAAAATGAATTTTGTAGTGACAGTCTGATTCAGGAGCTGATTTCCCCTGAAAGGATGATAATGATATCATTAGCAGTTTTCTCCTCCCACTTGCACCACTCTGGATCCAAAAGGAGCTCCATGGAAAACAATGGATGTGATTCATCATCACATCAGACCAAAATAAAAGTGAAGCCCCAGTGAAACCATCCAGGTGGATTGAAGCAGGTTCAGAATGTGGATAATTTCTGTGCTGAGGGAATTCAGCACATATATAAAATAAAAGGGGAATTGATCCTTACAGTGCCTGTTCCTCTCCCTTTTACTGAGTGAGGAGCTCAAAGGTGCATTCCCTCATCCTGGACATCCCACATGAGCTAGGATGGATCCTTTCATCCATCACCAGAGGATGCATCCTCATTGTACCTTGAGAAGCTGTTGGAGTTTGTCATCTACAGGGCAAGGCCATGTCCAAAAATAACACAAATTGGGGTTAAAGTGACTGATTTTAGTTTATTCTAGTCATAAAGGACAAAAAGTGTTGTTGTTCTATTTCTCGAGTCCCATACTTGTTGTTATCAGATTTCTAAAGTCCATACCTCCTTGGTGTGCTCTTATGGCTGCAGATCTTCACAGCATGGACTCTTTCTGCTGCATGCTGTTCTCTCTCAGGTCAGGGCTCCTCCAAGGCTCTCCCTGACTGGCTAACCCACCCCCCTTTTATCTCAGTTATCTTCATTGGTCACAGCTGCAGCCCAATTAAGGACAACCAGGACCTCCTGGAATAAAGCCTATATACAGATATTCAAGTACAATACATTTCCTCTACTATATTTCCCCCTTTTCTTTTACTTACAGAAGCAGGTTTTACATACAATACTTCAAGTACAATACATACATTTCCCCATGACTCACAGGCCATGTACAACACACATAGCTCCTTGCTCAAAGGCCATACCCTTTGACAGCTCCTTGACCCAAAGGCTATGTTTTCTCACAGCTCTTGGCTGTCTCATGTTCTACCAACTATCACATCGGGGTCACCAATTGTTGTTGTTCTATTTCTCTAGAGTCCTACAATGATATTCTCAGACTTCTGAAGTCCATATCTCTTTGGTGTATTCTCATGGCTGTAGATCTTCACAGCACTGACTCCTTCTTCTGCATGCTGTTCTCTCTCAGGTCAGGGCTCCTCCAAAGCTCTCTCTGACCAGCTAACCCGCCCCCTTTTATCCCAGTTATCTCCATTGGTCGCAGCTGCAGCCCATCAAGGACAACCGGGACCTCTGGGACAAAGCCTCTATACAGATATTCAAGTACAATACATTTCCTCTACTATAAAAAAAGAAAGAGGAAATCAAGGCAATTGGTGGGTGGCATTAAGACTTTTTGAATGAAGACAGCAAGATCTGCACTTCAAATTTATTTAGGGGTTTATTTCAATGTTAACCAGATTCTTCTGGCCAAGGTTTAAATTATGACAGGGCTAAATTACCAAGAGTAACCATGGATTAAAAAGGAGACCTTGAATTTTCTGATCAAACTCTAGAAGGTAGCAAGCACTTGAAAGAAGAGCTGACTAATGGAACTCATTTGTTTTGTAAACTCTCAAGGGATAAAAGTTATAAATACCAAAAATTAATTTGTTATAACATTCCTGACATTGCCCATTTTTGCATAGTTTTATTTTTTTTCCATCATGAAAATCATTCTTGGTTCCAAACTCTGGATTAATATTCATTAAAAATTATAAAATTGATAAAGGTTTAGAAGATAAAAGTGATAAAAGTTTAGAAGACTAATATCAAAAAGGAATTTCTTTTTCCAACAAATTCATGAACATTTTGCAAAATGTTTTCTTCCAATTTTCCCTCCCTTTGAGATGGTCCTGGTGAAGTTAATTTCTGCTATGATGCAATGACAGATTTCCAGGGAACTCCTGACAGACAGAGCTGTTGTAGCCATGAGGAGGGAAAGGATTTTGGGTTTTGCTTTCTCCCTGCAGAAGTGGCTGAGAGTGAAATCCACCCTTTGTGGCAGCAGGAATGATTCTGCCATCAGCCTGGAATGGCTGGGGCATGGTCTGGTTCAGCCACAAAGTGGTGCCTGACAGTGGAAATGTCTGAATAAAAGCTGCTTGAGAACATTAATAGTTTTTATCTCAAAGTGTCCACGTTTCTGATCTCTCCCGTGTGCTGAGAACAAGGGCTGGAGGAAAATGTCTGAGATCTCATCTGGGGGTTAACTTTTGGCAAAGGAGAACTTTCCATAATAAGGGTACAGTTTTTTGGAAAACCAAACATTGCTGGGAGTTTGTTAAAACCCTGCCATGAACTTCCTGCAAGAATTCAGGAATTGTCACCCAGGCTGCTCCCAGCCTTGGGGGTATGGAAGAGCTTTGAGGCTGCTTAAAAATCAACCACTGCTCCTTGCACACCCCCTCTGCCAGGAACAGCACAAAGAAAACAAGAAGGTGGAAAATGTTATTTCAATTAATGCTTCTTCCATTACTGTCACAGAATCCTGGAATGGTTTGGGCTGGGGATTGTGTCCAGCTCTGGCCCCTCAGCTTGGGAAGGACCTTGGGACACTGAGCACATCCAGAGGGGACAAGGAGGCTGGAGAGGGGCTGGGAACACAAACCCTGTGAGGAAGCCCTGAGGGAGCTGGGGGTGCTCAGCCTGGAGCAAAGGAGACTCAGGGCTGCCCCCATCACTCTCTGCAGCTCCTGAAAGGTGCCTGTGCTCAGCTGGCCCTGGGCTCTTTCTCCAGCAGCACTGACACAACCAGAGCACACAGCCTCAAGCTGCACCAGGGGAAATACAGGTTGGATAGCAGGAAAAAGTTTTTCACAGAAAGAGTGATAAAGTTCTGGAATGGCTGCCCGGGGAGGTGGTGGAGTCCCCATGCCTGGGTGTGTTTAACAAAGCCTGGATGTGGCACTGGGGGCCAGGGTGTGGTTGAGCTGTTGGGGCTGGGTTGGGCTCAATGACCTTGAAGGTCTCTTCCAACCTGGTCATTCTGGGAATTCTGTGAACTCAGATTGTGGTGGTGTTTGCAGGGGCCCCAGGATGAGGGAAGAGATGATAATGTTGACTCCATGATTCAGAAGGCTGATTTATAATTTTATGATATATATTATATACTAAAACTATACTAAAAGAACAGAAGAAAGGATTTAATCTGAAGGCTGGCAAGGAATAGAAAGGAATAGAATGGTAATGAAATCTTGTGACTGACCAGAGAGTCCAAAACAGCTGGACTCTGATTGGCCATTAATTAAAAACAACCACATGAGACCAATCAAAGATGCACCTGTTGCATTCCACAGGAGCATTATTGTTTACACAGCAGACAATCATTGTTTACATTTTGTTTCTGAGGCCTCTCAGCTTCTCAGGAGAAAAAATCCTAGCAAAAGGATTTTTCATAAAATATGTCCATGACACTCAGATCTCCACAATTCTCATCACCCAGGCTGCTCCCAGCCTCAGGGATATGGAAGAGCTTTGAGGCTGCTTCAAAATCAGCCACTGCTACCTGCAGGCCTGCACAACCCCTTTGCCAGGAACAGCACAAAGCAAACAAGAGTGGAAAATGTTATTTCAATTAATGCCTCATTCATCACTGTCAGGGAATCATGGAATGGTTTGGGTTGAGAGGGACCTCAAAGCTCATCCACTTCCACCCCCCTGCCATGGGCAGGGACACCTTCCACTATCCCAGGCTGCTCCAAGCCCTGTCCAACCTGGCTTTGAACTTCTGTGGGTAGATTATTAGAGTCCAAAAAACCATTGGATGGATCCATTATATAGAGAGATTTAATCATATATTCCTGATCAGTAAAGAAAGGAAAAAAATCTGGGAAAAGCTGGGATGTGAGGATCCTAGATCTTTTCCATCTCACACTTGGGCACCTGCTGAAAGCTCCTGACTGTTGTTGTGAAATTAGACAATTATGAAATGGCCAGGAATCAGTTAAACTCACTGATTTCTCCAAAACACTACAAATAAAACCTGCATCTGTGAAAAAGGCAGAAGAGAGGTTTTTAACTATCTCTGTCTGACTCTAAAATGCCACTGCCTGTGCATTTACTAATTCATGCCACACCTTGAGTAATTCCCTTTTAATTTTATGCTGAGTACTAATGTGAGCAGCTATTTTTTCTTTACTTACAGTGAATTTATGCTGGAAAAACACGAGCTCATAATGACTCTTGATCCAAGCTGTGTATGAATTAGCTAATAAACCACAACAGAAGACTGGAGATAAATCATGTTTGGCCCCATGTGAAACCCTGCTTTGTTTACCTTCTTGTTCATGAAGGAGGCAATTAAATTCACTGAAAACTGCAAGATCTCTTCTGTAACATGTGGAAAAATGGCAAAAATTCTCTGGTGAGCCAGGGGATCTCATATGTAAAAGGCATTATTAAAGAGTTTTAAAAAAGAATATTAAAAACTTCCAAGTGTGAGCAGGGACACCTTCCACTATCCCAGGGTGCTCCAAGCCCCATCCAGCCTGGCCTTGGGCACTTCCAGGGATCCAGGGGCAGCCACAGCTGCTCTGGGCACCCTGTGCCAGGGCATCCCCACCCTCACAGGGAAGAATTTCTTCCCAATATCCCACTTAACCCTGTCCTCTGCCAGTCTGAAGCCATTCCCTCTCCTGTCAGAAGTCCTTCTCTGCGATTCCTGTAACCCCTTTAGGTGCTGAAAGGCTGCAGTGAGGTCTCTCCAGAGACTTCTCCAGGCTGAGCAACTCTCCCACCCTTTGTGTTGGGGAAGATGAAACAGGAAAGCCTTATCAATATGATTGCCTGGCAAAAGATTTTGAGAATATGGAAACTATAAGTGAGATTGAAATGAAAGCAAGCCTTGAGATCCCTCAGTTACTGAACAACTGGAAAACAATGGTGTGGCCAGCTGAAGGTGATCCCCTTTTGATGAAACAACAGCCTCTGCTTGCAGACAGGCCCAAGGGTCAGAGCAGACCCCATTGGCTTGGCAGAAGGGGCCCAAAGAGGAGTTTTTAGGGTTTAAAATGTAACACAGTATGGTAATGTAATGATTCTTATAGGCTGTATGTAAATGCTTTAGGATTTGTATCTTGTACTAGATTGGTTAGTGAGAATTAGAATATTCAGCACAGAAGAAGATTTATGGTATTGTAACAGGAACTTTGCACTCTTACCTCTTGTCTCTTAGCTCTTGCCTTTTACGCTCTTTCCTTTTACTCTCTCACCCTCTCATCCTCTTTACCCCTCTCTTCTCTCAGCCTGCTCTGAGCTGTGTCTGGCAGCTCCCAGCAGGGCCCTGCACCCAGGCCCTTTGCAATAAACCCCAAGTTCCATGACCTGGCCTCAGAGATCTCTCATCTCCATCCATCCTGACCATCCTACCCCTGCCAATCCCACACCTTTGCTCACAGGAGAGGTTTTCCCTGTGTGCAGGCTCTGCTGGTGACCCTGGCTGGGCAAACAGGAGCCATTCCCCACCCACAGGCTGCTCCCAGGGCTGCCGGGGAAGGGAGCACTGCCTGCTCCCATTTCCATCTCCACAGCAGGGGCTTCCTCCCAGCTGCCCAGCAGCCACGTGCCTGCCCCAGGGGTTATGGCACATCCCAGTCCCAAAGCTGAGTCAGGAAAGCCTCAGAGTTGCTTTTGATGGGCTTTTCTTCCTTCAGCTCTCCATCCAAGACCAGCAGTTCTGCTGTGAAAAACTCCTCTGTGACTTGGGAATGTTTTCCTTGGCACTTTGTGTGAGTTACAATTATTTTATGGCTTTTGCTCTCTCTAATTTTTTTTTACCCTTCTCAGTTTAATCCTACCAGAAAACAGGGGATATAGAAAACACACATGGGGGTACCTCATTCTGCTTGTCCTTCTCAGTGAGGTGAATCCTGATGGAGAGGTGGGAGCTTCACCTGCTCTTGGACAGAGGCAGGAATTGAGGTGTTGGTGCCTTTTCCTGCAGCAGATTTGAGATTCCTCCTTAGCTGGGGACAGAGGTGGGCCAGTAATCCTGTGGAGTTGTCATAAAGCAAAAAGATATTTGGGAATCCCCCACCTTTTGAAAGCCACACACTAAATGCTCCTTGTGTGCAAGAGCTGCACATTTGGCATCATCTCCACAGGGTTTGAGGTGAGTCTTTGTCTTGGTTTGGATAGACAGGTATCTGCTAAGGAAGGCAGGAACCTTCCTTGAAATGGAAAATGTAAAACCCCTTCCTCTGAATTGTTATGATTTTGAAAATAAAAGGTTCTCAGGCAAAGATATGGGAATAGGAATAATGGTTCTTTATTAGGAAAATTAAAAATACAAATGCAATAGTACAAAAAAAGAAAACAAACCCTGCCAGAGTCAGAGCAGTCCCTGTCCCCCTGTGTGTCAGGGGGTGGCACAGCCCCATCCCATGGGGGCTCAGCCCTCCTGCAGTGCCAGCTGTGGCTCTGCTGGAGCAGGGATCCTGCACAAGGGGGGAGTTTTCCTCTGCAGCTCCAGGGCTGCTGGAGATGGGCCTGGGCTCCCTCTGGCAATGCAGGGCAGCAGAAGCTGCTCCTCTGGCAATGCACTGGGCAAAGGCTGCTGGGCTGTGCCAGGCTCAGATTGGATCCAGGTAGGAATGCTTGGCTCCTCCCCTGGGCGGAGCATCTCCCCATGGGATGCTGGGATTGGATCAGCCCTGCAGGGACACTCAGTGGCCATGGACAGCAGAGATCTCCTGGAGGGAGGATTGGCTGTGGGAGAGATAAAGAGAAAACTGCCCCATGGACAGCAGAGAACTGCCCCAGCTCTGACAGATGGAAACAGAACACACAGCCCCACCAACATCTCTCAACCTAAAACAGTCTTCCACCTGATTCTGGATGCAGATGTTAATCTGGTCCTGGCAAACAAAATACCCCCATCTCAGCAGTGCCACAGATGGAATGGATGTGCCTGCTCCAGTGGTACACACACTGCTGTGCCACTAAAACTGTCTGTGAGCAGCAAAATAACAGAGCTGAGTTTGATTGTTCAGGTTGTTGATTCATTTCTGAACGACTGCTGGATAACACCACCCAAAAAGATGCTGATGTGTGAGTGACAGGGAAAAGCAAAGTGATCCTCACTTGCTGAACAAGGGACCAGGAGTCTGATGGGTTTGGTTTTTAATTGGCTCTGGTTGCCCAGCATTTCAGCTGGGGCTGCTGCAATCATTTCACAAGGAGCCTGTCCCACGTGAACCACAAACATCTCGTGGCTGGGAGCTCCTGTCACTGCAGAACCTGTGAGAAATCTGATTTATGGAAGGAGCTGGGGGGCTGCACAGGCTCAAGGCTTTCCTCCCACCCCCTGGGATCACTGTGAGTTGGAGAGGCTGCAGATTGGAGCTGTTTGGTTTTGTACATCCCTGCCTTTATGAGTTCAGCAGGAGAGGGAACTGCGTGGTTCCTGAAGATTTATGATGTTGGCAGCTTTGAGAAAATGTTTTTATGCAACTTTTTCTCTTTTTTTTTGCTTTGCAAGCAACTTCCCAATGCCTGTCAGTGCTGAGCAAAGCAAGTATGTGCACATATTGAAAGGCTGTGCACACCAAGAGGGGGAAAAGCACGAGGATGAGAGAGGCAGCTGCTGCAAACAGGTGAAGGTGAGCCTGGAGCACAGCACAAATGTGGAGCAATATTGCTGGGTGCAGATTTTCCTCAGGGAGTGTGTAAAACATGCAGAATGAGTAATTTCATTAAAAGGAGAAAATGCCCATCAGCAAAGCTGAAACAAAACCTTCAAGCAAATTTAGTGGATGCTTGTGTTGAGCTGCTTTGTGCAGACAATGCACCTTCATGCACAGGAGGCAGCTCAGGACCAGTGAAATCATCACTCTCCTACTCCAAACCCAGGACTGAATATTTTCCTTCTGGTGGAAAGCGTCCTGCTCATGGCAGGGGCTGGAATGAGATGATCTGTAAGGTCCCTTCCAACCCACACCATTCTGTGCTCCAGTGGATCTGTGATATTTGCAGCAGATCTGTCAGAAATATGTCAAGTTCATATACACTGAAAACCACACAAGAATGTTTGAGGGTATTTATAAAGTCACTTGAGTCTGACATGCTTTCAACAGAAATCTATGGATGCAGCAGGTTTCAGATCTGCATTGAGTTGTGCAAGCCTGTCAGTTTGTCATGGGGTTTTGTGCATTTTGGTGTTGCACATTGCAAGAAGAGCCCACACTGTGTGAGCTGCTCTGTGCACAGGCACTGAGGGACCTGTGCACCCCAAAGGGAGAATTCTATGATTCTGTGATTTGTGTTTGGGTTTCTTTCTCCAAAAGCTTATCCAGTCCTGTGGGAAATGCAAGCACAGAGAGCTCCCAGGGCCCTGAACAGACAAGCTCAGAGATGGAGATGGAGACAGAGATGGAGAGAGGTGCAGTGCTTGACCTAAGACCTTGGGGAAGGCTTGGAGCTTTAGAATACAATAGTGAAACAAACACGAAATAAGAATAAAGATTGGTAGTTTAAGTAGAAATGTGTTTTAAACAAGTAGAAATATGGCTCATATAAGAAAATAAATAGGCTAAGCAAGATAGTATTTAATTATACTTGTATAGAACCATAAATCAATTATTAATTAATTATAACTACTAATTATACTTCTATAGAGCTATAGAACAATATAATTCTATTGTTAGACAATTAAAGTCTAACAATAGAACTTGTAGAGTTGGTAAAAAAGATAGAGCAATAAGTTTCTGTAGAGTTATGACTGGATAGAAAATAAGTGCATTATTTGCTGCAATCATTGCAGCAAATTGTGTAAAATGTAGCAATTAATTGGTTATGAAGATAATAATGAGCTTTGTGGAAGCAGCTGATTGGATAAGAAATTTATAAAAGACATTGTAACTAGAATTATAAGGGCTTCTGATGTGATGGCTTTGGATGCAACAACCTTACAGTCTCACCCTTCCATGAGACTGATTTTGCAATAAACCATCTTTTAAATGCCTGTTTCTGTATCCTGAACACAATCCTTTTGTTAGAGAGAAGGATTCTTTAATCCTTACTCTCAATGACCTTTCTGAAGTACCTGAGCACAGGTGCCTGCTCAGGGCTCTGACCAACCTGCCCTGGCTGAAGATGCCCCTGCTCAGTGCAGGGGGTTGGACCAGATCACCTCTAAGGGTCCCCTCCATCCCAAATTATCCTGAGGATAATTTCACAGAACTGGGGCAGTCCCTGCCAGGGAAGCTTGCAGGGACACACAGAACCATGGCTGCAGCCATGATGTTTTCTGAAAAATCCTTTCCTTAGGATTTTTCCTCCTGAGAAGCTGAGAGGCCTCAGGAACAAAATGTAAACAATGGTTATCTGCTGCTGTGGAATGCAACAGGTGCATCTGGGATTGGTCTCTTGTGGTTGTTTCTAATTAATGGCCAATCACAATCCAGCTGTCTCAGACTATCTCAGTCAGTCACAAGCCTTTGTTATCATTCCTTTTCTATTTTTAGCTAGCCTTCTGATGAAATCCTTTCTTCTATTCTTTTAGTAGTTTTAATGTAATATATATCATAAAATAATAAATCAAGCCTTCTGAAACATGGAGTCAGATCCTCATCTCTTCCCTCATCCTGGGACCCCTGTGAGCACCACCACACCATGGCAACCTCAGATCTCTCCCAGAGGAGCTGGGCTGCCCTCAGATCCAGCTTTCCTGTCCTGCCAGGCAGCAGCAACCCCAGTTTCCCTCGTGGAGGGGATCCCTGCTGAGCCAGCATCCCTGGGCTGCCACTGCTGCTGCTCCTTGGCTGAACTGCTGGGCTGAGAGTCAGCAACCAGCAAAGGTCAGAGTGAGTCAACCACCAAACCCCAGGCAGGACATGCAGGGTTTCTACTGTGGAAATGCACTTTTAGGCTGGCTGTGGCTGGCCAGGGCTGGGATGAGCCAGGTTAACTATTCCCAGCTCATTAACACTGTGAACACAACCCTGCTGGACCCTGAGGACACCCCCCTGCTGCTCCCTGTGCCCTCACCAGCAGCACCCAGCAATTTGTCCTTCTGCCACCTGGGCAGGCTACAGCGCTCCTTTGACACCTGTCAATCAGCAGAGTGCAATTAATTGGCTCAGCCTCTGAGATGAGCCCTTGCAGCCCTGGGGTGCAGAGGGGAGATGGGGCAGGGGGGTCATTTCTGTCATTTCACAGCCTGTGCACAGTGCTGAGCACACACAGCCCTCCTGGAGGCTGCCTGGCTCGTTAGCTGGGAAACTCATTAAAGCTGGAGGAATTCTTCTTCCAAGCTTTGGCCCCTCAGAGCACAAGGTCACTACAGCACTGCTCTGTGGTAATTACACCAACCAGCATTTGCTTTCTCCTGCACTAATTAGCAAGTGGAGAAAGTTAAGAAACCAATGTAGAACCCAACAGGATTGTCCAGGTGATCCGGGTTTTTGGTTTAATTACATATTTTCTCTTTTCCAAAAGTTTCTCCTGAGAGGCTTCTTCCAGCTTTGTAGAAGACATATATGAGAAAAGGAATGAAGTGAATTAATCTGTGAAAATTTCAAGGATTTATGTGAAACCTTCACACTAATGAACCTACAATATCCTTTCCATGTAGGGATACCCAGTACTCAGAGGACTGCAATCCCAAAATTGCTTTTTTTTCTCCCCATGGACTGAGAGAAGAGCCTTGTGGTGGCTGTCTGCAGGAGTAGGTAGCAATGGAACCATGAGTGTGAGGGTGGTCAGAGCAGGGCCTGTCCCTTCACAACTCCTCTCTGCCCATCCTCCTGCCCCACGCTGCACTGAGTGACTCCATCTCCGCATTCAAAACTCATTTTCCACCCCAGAGCCATTTGGGGTGGAAACACGACCTTGTCTCACTGCAGAGCACATCCCCAGGGGTGTGGTGCTCTGCTGGAAGCTGCAGCTGTGGATTTCACACCCCCTACTCAGGCCCCAATCCCTTGGCTGTGCTGCACATGTTCAGTGATGGAACCCAAACCCAACCCTCAATTCTGCATCCCAGTAACTGCAGCACAGCTGGCTCCACTGCAAGCTGGAACTGGGCATTTACTGCAAAGGAGGAGCGGAAAAAAAAAAAGATTTAAATAGTGTCAGAGGGAAGCAATTAGCCCAGCTCCAAAGTCAGCTTACACTTGTGCCCCAGCCAGTTGGCACACACATGATCTGTGGTGCTCAGCACTGCAAACATTTTCCTGGAAGAGCTTTGGAGAGTCTTGTTTCAAGCACTTGAGTGCTCATAGTTGTTCATTTCCATAATGACTCACTGAACACAAGCAGCTTTGTTTTCCTCCTGCAAAATAAGCCATAAATCCAGAGAAATTTGATCCATTTTCTTCAAATGCACAGGGGGCCATGGACACACGTGTGCATGAGCACACACACAGACACACACGGGCACAGATGCTGTCACTGCAACAGACCCACCACCATTTTCCTGGCACTGATGAGCTGAGACTGTTCCTGCTGATCCAAAAGCTACATCTGAATCAGCCCAGACTCGTGCCATGAATGATTGTTTTGTTGAAAGGGACACACGGCTTTAAAAGGCATCACAAAGTAAAGAGGAGAGTTTTCCCTAAAGAGAGTGACTTTATTCATCTGTGCCTTCCTGCCAGGAGACAGCAAAGGAAGAAGCTTCTTTTGAAGAGAGGAGACATGAGCATGTTTCCAAAGCCTCTGGTGCACAGGGAAAAAGGCAGCAGCCAGACCTTGATCACGTTCATTTTTCTCTTGTCTTAGAGGCATGACTGACAATACCAGTGCTTGGAGGATGGCAGAATCCAGGTTGTAAGGCACCTCAGGAGCCTCCAGTCCAAACCCCCTACTCACAGCAAGCTCAGAATGTTGCTCAGGGCTTTATCCATTTGGGTCTGAAAAAATCCTCAAAGAATCTCCCACCCTCACTGGTAAACCTCTGCCACTGCTTAACTGCCTTTATGAGGAAAAACTTCCTCCTTTCTCCATCTTATCTGGCTCTTTTTTGTTACAGTTTGCCTGTTCCTCCTGCCTCAAGCCACTGTGAAGGGCTTGGGTCTGTCAGCCACCTTGAGGTACTGGCAGGCTGTAGTTAGCTCCATCCAAAATCCTTTCCTCATTTTGAATCGGGTCCTTTTGCATCTCTGCACATGGAGAGTGCTCCAGACCTGAGCATTTTGGTGCCCCTGTGGCTGATCTTGCATTAGTTTATGAATATCTCCTGTGCTGGGGTCACCAAACTGGGCACAGCATATGGCTGTGGTCTAAGGAGTGCAAAGTAGAATAATAATTTCCTTCAAAACATCCCAGAGCTTTGCTGCCAGGTCACACGCCTGGTTTGGGTTGATTTCAGCATCCATGAGCTCCCTGGGTGCTTTTCCACACTGCTGCTCCTCAGCCAAGTCCTCACCTTCAGGAGAGGCCAAGGAACTCCCCTTTGCTGCCCAAGACATCTGGGGAACAGCTCAGCAGCTCTGCTCACAGGTATCCTGGATAATCACCAAACCATTGATTCACAGTTAAAAGGCAAGATCAGCATCACTCAGTGCAAATTCAGAAATATTTATTTGTTTTCTTGGCATGAGGGTGTGTGGCTCACCTCCAGCATTTTTATGAAGGGCTACCCAGGGAAAATGGAAGTTCTTGCTTATCTGTTTTGCTCCCAGGTGTTTTCTCCTGGGCTGATTTCCAAAGAGCTAAAGCCAAATTAATCAATTTCTGAGCACCGCATGTCTTGGGATGCCACCAGCAGCTACTCTGGCTGGTGTTCCCAGGAAAGGAGAGCATTTTGTCATCCAGCCTGGATATCCCAAATGCTGTTGGTGACAGATGTTAGCTGTCCACCTCTGGGACCAGAGATGCAGCAGAGACAAGAGCAGCACCACTGCTGTCAGGAGAGTGAACTGTGAACTTCTTCCAAAGTCCTGGGGGTGAGAGCTTGCAGAGCTGACAAGGTTATTTTAATTTTCTTCAAGCTGCACAATTTCCTTGGGTAGGTACCAAGTGCAGTGGGAGATCAGCCACCTGACTTACTAAGACACAAACCACATTTAACTGTCTTCACCTATTTATTGTCTTAAATGTTCAGGGAATACTATTTTAAGTGAAACTAGGGGCATTGCAGCAATAGCCCAAAACACTGGCACAAAGTGGGTGCCCTGGCAGTGATATATTCCAGTGGCTCACTGAGGTAAACTCTAAAGGACCCCAGAGTTAACCATTAGTTCACTGCTTCAGCTGCCAAATTTCTTCTCTATCTCTACTCAGACCTGCTCCATGTCTGCTACACTCCTGGCAGCATCAATAACCTGCAGTTTCTGACAGAATCTGCTGCCCTGCAAATCCCTTTTTCCTCCCAGCATGGCCCAGAGCCAGAGCAAACACAGAGATACTCACAGTGCATGTTTCTAACCTGTAGATGTGTCCCTCCCTTCAAACACAAGATGCCAGGGGCTGGGCATTGCTACTGTGAGGAATAAAAGAACTCACCCAATCCTTGTCACTGTCATATCTTCTGGAAAAATCCCTTTGCCAGGATTTCTCTCCTGGGAAGCTGTGAAGCCTCAGAGGAAAACAGTATTATCTGATTTGCTTCTCCTGTGTTTTGCTGCTTTGGAATGTGTTTGGAGATTGTTCACCCACAGGTGATTGTTTCATTGTATTCTGCTGGGAGTTGTTTTCACTCTTTGGCCGATCAGGGCCAAGCTGTGTTGAGACTCTGGAAGGAGTCAGGAGTTTTCATTATTATCTTTTTAGCCTTCTCTAAGTATCCTTTCTGTATTATTTAGTATAATTTAGTATTTTTTTATATAATATAGACCATAAAATAATAAATAAGCCTTCTAAGAACATGGAATCAGATTCAACATTCCTCTCATCAGGGGTCTCAGAAAATACAGCAGGTCCTCTCTCATCAGGCACTCAAATCTCCTTCCTCCCTCTGTTATCTCTTTGAAGCACATGAGTCCAAATGAGTTAGGAGAGGGAAAAGTTACAAAATGTTGTTTATTTAAATTTGCTGTTCATTGCCAGCAAGCTCAAAGTTTAATATGACTGAGCTGATAGGACAGACAACCCCCCCCCACCCCCCATAAGCAGGGGATTTATAACAATGTTTTCCAAGAGATTTCCCAGCCCCTGAAAACTAGAGCAACATAAATCTGGAGGTTTAAATCAAGCTCGTGCTGAAAAGTCCTATAAAACATCTGAAGAAAATTCAGAGTAAGCTTGATAAAAGTGGAAACAGCAAATTACTCCAGCTCTGTTGAGATGCAGGTGATGGAGAATGTATAACACAACATTTTTCTTACTGCTGTGGCAAAGCCCAGTGGAGAGAGTGCAGAGGGACAGGGATCCAGTACGAAACCATGAGCTGAGAAGGGAGGCAATTCTTCTTGCATTTAAATGCCCCCATGTCAGGATATTATCATGAGGTTGTTCTTCTTCTTGGCTCACTATACCGAACAGGATTTCCTTCCCTGATTTTAGCTGCAAAACCACTCTCAAGACAGATGTCCTCTTTAACTTTCCAGAGTTAAAGAAAACGATGCCTGGTTTTATTGAAACCAACCCAGAGTAGTGTTTATTATTGAAAATATACAGTTTTCTTGAACATCACATAAAAAGCCTGGTAGATACAACTGCTCTAGTTCAAAATGCTCAATAGATACTTTTGTGCAGCACGTAGCATTTTCCTTGGAACACAAACATCCTCTTCTCATCCGTATTATCTTTACAGTGCTTTCATTTTGTGTTTTTTAAACCCAGAAGAGCTCTCTTTCCCTGCCCTAATGCTCTGAGCTGAAAACAAACCACTTTCCAAAGGCTTTCCACTTACACTGTGCTTGGAAGCGTGGGGCTAAGAGGAATGAGAGTATTTTGTAGAGCTACTTAGAGCTACTCCTGTCCTTTAAAAATCTGTGTAAGAGCAGGGCATGGTGCTCACCAGGCAAAGTGCCCTGTGTGGAACAGTCCAGCGATGCCCTGGCAATTCCCAGTCTGTCCAAGAGAGAAATGGGGAAGGCAGATAAATTCAGGCTTTTCACACCTTTTCACCATTCAGATGCTCTTCTTCTTGCTGCCACAAGTTCTCAAATGACAGTTTTGCACAGAAGAAACATTTTTACAAAGAAAACAAGAAAGGGATGGGCTATTATACACCAAAACTGTTGAAATCATTGGGAATCAATGTACAGAGTGAGATGGGCAGTGTGTTCAAAACAGTTTGCTCACCACAATATGAAAAGGGGAATAAAAACAAAAAAAAAAAAAAAGAAGAAAGTAAGGTGAAAAAAAATTGATTATTCCTGCCAGTGTGCTGTTTTAGACTTTGCATTGTGAACTTCCACAGGATGCAGTCAGGGTCGAACCTGTTCCTTCTTTGAATCTGTTTTACCACCACCAACTCCAAGAGGCTTTTTCCTGGTTGCCTCCAAGCAGCATCGCGGACGTGGGAGATGAAACAGGATGGGCCCCTCACTGGAAAGAGATCAGTGGGGCCAAAGGAGCAGAGTTTGCAGGTTGCAGGAAGGGGCTCTGGGGCGGGAGTGGAGACAGGAGAGCTCTGAAGGCCACGGGGTGGTGGTGGTGGTGGTGGCGGTGGCGGTGGTGGCGGTGGGAGGTCAGACGGCCGCGGTCTGTTTGATGCTGTGGAAGCTGATGCGCGTGGGGGACGTGGGGATGGACATGGCCCGAGCCACGCGCACCCGCAGGGAGTGGTGGTCCTGCCAGCGGTGCCACCTCTTCCTGGCAGCAGAACGCACCTGGGGAGGAACACAGGGCACAACATGAAGGCACAATTTCAGGTTTAATTTCAGAATTTCAGAATTTCACCCGCAGGGAGTGGTGGTCCTGCCAGTGGTGCCACCTCTTCCTGGCAGCAGAACCCACCTGGGGAGGAACACAGGGGACAACGTCAAGGCACCATTTCAGGTGTAAAGGGAAGCTGGACAGTGCTGGGACAAGCAAGTGAAAAACAGGAGAAGGGAACCCTAAACCTCAAACAGTGGGAGGGAAGGCTTGAAATTGTCACAGGTGATGCCTTAAGCTTTTAAAGGGGGGGGAATGATGCCTTAAGGTTTAGCTTTCCAGATTCTGTACTGCATTGGTATATAACTCTGAACTTCATATAAAGTGTTAGCAGGTTCTCCTCACAGTTCAGTCACACAAAACAATCCTTTTCCTGCCCCAGAACCAAGGACGCCATTGAAGCTTCAGGCCCAAAAAGTGCAAACAACAGCAAATTGAGGAGAGCAATCTGGGAGGATGGGACTGCATAACCTGGAGCTGTAATTGGACAATTAACCCCAATATGGAAATGGACCAAAACTTAAAAAAGTTGAAAACTCATGACCCAGCATCCATCTTGGATCCACCTTGGGCAGAGCCATGGCCAGGCTCTTGTGCTGCCCAAGGTTTATCCTTTGAAGGCCTTTTTAATAAATCCCTACTTTATTCCTTTAACTCTGTCTAGCCTCTGTTCCAGGTCAGCCTCTTTAGGCACCACAGGGACTGATTCAGATGCCTGAATGGGAGCTTCTAATTCACTGATGTTCTCTTGAGTACTTGACTCAGGGAAAAAACAAATTTTACACACCTTATGTCCTGTATCTGGTGTCTTAAATACCCCAGAGCATTTCCAACAAGTCTAAACATTCATAACTGAATCAAGCCCTCAGGATGGCTGGACCTGATGGATGGTGCATCCAGGTCTGTCCAGGACCTGATGGAATTCTTGGAGAGCCCCATCCCAGGGGCCCCTGCTGCCCTTGGATGTGAAGAATCACAGGGGATCTCACCAAGCTCTGGCACACCTGACCCAGCACCTCCAGCAGGCAGTGGAAGTTGCTCCACATCAGCAGAAGGTCATCCTCAAGCAGGTGCTGACCAATAGGTCAGATGAACCTTGAATTTAAGTGTAATTTTTTTTTTCCCTTGGAGCATAGAAAGAGCCCAGGAACTCTGGCTCAAATATATACATATATAAGCAAGAGAAAAACAGGAGAAGGGAACCCTAAACCTCAAACACAATGAGAGGGAAGGCTTGAAATACTCCTAAAAAAGACCAAATCCCTGCCAAATCCCTGGCAGGGAAGACTCAAAGTCAGAACCTGGCATGAAGCATTTGGACCAATTTCTGGATATTCTTGTTGATATCTGCTTACTGTAGAGAGGAAACCAATTCAAACCCATAACCCAGGGAGATAAATAAGCCTACAAAATTAGGTGAGAGGAATCTGGGCCCAGCTTTCTGAAGAGTCCAAAGCCTGGACTGTTCATGACACTTGGAAAGGATGCTGACATTCTGCTGCCAACCTGGAATCTAGTGAACTTTGGAAGAAGCATTGTTACATAAAACTATATCACGCCAGAGCCTCCTTTAACCAAAAGCATTGTTTTTTACAAAGAAGGGTTATAGATAATGCAATATAGACATTACACCTCAACTAGTGACCTACAGATCTCCTCCTCACCAAGAGGGAACCAGTCAGTGTGGTCAAAGGGGATGATTCATCTCCTTCTAAAGCAGGTGTCCAAAACAGACCAGATATTTGTGGTCAGATGAAAAATACCTATTTCCTTTAATAGGTTATAAAATGAGTCTAGACAACAAGCTCTATTTAAAATGTCTGGATTATAAATTTAGGTAAGTTCAGACAATATTGTTATCTAATCATGGATATTTTTTAGTCTTTATCATATACTTATTTTCACTGCATCCCCCAAAAGTAAAGGATTGTTTGAAGCCCCATTTTACCACAGGCAAGGGGAACTTTGGGCATTATCAGCAGTGATGCTGTTGTGGAGGAGACCTCAAAGGCATCAGCTGCCTGGGAGGAGGCCTGGGAGGAGCTTTCAGAGCCTGTGAAGCCCTTGCTGGCACAGGTTCTCAGCTCTCAGCACCTGGGTGAGGTCAATCCAAGCCACCCTGGGCGTGTCTGTCACCACCACTGGCGCTGCAGGGAAGGTGGAGTGGAAAATAAAATTGCTCAAAGATGAAGAAACATTGCTTTTCTTCATTTATTTGAGAGCTTGGGGACTGTCTGCAGGGGCTTTGTGAGGTCTACTCAAAACACAAGGAACACACAAAGTCTCCAGCCCCACTTCGGAGCAGCTCAAATGTCCTGTCTAAGGGTGCTCAGATGAGTTGAAACACCTCAGGATTGGAGGTGTTTCCAACCCAAACCACACACCCTGTCAGTTTTAGGTGCCTCAGATGAACAGCGTGAAGGCCCCATGGTTAAAACACAGAAGAGTTCACAAGGAGGACACAGAAAAGGGGAAACTGCTCCTCTTCTCTTGGCTGGTTTCAATTGTCCCATGTCTGGGTGGGCTTTCAGAGCCCTGGGCTGTAGCACTGCTTGTGAGAAACTGTGAGCAGACAATCCCCTCCCAGCACAGCTTTGCCCATGGAATACTGCAGGTTTTTGAGTACCAGCCTGGAAAACACTTTTGCAGTTGCCTCTTTGGGGCCTTTTCAGAGGAATCCTCAACCTGGAAATGTGGCTTTTCTATCAGAGCCCTTCTAGAGGCAGAGATTGGGCAAATCAGAGCAGAGGGTTTCTTTCTTTGGTTGTGTTCTCAGCTGTGATCTGTGCTACTGCCATGGTTGGCATGGTGGTTTTAGGTCATAGCTTGGACTCAGTGATCTCAGAGGTCTTTTCCAACCTAATTGATGCTTCTGTGATTTAAGATAAGCAGCTGCAGATTTCTAAGGTAAGGTGAGGAGAAAGCTACTCTGGGTTTCTTCTAATTTTCAATCAATGATTTGTTTCAATATAAATAATAACGTTTTTTACACTTAGTAGGGGTCAGACAGAACCTAATGAAACAAAGAATATGAGGGAATAGAGCTGGAGAAAGAGAAGAGAGAACACCAATAAAAGGAGAATTAAAGACAGCACTGCCAGGAAGAGCATGATCATCATGAGTGATTTGGAGATGAGAATGAGAACAATGTGGTTCAACAACAGCGCAGAGGGTTTCTGGAAGAGCCTCTCATTATGGAGCAGTAGCTTCAACACCTCTCCAGCAGTTTCACGATGGGGTTTGTTCAGGTTATAAAATGAGTTGAATGGCACAGTTATATGAAATAGCAGAGTCAGGATGGATGGACTCCATCACAAACTGCAGCAGCCTGGACCATCATCCCCTTCTCCCCAAAATGACCTCCCTGGCTCACTGAGCCCTCCTGGGAAACAGGAGGAACACTGGAAAGCTGTGCCATGGTGTTGTACTTGGGAATTCACTATTGGCAAACCTACCGTGGTTCCACCTGCAGTGGCAGAGGGATCCTTGCCCCTGGTTCTGGATGGGAGGGGGGATATAAAGCACACCCAGAAGCAAATCCATGTGGCAGAGTCCATGTAAAGGAGGAGGCACCTCCCCTGACAGACTCACTCCTAATCTTGGCCAATTATCACAGAATCACTGAATGGTGTGGGCTGGAAGAGACCTTAAAGTTCATTTTATTCCAGCCCCCTGCCATGGACAGGGACACCTTCCACTGGACCAGGCTGTTCCAACCCCCATCCAATTATTGGATCCATTATTTATGCTTCCAGTACAGAGAGTGGAGAAAGAGACACAATTCCCCAGAGGATGGCACTCAGACCTGTGGAATTAAACACTCCTTGCTCCTCTGGGGACAAACCCAGCCTAACTGAGTGCTTAAACCAGACAAGTGGTTTAAGTAACACATGAACCACTGTCATGGGAAACTGTCCCCTGAAGCCCTGAGATGCAGAGGGAAGTTGCTTCTTGAATGCTCCTTTCTCCCCAGATGTCACCAAATGCTGAGATTTAGAAAAAATTTTCTTCCTTTCTTCTGCAGTGAAATTTTGTGGGTTGGTTTTTTTTGTTGTTGTTGTTTGGGTTTTAATATTTTTTTATTTTTGTGGGGTTTTTTTTGTTGTGTTTTTTTTTTTTTTCCCTGAGGAACCAGTGTGAAGAGATACTTACTCAGCCACTGAAGCCAGATTAGATTTATCATTTGTGCTTCAAGCCAACCAAGTCAAAAAGAGCCACCTGGAGATAAAGATGTGAGTCTAAACAAGCAGTTGGCTTTTGTGATATGGTTTGAGACAGGATTAAAAAAAAAAAAACCAAAAATGCTGTCTTCTTGTACAGCTGGAGCCATTCCTAATGGACTGGGCACATGGAAATGGGCTCTGCACTTTCAAGGGTGAGGGCAAAGCATTTTTTAATGACAGAATAATTAACTGCAATTAGTATGTGACCAGAGTGCAAGCAGAAAAGGTTAAGGCCAAATTTATATCCTGTACTTGAACTCAGAAACAAGATGCTAGGTTAACTTTAGGCAAGAAAAGAAAAAAAAGTGGCTGTGGCTACTGTAATAATGTGTTAAAAGACACCAAAAAAAGGCTATAGCACAGTGGAAGAGTAAAAGAAAAAGAGAATGCAAAATACCAACTATCAAACACGGTTGTTAATCTCTGTAAGAGCAGCCTCCTCTATTAATTAAGCATTTCTAGAGTCAAGACCATGTCCCAGAGTCAGCATTAGCACATTTATGACCTGAAATTGCCCAAGGATGCTCTGGGCTGTCATCAGTGCTTAGAGCTCCACAAGGAGCCCTGGAACACAAATTATCAGCCTCACCTCTGTGGAACTTTAGTTGCTTGACAGGACCAACATTTCCCCTGCTCTGAGCACAGAGTGCCTGTGTTGACCCTTAGTCTGTCTCTTTCTTGCAAGCAGGTCCTTTTTCAGAAATGCCCTTTTCAGCTCTTTCTGCCATGTGTAAAGTCAATAATCCCAGTTTCAGAGCTGTGGTCAAATCAGGTTTGCCAACATTATTTGTGCCTACAGAGCGTGGGCACTGCTTTGGAACAGTCAAGAAAAAGGATTTGGATAATGGGATGAAAGGAAATCAGTGGGGAACTTTTTCTCTTCTGACTGGATCACCTAATCAGAGCACCTGTCAGCCTTATAGAGCATACTAAATAAAAAGTACTGTTAAAAACCTCTTTTCCCCCTCCTCCACAGCAGAGTAACAAAATAAATGAAAGAGATGGAGAGAAGGATGAAAACATTCAGAGAAGGTTTTCTGTTGACAAAATAGACATCAACCTTGTGCTGCTATTACCTGTACTAGACACTGGCAGCCATAAACTGCAAGAAATTGCATCTGCAAGAAACTGAAAGAAACTGCATTTCAACTAGAAATGAGCTGAGAAAAGAGCCTTGAGTAACATTATAAATAACATTTTGGAAGAAATGTCATGTATCATTAGGAGAGAGGAAGAAGTTTTGATCCACTTACACAGAACAAAGGGGACGAGTCACCTGGAGCTTTTGGATGTAATAAAACTAAAATATACTAAAATATTATATATATATATATAGATATAAACAATATTTATAATATAATATTATATAAAATAAAATATTATATAAAAAGAATATTTATATATAAATATACTAAATATAATATATACAATATTACTATATAATAAATATATATATTTAAATATATAATAGTATATATAAATTTAAATATACACTATTTAATATATTTATTATATAGTAAATATATATATATTTACTATATAATAAATATATTAAATAGTGTATATTTAATATATATTAAATTATATATATAATTATTTATTTTTATAAATAATAATATTCTAAAATATAATAGTTATTATAATAGTAAGAAGAGTAGGAATAAATGAGCTGCCACAGCAATGGAAGCTGGAATTAAGGCTATTGGGATGTCACCACCCTCTGTCCCCAGGGGACATCCCTCACCTGGAAGTGTTCACAAGTGAGGGCCAGAAGGAGAGCAGGTCCTCTCTTTTAGAATCCTAACTGTAACCTTTCTGTACCAACAAACACTAACCCCCCCAAAAGAACACTACATTTAACCTAAAGCCATAGAGAAAACATCCAAAATTAAATAATAAAACTAAAATTACAAGTGTGTAGTTTAAATAAAAGTATAACATATCACATAATAAAAAAATTAAAGTTTAAAATTTTAAAATATAGTAATATATGTGAAAAATAAAATAAAACTTTTAAAACAGAAACTAATTCTTCTTCACCTTCTTCTTTATGGGTTTAAGTACTATTATATAATTAAATAAAAAATTTTGCATTACAAACCACACATAATTAATTATAAAGTTAAAAATAAAAATAATTTAAGTATTATTTCTTAATTAAACAATTTCCCTTTAAAAATGTTATTTAAAGAAAGATACAGCTCCATTTTTAATTTATTAAAGTGCCATAGAACTCACAGATTATAAAACTATAATATAGATAAAAACTAATAAACATCTAAATCCAAACATAAAATACCATCTCACACATTTAATCCCAACAGTAGCACAAAAACCCCATCTATATCTATATCTATATCTATCTGTATCTATATCTAATCTATATCTATATCTATCTGTATCTATATCTATATCTAATCTATATCTATATCTATATCTATCTATATATATCTATATCTATCTGTATATATCTATATCTAATCTATATCTATATCTATCTATATATATCTATCTATATCTATATCTATATCTATCTACATATATCTCTCTATATCTATATCTATATCTATATCTATATCTATATCTATATCATCTATATCTATATCTATCTATATCTATATCTATCTACATATATCTATATCTATATCTATATCTATATCTATATCTATATCTATATCTATATCTATATCTATCTATATCTATATCTCTATCTATATCATCTATATCTATCTCAACACTCTCTGTCTGTAGAATAGTCACAGAATACCAGAATGGTTTGGGTTGGAAGGGACCTTAAAAATAATTTCATTCCACTCCTTCCACCATCCCAGGTTGCTCCAAGCCCCGTCCAGCCTGGCCTTGGGCACTGCCAGGGATGCAGGGGCAGCCACAGCTGCTCTGGGCACCCTGTGCCAGGGCCTGCCCACCCTCACAGGGAGAATTTCTTCCTCACATCTCATCTGTATATTCATGGTGTTCAGCAGTCTGTGATTAAGTTCTTGCTCTGCTCAAATGCCACTTTTTATTCCCAGAAATCCTGATAAGAAGGTAAATTAATTAAATGGGTAAGGTTTACATAGATCTCGATGGGCTTTAAAAAAGACGGATTTTTTTTTTTTTCTCTGAAAACAGGTTGCAGTGGTGAATTCAACAACTTCCACCTACATCTAAGCACCTTTTTTGCTGTGTTCCAGATCCTTGTGCTGCAGTTGGAGGTGACTGGAGAATAACTCTGGACTTTAATTCTGCAAATTGTGGAAGGCTGATGAATTTTGAATGGATCTTTTTGCAAGCTTCAGATGAACAAGAGGGACTTTCAAGCAATGTCCAGACGAGCAAAGTGGATCTTTAAATTTCAAGGCACTGGTCTCACTGTGCCTGACTCTGCAGTGAAATTAATTTTCATGAGATTTTTGAAGTCTTGGCCTCTCCCTGTAGAGACTCAATAAGACCTAAGGTACTGGCAACACCTCATCAAAAAGAGACAATTAAAATAGGTCTCATTTGTGTGAATCATTGCCCATAAATGAAGCTGAAGGTGAGAAGCTCAGCTGGTTCTCTGCATGTAATAGGTGTTTAGGATTTGAGGGGTGGGAAAATCCCATCCATTAATTAACAGAACTTAAATAAATGTAAGGTGATGCCTTAAATGGTACTTTACAAGTTTTCCAAATGTTCAGGGTGTTCCTTGTGCTGGTGTTTGCAGGGTCCTCAGGATGAGGGAAGAGATGAGAATCTTGATTCCATGTTTCAGAAGGCTGATTGATTATTTTATTATATATATTATATTAAAAGAAAATTATATATTAAACCTATACTAAAAGAAAGAGAAATGAGACATCAGAAGGCTAGCAAAGAAAGGAATGATATTAAAATCTTGTGACTGCTCAGAGTCCCGACAGAGCTGGACCTGTGATTGGTCATTAATTAAAAACAACCATATGAGACCAATCAAAGATGCACCTGCCACATTCCACAGCAGCATTATTGTTTACATGGCAGATAATTATTGTTTACATTTCATTTCTGAGGCCTCTCAGCTTCTCAGGAGAAAATATCCTGGCAAAAGGATTTTTCATAAAATATGTCCGTGACAGTTCCTCAGGGAGGAAGGATGGCAAATGCTGGATTTAATAGCAAATGTTGTGTTGGTCAAATACTGGCAAAGAAGCAGAGTGGCCTCAGCACAGAGACCCCTGGGCTGACAGACCTTGGATCTCCAGGTGAGGAGCTCTGATGCTCCCAGAGAGACAGGAGTGTCTTTATCCACGTTTTATCAATCAACCACATCACTGAGCACCTGCACCTGTGCAAGGCTCCCACAGACCCAACCCCTCAGGCTAAAGGTGCTCACGTTACCATCACAAAAATATTGAACTGAACATCCCCATGAAGATGCCATTATCTGGATTTAATCCTCCTGAGGTCAGGAAGGGATGCAGTCAAAACAACCTGCAAGGCTCAAAGGAAACAAAAACAAAGCTTGGGCACAATGTTGGGTTTTGTTTCAGCAGGTACCCTCTATCACACCACTATTTATGTAATTGTTATGGGGTTTTTTTCTGCCAAAAAAAAAATATCCTGCTTAATTAGTCTGCAATCCCTTTTTTTTTGGTTGTTTTTCCCAGGGTCTTTGGCAGCAATTCATTACAATCTGGGGATATTTTCATAGCCTGGGATGTCTAAGTTTATTTGTAAGGCCACAGCAGTGCAATTTTGGTATCCTAAATAACAGTTCAAGAAGCTGCAATAATTCTGACCAGCTATACATTAGACTTGCCACACATTTTTGTCTGGAAACAAATACTGCTCCTTTCTTCTGGGCCACAAAGGACCAGAACTGCCCACAGCAGAGGGAGGCCAGGGGTGCACCCAGCCCACCCCAGCCCCTCTGGCTTTGCTGTGGGGTGCTCTGGAGTCACCCTCACATCAGCAGTGGTGTAATGAGGAGGAAAATGGGATGGGAAAGGACCCTCAGGGCAAAGGGAATTAAACTTTAGCCCTCCAGTCCAACTCCATATTCGTATTTTTTCAGAGATTTTAAGGAATGCTTAATGCACATCCTTTGGGCTTGGGATGAATAATGTGGAGCCAGCCTGGGCTGATGGGCAGGGGATGAGAAACCGTTTCAGGGGTGACTCAGAGCTGGCAGTTCTAATTAACAGCCTCCCAAGATGATCAGATCAAAGCAAGCCACTTTGAGCTTAATAGATTTTGAAAGACAGATGATGCTTGGCTAAAGGATCAACAGAAAAAAAAATTAAACATATTTATCTTTGCCTTGCACCTTGTTGTGAGAATAATTTACAGTGGCATCTGATCTATTCCTCTCTGATGATGTCTTCTCTCCAAGCCAGTTAATTGCATTTTAAATGTCAATTCATGGATGATTATTGATATTGGTCAGATAATACTGAGTCTGAGTCCTGAGCTAAGAATTCAGGCTCTAAAAGGATGTTTTCAGACTCAGGTCTAGCTGGTTATGTATCCATCCAGGATATGGATAGAAATGAAGGACAGGCACTTTATTATGGACACAGAACTCATAATTATATAATAATTAAGGTAGGAAGGGACATCAGAAGGCCTCTGGTCCCATACCATGACCAGAGCACATCCAAAACAGTGGTTTTATCCAGTTTTGAAATTATATCAGGGTCTTACCAAGTCATTTTCTGCACAAACAAGGACAGAGATCTCAAAACACCTTTGAGCCTCTCTTCCAGTGCTTCATCATCCTCACTCTTGTATTTTTTCTTCCCTGTTTAATTTTGCCTTGCTCCCTTCATTCAGCTTCAGAGTGGAGCTTGCTTTTCCATGAGCACCCCCTCATCAAGCACCATCCCTTTGTAGATGTAGGTTGTTCTCAAACCCTGTCACCTCCATTCCCAAGCTCCTGCTCTGGGATGGCCGTGCTGGGCTCTCCCATCATGGCTGGAAAGGTCTGCAAGGATCACTGAATTGCCATTCCCTAGCTCCTGCTCAGGGATGGCCGTGCTGGGCTCTCCCATCATGGCTGGAAAGGTCTGCAAGGATCACTGAATTGCCATTCCCTAGCTCCTGCTCAGGGATGGCCGTGCTGGGCTCTCCCATCATGGTTGGAAAGGTCTGCAAGGATCACTGAATTGCCATTCCCTAGCTCCTGCTCTGGGATGGCCGTGCTGGGCTCTCCCATCATGGTTGGAAAGGTCTGCAAGGATCACTGAATTGCCATTCCCTAGCTCCTGCTCAGGGATGGCCGTGCTGGGCTCTCCCATCGTGGCTGGAAAGGTCTGCAAGGATCACTGAACTCTCTAAAGGAACTGGTGGTAATTGGAAATTGCAAGAAACACTTGATATCAAGGAAAAGTGATTTCTGGAGCAGGGATTCTTACTCCTCTGTTATCCTCTGGTTGCTATCATCACTGCTGAGGTAGCAGGAGTGCAGCCAGCCCTATTTGGAATATGAAACACTTTAAATGCTCTCTTTGCCTCTCTCTGAAATACTTTAGTTTGTCTCAGGAGAAAAGTATCACTGTTAAAGTCTGGCTAAAAGGTAGACATGACACCAGTAAAGGAACTGGATGGAAGATCCCTCTTCCTTTAAAGAAACTTTGGATGAGTCAAAGGCAGGAGAGAAATGCTGGGAGTGCTGTACTCATCTTCCCTTGTGGATACTGACAGTTTGGTCAGAGAGAGAAACAGAAAAACTTTGCCAGGAATTGTTCTGGGGAGTTTTAAGAAGACTGAGAGAAAGAATTAATACAATCTTGCAGCTGGTGTTTTGAACAGTTGTTTTCTCATAAGATGTTCACCAAAGGGTGTTTCCTTAATTAGAAATCATGTGAGGGCTGTTGATTAAGAACCACTCAGGTTCTGGGTGAATGATGCTGGTTAGAAATATTGTCAAATTGCAATTAAGGAGCCTTTTGCCTCTGAGAATGTTGGAGTCAAGTGTCACCTTTCTTCCCATTCCTGACTCAATGGTGACATTGCCCTGGGCAGAAGGGGCTCACTAAAGAACTGAAAGGAAAAACTGACCAGCAGTGAAAAGGATCCAGCAGGAGTTGTGTGGGCATTCATTCCTCCAGCCCAGTTTCACACCATTCACAGAACCACAGAATGGCCTGGCTTGGAAGGAACATTAAACCTCATCCCTCCCACCTCCTGCCATGGGCAGGGACACCTTCCACTGTCCCAGGGTGCTCCCAGCCCCATCCAGCCTGGACTTGGGCACTGCCAGGGATCCAGGGGCAGCCACAGCTGCTCTGGGCACCCTGTGCCAGGGTCTTACCATCCTCACAGGGAAGAATTTCATCCTAATACCCAATATAAACCTGCCCTTTTCAGTTTGAAGCCATTCCCCCTTGTCCTGTCACTACATGCTCATGTAAAGTCTATCTTTGCTCCAAAAATCTCCATTCTAAACCCTTTTTTTTTAAATCCAGCGTTACCTGAAATTAAATTCAGTCTTGTGATCTGTGAGATGACTGAAAACATTTTGAGGAGCATCTTGTTTTTTTGCAGTCATTGAAACAGAAGTTCACAAGCTGCATTCACTCTCAAGTGGCATTCAACATAAATGCATACCGATTTTTCATTATGCCAATTTTCATAACACCTCAATTTCTCAGAAACCTCTCATTGTCAATTTTCTTGGAAGTCCATAGATGCTCTTTTCCACTTGGATTAAATACAATTTGCATATTTTTGCCCTCTAGTGTTTCTCTCTGTCCAAAAAATGTAACTTTTTTTTTTTTTCCATAAAGCCTCTAAGCAAATTAATGAGTCAAGTGCCAAGGGGCCCCTTGTGCCCACCCATGGCACACACACTTCATTCAAAACAACTTCAGACCTTTTCAGAAGCAATAAAACACAAAAAGCTGCAAACTTTTAATCTAAACTGCTTCTCCTCCGTGGATTCACTGCAATAATTTGTCTGTAAGGCTTGGAAAGAGGGAAGGGAACAGAGCTGGGGAAGGGTCAGGAGCACAAATCTGATGAGGGAGCTGGGAAAGGGGCTCAGCCTGGAGAAAAGGAGGCTCAGGGGGGACCTTGTGGCTCTGCACAGCTCCTGACAGGAGGGGACAGCCAGGGGGGATTGAGCTCTGCTCCCAAGTCAGAAACAACAGGACAAGAGGAAATGGCCTCAAATTGCAGCAGGAGAGGTTTAGATTGGAAATTTGGAAGAATTCCTTCACTGAAAGGGTGGTCAGGCATTGAAAGGGCTGACAAAGTGGTGGAATGCCCATCCCTGGAAGTGTTCAAAAGCTGTGGATGGGGACATGGTTTGGTGGGGGCTTGGCAGTGTGTGGTGAATGGCTGAACTTGATTATCTTAGATTGGTTCTTTGATTTACTGATTTTTTTATCTTCAGCTGAGGGGCCTGACAGCCTCTCTCATGCAGCCAAAAAAGCCTGAAATTATTTCAGCTTCACAGTCCAGGAGCTGTGTGAAGCACTGTGTTCTGTGGAAAGGAGGGCAGGGGAGGTGGCTGCATGCCCAGGTCAAATGTCCACTCAAAAATGAGGGAAATAAAATCAGACTGTTTGAAATTCTTTGCATGGACTGAATTTTAAAGCTTCACTTTTCCCCTCCAGTGCTGCCACATTTGTGAGACCAAATCCCTGAAAATCGGGACATTTTGTGGTGGTATCAGGGGTTACCAAGGTGTCATTTTTGGTTAGATCTCAAGGCATGTTTGTTTCAATCAACAGAAGTTACAGAGGAAAAACTCTCAGCTGTTTCATTTTCCAAACTTCACAGACAGAACTCTAGGAACACAGACAAAGGGACAGAAACTTCACAGAACAGAATCCCTGAATCCCAAAATATCTCAGCTTGGAAAGGATCCATAAGGATCATCGAGTCCAACCCTTGCCAACTCTGTAGGCAAACTCTACTTTGGAACAGCCTCTCACATCCTGAGTGTTTTTAAGATGCTGATTTTGATTTTTAAACCCAGTTTTAGTTGTGCAGAGGTTTTGGAGCTACACAGACTGCACTGCTCAGATATTGTGGGAACTGTACTGAGGGGTACAGCATAAAGCTACCAGAGCCAGCAGAATTTTCCTCTTTAGTTTTCAGTTCATGCAGGTTTGTCAGGACACATGGTCCCATTTCCTGTGGCTCTGTCAAAATGCAGCCTTAAGTAATATTTCTGCCTTTTGCTCAGATTCCAGTAACTGCTATTAATGCTTTCCCTGTACCCAAACCAAGTGTTTTTTCACATCAGATTGAGAAATAGTCTCAGCATTTACTAAATCTCACTGCAAAATCTCTACGTGCACTTTAAAACACAAGCAGTAAATTCATTGCACAATTTCCTTTCCTCAGAAGGGACTGGTGTTAATTGTAGGCTCTCCTTATTCTGAGAACATTAAAATCCATCACAACTTTTCAAAGGCTGCATCCAATTCCAGCCTGGACAGGGAAGGAATTTTAGTCCCTATTATTCTCCTTCTTCCTCAAAAATACTTCCTGATGAGAAAACTCAGTGAAATCACACACTGAGCCTCAGGAAAAAAAAAAATCCAAATCAGGGTTTTTAATGTTGTTTCCTAGGGAGTAGAACATCCCTACAACCATTCTTTCACACCTGAGGAACCCACAATGGTGTTTCCTCTGTCTTCCACTAAATGCAGCACCTTTTAGTCTAATAGCAAAAGGAAACACATGAATTGTGAAGGGACAAGTCTCCCAGATATGAAGCACTCATTGAAGATCTTATGAGGGAAATTTTGGGGTTTTTTTGAGGGCAATCCATAATTTTTGAGCTCTACTACAGACAGCCACTGGCAGTTTGTAAGTGCCCAGCAGGATGTGTATCAAACACAGGATGGGATGGATGGAGCTGAGATCACAGCATTATTAAAGCTTAAACTGATGGATTTTCCAGGCTTTTTGCTTGTGTCATCATTCAGAGCAAACCTGGCACTGGGTGGGGGGATGAGTAAGCTGATAAAGACCTTTACATGCATTTAAAGAACCCAGCTCTGCTGCAACTGGAAAACCTGAATTATTTAAAACCTTCTGAGACAGCAAGTTATCAACCCATCCACCACAGCCAGGAACACTGAAGAGATATCTCAGTGAAGAGATACCAACAAGGCTTCAGTGATTTCTATGAAGCTTTCAGGCTACTGAAAGGCTGCCCCTCACAGGTTATTTTTCCCTTTTTTGAGCAAAATCTGGCACCTCATGGGGATTGAGTGGCATTGCCTTCATCACCACTTCTAGTAGGGATGCCTGGCTGGGAGCAGCTCAGCTTTTAAAATAGTGCACTGTGAAATGCAAATTTGTGTTCTGGACAATGTGATTACACACCCAGAAAGCTCTGAAAATTCACTGAGTTTGCTGCTTTCCTTCAGTGCTGTGCAAAGCTGAGGCTAGAACAGAACAGGAAATTTTATCCTGTAAAAGCTTTCTGATATTCCAAAAAAACATTGTCACAGTACATTAAGACGAACCCAAAGTTTTTTCACAGTTTTAAAATAGACAATATTTAATATTTGGGGGTTTGGACTTGTGGTTCACCTCAAAGAAGCAGTCAGAGAGTTGCCATGGTTTAGTCAATCAAGTGGAAGTTGCACGTTAGATGTCAAAAAATGCTACAGGGAAGATTTCCCTCCCAAATTCAGCTTTTGTGGGTGCCCACATGGCAGCAGGGTGTCTGGACATGCAGTGGAGAGCCAGCCCAGACTGGAGCTGCTCAGGTGAGCAGATGGAGGTGCTTGTTGTAAACCAAGCTGATAAAAAACTCCAAAAGCAAAAAGGTTTTATTGGCTGGCTTGAATTACTGCCAAAGAGCCATCTGAAAAACCCCATTGGATCCCAGCTGGCTTTCCCACTTCCCAGTCAGATGAGTGTGGCATTCACATTCTCTGATAAAATCCCTTCACCCAGGATTTTTCTCCTGGGAAGCTGAGAAGCCTCAGAGAAAAGGAAAACAATTCTGATCTCATTTGCTTCTCCTGTGTTGTGCTCACATGTGGAATGTGTTTGGAGATTGTTTACCCACAGGTGATTGTTTCATTGGATTCTGCTGTGAGTTGTTTTCACTCTTTGGCCAATCAGGGCCAAGCTGTGTCGGGACTCTGGAAAGAGTCAGGAGTTTTCATTATTATCTTTTTAGCCTTCTGTAAGTATCCTTTCTGTATTCTTTAGTATAGTATAGTATCATAAAATAATAAATTAGCATTCTAAGAACATGGAGTCAGATTCATCATTCCTCTCTGCCACAAGGGTCCCTGCAAATACAATAGATGAGAATCTTCTCCAGATCCTGGATCAGCTGGTAAGAGCCATGGGGATGCCTCAGATCCTCTGCAGCCTCCCCAGCAGCACCAGATATCTGAGTTTAAGGACATGAATCAGCATCCCAAGCTGGGTGTCTCAACCTTGGACAGACTCCCTCAGAAATACCTACTCCCAGTGTGATGCAGCTGGAAAGTCAGGTCTGGAATCAGTCCAGATCTCCCAGTAGCTTGCTCTCAAGGCCTAGAAGTGCATGAGGTGAATCACCCTCCTTTGACAGGCTCAATTATATCTGAACTCATCAAGGCCACAGGAGATGGGATGCTGGCTCATGGCTTTGGACAGACAGCTTCAGACTGGAATAGGGAAGGGGAAGTGTGGATATTTCTCCCAGTAAAAACAGCTGAAAGAATGCCAGAACAGCCAGAAGAGTGAAAACCTGCTGTGAACAGCCAACAGCTCCAAGTCTGAGTGCCACAAAATGGAAGTGGGGTGACAGAAAGTCCTGACTGGCTGTGAGATCACATGGCCTGGGTTCCAGCCCCTGATGGTCACTGGGACACCAGTGGAAAAAGGAAAAAAGACTTTAAAAAAGCCTGCTATCTACAGGAAGATTCTCCTTCTGCTGGAACAGTGCAGACCTGATGAATACGACAAGTAGATCACAGAATATCCTGAGCTGGAAGGGACCCACAAAAATCATTGAGTCCAACTCCTGCAGAGACATCCCAAAAATCCCAGCTTGAGCACATCCAGAAGGGACAAGGAGGCTGGAGAGGGGCTGGGAACACAAACCCTGTGAGGAAGCCCTGAGGGAGCTGGGGGTGCTCAGCCTGGAGCAAAGGAGACTCAGGGCTGCCCCCATCACTCTCTGCAGCTCCTGAAAGGGGCCTGTGCTCAGCTGGCCCTGGGCTCTTTCTGCAGCAGCACTGACACAACCAGAGCACACAGCCTCGAGCTGCACCAGGGGAAATACAGGCTGGATAGCAGGGAAAAGTTTTTCACAGAAAGAGTGATAAAGTTCTGGAATGGCTGCCCAGGGAGGTGGTGGAGTCCCCATGCCTGGGTGTGTTTAACAAAGCCTGGATGTGGCACTGGGGGCCAGGGTTCAGTTGAGCTGTTGGGGCTGGGTTGGACTCGATGACCTTGAAGGTCTCTTCCAACCTGGTCATTCTGGGAATTCTGTGAATCCCTGGGAGTGTTGTCCAAACACTCCTGGAGCTCTGGCAGCCTTGGGAATGTTCCCATTCCCTGGGGAGCCTGGGCAGTGCCCAGCACCCTCTGGGGAAAAACCTTTCCCTGATACCCAACCCAAACCTCCCCTGACACAGCCTGAGGCAAATGCAGTTCTACAGGCACCTGTATTTTGGAGGAAGGTTTAAACTCCCTGTTTTTTAAGAGGCAAATGTAATGGTGACAATTTATGGAAGGAAAGTTGGAAAGAGAACAGAGAAACCTGCTGCCAGGATATAAAAGTGGATGTGCTTAGCTCAGAAAACTGAGCTGCTTCTTGTAAGCATCACCTCAGAATTCATGAGGAAGAGGGAAAGATATTAATGTAAAATAAAACAAAGAAATATAATAAAAATAAAATAAATTTGTAAAATGAAAATATTTAAAATAAAATTCTGCCTCTTTAAGCCATGCCCATTCTTTCTCATAGCCCACAATGAAATTAAGAAGCAGCACAAACAAAGTTTATACCAATACAGCAGGAATAATGAAATATGGAATTGATTTCTGCAGAGACTAAAATTATAGCTGGACAAAGATGACACATTTTAATGCAGGTAAATGAGTCAATGACAATGTAAGCAAGGGAAAGATTTAAATCTCTCACACTTTGGGGTGGAAGTCAAACACGGAGGGTTATTAGTGAAGCATTTCTTGCTTGAGTAGCAGTACCTCATATTAATTCTGATTTAATCTGTTTTCAGCCCTCTTTTCTGAAGGCAACAGGCAGTGATCACTCAGAGGTAGTGACCCACATGGACAAACTCACTCAGATCAGCATGGTACAATAAAAATGGGTATGCAGCATATCCTTAACCAGAGTCCAGCTCAGGAGTAATTATCTATGCCCAGAAATTGTCTTTTTAAATTAATGAGTAACGTCAAAGAAGTCTTAAGATGAAGAACAGAAAATTTATTATCTGGCACAACTTCTTTCCCTCTGCCCTGATCTCACAGGTAATAGTCTGAAACTGATATAGTTTTGAGGACAAAGGCTGGAAAATTCAGGTGCACATTAAGAGCCTTCTATAAGAGACTGATGGGACTGGGACCCCCTGTAAAAAAAAATCTCAGGTCTCTGTAATCAGGCACCCAAACAAATTCCACCTCCCAGGGGTGAATTACTTACCTCACCATTCAAGAAGCAGTAAAATACTGACACAAAGAAACCCTGGAAAGAAGAGAAAGCAGGCAATTATTAGGTAAATATTTGAACACTGTTACTGACAGAGGGGATTGTCCCTGCAGCTGGGCTAAAACATCTCTCCATCATGCAATCCCCCTCAGAGGAGCTGTCCCATGGCTGACAGCTCTGGGGGGACACCCCAGGCACTCACAGGGGTGTTAAATGGCTTTAGATGGTCCCAAGAGGGCAAGTGCATCATCAGAGTGCTTAAATTCACCTGAGCTCAAAGGCTCTGGGCAATCTGCTGACAGCAGTGACTGCAAAGGCTGGAATTCCTGAGAGTGGAATTCTGCCCATCTTGGTTTTAGGGCTGTAATTATTATCACCATGAACCACCAGAGACATTACCCAGTCACCAGAGATTCCCTGTGCCTGCTTTCTTACACACATCTTCATAGAACTAAAGAGCAATGCAGCATTTTTTTTTTGAGACACTGAGCAACAGCAGATAAAAAATACAATCAATTTTAGAGAATGAAAGTGTGGAATTACTTCACAGGTAAAGGCCAAGCTTCCTTCCTTGTCAGGCTAAAGGGGACATATTTTATTTTGGATATTCAGCTGTGATTTCTGGTGGGATGCAATCAGTAAGAGCAGTAACCCAACCCTAGATTTGGCTTGCCAGCTGCATGCTTGTAGTGATATCCTGGGCATCAGAGCACTTGTTCCTGCACACAGGAGGTAAAAACATCAGTGTCAAACAAATTCTCACCCTAGTTCAGGAGGTAAAGCTGCAGGACCCACCTGGGCAGAAAGGAGTGGCTAAAGATCCTTCAGGGTGTTCAGTTGTTTTTGGGCTTGTGCCAGATTCACAGAGGTGGGGCAATTTCTCACATTGCACTGCCTTTTCCATCCTGCCAGAGCTCCAGTTAATCCAGGGCAGGGAGGAGATGGGGCTGATGGCTCAGAGCAGGCTGGGCAGCACAGCTCAAGTGTGTCTGAAACACTGTCCCTTTCCTCCCAGAGAAATTCCTACCAACAGTTTGTTCAGTGATCCATCCCTTGAAACATGAATGATCTTTGAATAATAGAAAATATCAGGAATTTCTCTGAAAGCAGCTGGTTAATGTTTTGTTGTCTTCCTTTCTTTTTAACCAACTAGTTCTAAACTTACACTCACCATGTCTTTTTTTTCTGAATCAGAGATAATAGTTAAAATAAATTGCTAACATCCCTTAAAAATAAATATCACCACATTACATAACTTCTAACATTAATTAAAAAATGGGCTGTTGGCTGCACAGAACAACATATCATTATTGCCCTAACAAAGAGCTTCTTTTTATTCCCTTTTCTCCTTTGCTGGGTGCAATGAGGAACTAAAGGTGAGACTGATTAAATAAACATAAACTTGTCTGGAGACTCTCAGAACCCAAACAGAGCAGCAAGTCCAACAGGAAGGAGCTGTTTCCCTTTGGTTTAGCAACACTGAGTCCAAGTCTGAGCCCAGTGTGTGCCCTGGGAAGAGAGAGGCACCTCAGGAGGGGGACCCCTCATCCTCTCTCAGGCAGGTGGAATGAAACATCTCTCTCTCTACTGATTTTATGTCAGGAGCTGAACTCAGTGCTGACTTAAGGGAGATGAATCCCTCTAGTCCACACTTGAGAGGATTTCCCACTCCACATGACACTCTTGTACATCTATTATTCCTGTGTGAACTAAGCTGTGCTATTTGCTGAGAGATGTGGGACTCCAGGCAGCTCTTCCAAATGCAGTTTATTGCATCCCAGATGTTACAGCAGCCCAGGGTGTGGGTGACAGAGCTGTACCCACAGCTGTCAGCTCCAGCTGCAGGCAGCCCTGCAGACCCTTTGGTTTTGGTTACAATGCATTCTATACTTTCCTTTGCTGAGCATCTTAATACAGAAGAACCAATCTATACCTTAACTATTATCTATAGCCTATCATAACTACTGTAATTACCATATTCATGTTACTATTCTCCAGTCACTAAAAGTTAGTACATTACAGTTTAAGCTAGAATCTGTTTTTCTTTTTTCTTGCAGTGGAAAATTCTGAGACCTTTTTTCCACTTGCAACATTTGCTGACTTGTTTGCCTGTGCTCTCTTTCTGCTTGGTAAAAACATCTTCTTGTTTGGGGTGAGTTTATTCTGTACTCTAAGCCATAAAAACCCCTTCTAACCAACACACCCTTTGCCTCCTTGGTTAGCCAGTAAGACTGGCTCAGCAATTCTTTTCTTCTATATCAAAACTTGCATTAATTTCTATTCCTTCATCAGATTCTACATTCAAAAATCTTTCTGCCAAGCACACAATATCTGTGAGACTTTCTTGGCAAACTTTCATCCTTCCCAACAATTTGCAACTATAATTTCTATCACAGATTTTCATTTTCATGGCTGAAAAGCAGCAAGGACAGAGCTGTATAGAGGATAGAGCTTTCAGCTGTAAGCCTGCTCTCTTACCTGAAAAGACTGAAGGAAGGAATTGAAATAGATGAAAACAATCTGGGAAATGTCATCCTCGCCAGGGTTGACAAAGAAAAGCATGTAGGTGATGCCAAGCAGGGGCAGGAGAACCAACGTGGCCTTGACTGCCTTCCTGTGGGCAAGGAACAGGAAACAAATGAACTGTCACTGTCACATTGTGTGAAAAATCCTCTTTACCTGGGATTCTTCTCCTGGGAAGCCTCAGAGAAAAAGGAAAAACATATTATCTCATTAGCTTCTCCTCTGTTTTGCTGCTTTGGAGATTGTTTATCCAACAGGTGGGTGTTTGACTGGTTTGATGTGAATTGTTTTAACTTAATGACCAATCATGGTCAGGCTGTGTCAGGACTCTGGAAGGAGTCACAATTTTCATTATGATCTTTTAGCCTTCTGTCTGTATCCTTTCTCTATTCTTTAGTATAGTATTCCATAATATAATTATAATATAATATTATATAATTATAATATAATTTAATTATAATATAATATTATATAATTTTAATATAATATAATTATATTATAAACATATAAAAATTAAAAAAATAAAATATAAAAAATAAAATAAAATATAATAATAAATTCTAAGAACATGGAGTCAGATTCATTATTCCTCCCCATGACGGGGGACCCTGAAAATACAACATGAACACAGGGAAGAACAACCATGGAAAGGAGGAGCAGGGCCAGAGTGCCACCCTCCCTGCCTGGGCAGTCCTGCCCACCTGGGGAAGTGTCCCAGGACAGCCTTTGAATCTGCTGCTTCCCCCACTCTCTGAACTCCAGGGGGTGAATGGGAACCTAATTTATATCCCTCTCTTTCTTCCTCCTTTTCTCTCCTACCAGCGAGGCTTGCAGCCTTGGGATTCTCTGCAGGTTTGCTGAGTGATTTCTGACACCCCAGGGAGATGTGATCAGTGCCCAGCTCAGCTGAGACCCGCTCTGTGCCCAGCATTTGAGGTTGTCTGCAGTGTAAACACTTTCTGCAACATCTGCCCACCCAACTCAGCTGCTCAGGGCTGTCTCAGGAACCACAAATCACAAAGCAGGTGGTGAAAGAGTGATCATCAATAATCATCAATGAGTAACAGAATTATTAGGAACTAATCCTTATTATTGGTGCTGTTAACAGTGTCTTGGGCTGTCAGCTGATAGCAGCATGTCATTGTATGAATACAAAGGCTGAAATTTGGCTAAGTCTGTGTAAATCCCTGGATAATGCCATAACAGGTAGATAAAGACAGGCAGGGGAGCACAAAACCAGTGTCAGGATAAAGTGACAGCCTTAAGGAACCAGCTGCCACACAATTTAATATCTGCTTAGCAAAGGGTTGCACTGCTCTGCCTTAGAGCATCAAGGCTTTGCTGGAATTCTGGAAGTTTCCATTTAGGCTGGAAAAGACAATTCCCTCAGAGAGCCTGCAAGGATAAGATCATTGTCATCTGTTCAGGAACAATGGCAGTTGCTGTAGATTGATTCACTCTAATGTCTCTAATGCCTCCCTGCAAGCTGCTGAAGGGATAAAAATGTACTGAGGTTTGAATCAAGGCTTTTTCAGGCCAGTTTTAGTTTTATGGCGTGAGGTTTGAGCAAGAAAATGGGATGTTCTTCCCTTCATTTCTCAGGAAATGTGCAGAGAAGGGTCTGCACTTCAGACCACTGTATGGACTTCACTAACAAAACCCTGACAGGAGCAAAAGGAAGGAATCAGGCAAAACAACAGAGCCCATTACTGCAGCAAAACTGCCTCCAAAGTGCAGCCTGATTTGAGGACATCAAGATGCAACTCAGCTTGATATGCTGAGATTTTATCCAGAAATGAGTTAGAGTGACTGATCTCACTCCACAAAACCTGTGCCATTTCCTACTGCAAGGACCTGATAGTCCCTAAGTCCTTCAAATATCTTCCAAGATACTGCAGATGACAAGAGGAGGGCACTCAGCATCTCCTGGTGTCTGAGAATTTGCTTTTAGGCTGTTAAGGCTGACCTAAGCCCACACTGCTGTCTGCAGGGGCCAGGCCACCTTCCCTCCTGCCTTTTCCTTTCTGCCATCCCAGTGCTTGTGGGGTCTGCTGGGTGTGGGAACTCATTTCCCTGAGAAGCCAAACCCAAATGAAGGTACTGGTTAGCTGAGGATCAGTTCTGTGCTACAAGCCCCTGAGTGGTTACACTAATTCTGGCAGCAGCTGGAAGGAAGGGGCACAATCACCCCTCGTTCCCCTCCCCTACATTTTAAATGGAGCATTAAATACCTGTATGCATACATGTGGTGGTTTGACAGGAAATGTGTTTTTTGGGATGCTATGGTTGGGCCAATGGATATTCAGATTTTAATACTGGCATCCCAAAAAACACATTTCCTGTCAAACCACCACAATACATTAATCACAGAATTCCAGGGTTGGGTTGGAAGGTTAAAGATCATCCAGTTCCACCTCCTGCCATGGGCAGGGACACCTTCCACTATCCCAGGGTGCTCCAAGCCCTGTCCAACCTGGCCTTGGACACTGCCAGGGATCCAGGGGCAGCCACAGCTGCTCTGGGCACCCTGTGCCAGGTTCCCACCCTCACAGGGAAGAGTTTTTTCCTAATATCCATCCAAACCTACTCTCTGTCAGTTTGAAGCCATTTCCCCTTGCCCTGTCACTCCAGACCCTTGTCAATGGTCTCTCCCCACCCTCTTGCAGGCTCCCTTTAGGCAAAAATTCTGTCACCCCAAAGCCTTTTCCAGGCTGAGCAATCCCAATTCTCCCATCCTCTCCCCACTGCTCCATCCCTGGGATCATCCTGGTACCTCCTCTGGACTGGCTCCAGCAGCTCCAGGTCCTTCCTGTGCTGGGGAGCCCAGAGCTGGATGCAGCACTTACTCTATAAACATTTGTGTACACACAGAAATGGGTAAATCTGTCCTCACATGAGACCAAATCCTTCAGATTTCATGGAAAGGAGGGGATTCTCTGTGTGTTGGGGCACGCCTGAAGTGAAATGGAGTGGACAGAAAAATGCAGGGAGGCTTTTCTGGGGAGCCTGCACACATAAATACTGTGGGCCTAATTTATGAGTTCCATCAACAGTGGCACCTGGAAAGACAAAGATGGGATGAGGACAGGACAATCAAGGCAGAGCTCTGTTAGCACCAGAAATCACAAGCTGACTTACCTGTACTGGATTGTTTCTGAAGTGGTTGAAGCTCTCAGCTTTGTCATTAAAATCCTAACTATGTTAAATAGAAATACAAAATTGATCTGGAAAAGAAGGGAGAGAGAGGAAAAAAATGCAACCAGTCAGTAAAATAATGGCTTACAGGATATGATACACCTTAAAAAGCACATTTTATAGTTTCAATCTGAGTGAAAACAGCCTTTTGGCTTTACCACTGATTGCAACAGACTCAGAAGTTTACTAGAAATACCAGATTATACAGCAAACATCCAACAACTCTTAATGCTTCCAAAACAGCAGTGAAAATGGAGTACATTATTGCCCTAAGAAGGAGCTTCTTTTTACTGCCTTTTCTCCTTTTCTGGGTACAATGAGGAACTAAAGGTGGGATTGATGGATTTGCCACTCTCCTTTTCAATCTGCCGAGCTGACTAATTATTATTTGTGCTGCAGCCTCACCACTGAGAACTGGTATTTGCTCTAATTACTGCTGTACCATCTGCTGGCAACTTTCTTGCATAGTGCAAACAGGAGATTAAAAAACCCAACAAAGTGAAGAGAAGATTGATTTTTAGGCTGTGATCAGTGGAAGGATTTGGCTCTTAGGAGCAGGTTTGGAGTTGTTTTCAGAGCATAAAGCAGGGCAGCTTACAAGACATGGGTCTGTCCCAAAGTTGTCAGAACTACACAACTGCTGAAGTCCCAGCACAGCTTGGGAAAAAATATTTACCTGACACACAATCCCAGGGGCTCCTGGCATTTTTCAGCCCCTGAATGGAACAATTCTGTGATTGACATCTGAATATTTACAAACACCCCAGCAGAGCTGCCAACTGAAAGGTGTTCTCAAAATATGCTCCTTTTTCCCCATGCTATGGGGTGTATTTCAATGTTTACATATCTTGGCATCCATCAGAGCATTCCCTGTGGCTCCTGCTCCATGGCTCAGAACAAATGGAGCAATAAAACACCTGAGCAGACTCTGGAGACTGGCAGCACTGGGAATTGTGTAAACATCCTATGTGAGATACAAAAATGCTGTTCTAGGAGTGAACACGGCATTTTTGGAAATGATTTCCTCAGCAGAGCAGGGCCCTGGGGAGTACAAGAAGTAAACAAAGCACTGCAGCCTATGTGCTTGTTCTTCTCAGATTTGTTTTTTGTCATATTAAGAGCTTGATACTGGTTCATGCTTTATTTATCAGAGACAAAAGCAGCTCCATATCTGAGGTTTTGAATTGAATCTTAAACTCCTCACACTGGTGCCTGCCCTGTTTCTCAGTAACACAAAGAGAGATGTTCAGGCAGACTCTGCCCAACAGGAGGTGAATGGGGGTGACCTTCACCCACAGAATGAAAACTTCCCTCTCTGCAATTCTGCTGCTGAATCTTGAGGTTCTCTATCAGCTCAGAGCCATGCTTGAGTTATTTCTACCAAGGGTGCAAAAAAGGCACTAATCCAAAATGTGCCAGTTTTGCAATTGTAATGAAAAGTGCCAGACTGAATTACAGACTCCAAGGTAAGAGAAAATTCCAAGTATCAGTGGGGCTGATCACGTGGCATTATAGTGATGAGCTGGGTGAAGAAGGCATTTCAAGTTTCCTAAGTCCTGCTTCAATGTGACAGCATCCTGCCATCTGAACTGGAAATTCAAATTGCCACAGTCTGCATCAGAAAATGAGGGATTCTGGCCTTTTGTGAAATTCATTTGCAGAGGCGTGATTCATCAGTCCAGAAGAATTGCTAGCTGAAAATTCTGGGAGTTCTTTCACCAGAAACACTCTAATTCTATAAAAGTCTGGTTTTAATTCTCCCAGTTCAGCTGCCCAAGCCCAGAGCAGAGCAGCACCTGAGGCATCCCTGAAGCCTGTGAGTGGCACTGGCACATGTGACACAAAGCTGCTGAGAGACCTCACCTCTCTCCAGGAGCACCAGGAAGGCAGATTCCTCAGTGCTGACTTAAAAAACTGCCCAGGTGTCTAAGGAACCCTGCCAGAACATAATTTCTAAGTCCATTTTCTAGGAGAAGGTAACAGCAGCATTGGCCACTCAAACTGAATCCTCCTCCTGAGTAATCTCATCTGAACTTCAGAGTGACTTTGACTCTGCTTCTTCCATCATTGATGTAGTCTTTTACCAGTCTGCCTTTACCTGCAAACCAGAGAATTGGGGTTTTTTTTAAAGGCTGGTGAATGGGACAGGGGGAAGAAGAGTATCCTGAGCTGGAAGGAAGGTGCTGGAAAAATGGGTCTCACGTGTGCACCCAAGAGTTGATGGCTTGGATGCAGGGGACCACCACTGAGTCAGGAGAATCCTCTGGCCATTTCAGTACATGAAGGGAGCTTAGAAAAATAATTCACAACTGTTGTGTTGTGTCTGTGCAAGTTGGACTGTTCTGTTCCCCTATCATGCAATGGTTCTGCCCTGGTTCTCCCTTCCCTCCTTTATGCTGCCAGTTATCCCAACTCCTCCCCAGTTGCCTTGGAGATCAATGTACCCTTTCTCAAATCCCTCCCCATTGCCCTGTCCGTCACTCGGCGCTCCCACCCTTCTCTCTGGAACTCTCTGGAAACTTCCAGCTAGAGCATCGAGTGATTGGCTCAGGGGCCAGGGCCCCACCCTCAAGTTATCCCCATTGGTGTTCTCCCTAAGTCAATCTTTTGTATCCCACTCCCCTCTGAAACCCTATTCGTCCAAGGACTGCCTCCTCCCCTGTGTCCCTCCCTCCTTATAAGCTGTTGCAACCCCGCCTTGGTGCTCTTTGGCTGTTGGTTTCTCCTGGGATCCAATAAACCTGGATTCACCACAGCTGGAGAGCGCTCTCTGATTTCTGCTGACTGTAGCCACAAGCCAAGCCACGTCCTACCACAAGGTCACGCTGCTGTCACAGCACAGAGCGTTTGCCTCCGGTGCTGTCCCGAACCATGGAGATCAGGACAGTGCCCCCATACTGCTAGCAGTGCTGGATAGCTGGCCAGGACATCCCAGAAGGACAATCTTTCTCCAGCTGGAGCGCTTCACACAACTCCTTTTGGCTTTAGAATTTCCTTTAGAATGTGTGAAGCTCCTTCAAGGCTTGGTTTTCTGTTGTCATCTCATTGCAGGGGTTCCATACTGTTGTCTCCTTATCACAAAAGTTTCAGACCTTCTTGGTGTTCCTCGTGGGCAGCTCCTCAGAGCACTGACTCTTTCTTCTTCACAAAGTAGCCACTGACTCCAGTTCCCTTCTCAAGGGGCCACCCCACTCTTTTATAACATCTTCTTTTCATTGGTTACTACAGCTGTGGCCTGGTAAAGTCAGGCCTATTCCTAATCTTTGATAATTGGCCCAGCTGCAACTCCTTAGGGATAAGATTACTTTCTATCTTTATTTTCTTATATCTCCCTACAGTTTTCCACTTTCTCCTAAGTTTCTCTGCCCAGCTGTTTCTGCAGCAGAACAGGACATGGTTGCAGCTCTGTTACACACACAGCTCCTGCTGCTGGCTTCATCCCACAGTTTCTCCAGGAAAAGGAATAACTGATTCTTCCCCATTCTGGATTTAGTACCTACGAGAAAAAAGCCAAGTGATTTGGCCTTGGCTATAAATCAATTCCATCCCAGAGTGAGGATTAGAAGAGCAAGAGCATAAGGAACTGAGCTGGGTTGGCATCATTTCTTGTCAGATTAAGCAGTTGGTTATCCCAAGATCTATTTGTATTCACTGCAAAGAAGTGGAAACTTTTCAACAGTGGTTCATTTGACATATTTTAAATGAGTGGCTTTGAACTAACAGGGCTTCGACTTGAAGCAGTTGCCCACACAAATATTCCACTGATCTTCAGAAGTTATCCCACATGAGCTTCAATGAAGTGAATGGGGCTGTGTCAATGAGGTTCTGTGACATTGCAGGCTATGGAAACTCAAAAATGTTTGGAGGCACCAATGTTTTGTCTCTCTTCAGGTTTCTCTGAGAGATCTTTAAGACTTAGATAGGGTCACCCCTACAATGCAGATCTTAGCAAGCAAAAAATCCAAGGGAGAAGATGAAAATGTGGTCACAGAAAAATACTTATTTTTCTCTTCTAGAAGCACATTTTCAGTGTGTTCACTTTTAATGATTTCTTTAAAAAAATCCCCACTTTGATGGCACTCTGAACTCCATTTCAGAAAGACACTTGGCTCAGTAGGGTCTTTTAGCAGCACTCAGAGATGTCTGAGTAAACTATTTTAACTATTTCTGAATTGATCTGAAGATCAATTTTCGGTGCATAATCAGATGGGGTTTTTAATTGTCTATTTGTCCTTGCTGGGCCTGAGACCACAGCTCGTGGGGATGATGGGGGCAGTTTGCTCAGGAGAGGGGACATGATCTGGGAATCAAGCAGGGAAGTGGCTGCTGCACACAGCCTGCAAGGGCTGAAGGCTGGGAGATGAAAATGGAGCTGTTTTCTCAGCTGGAGAGAATCCATCCAGTCCTAGTGGCTACCAGACTGAGGCTGATTTACAGCAGAGCAGATGAAGGCTCTGCTCTTTGTTCCTCAGCTAGATCACAGTGTTTCAGGGGGAGAAGGATCTCACTCCACTGCAAAGTGAGTTTTCCTAGGAAACAGCCTAAGTGCTGTATTAACCAAAGCGCACAATTATTTGTCAAGGACTTCTTTGTTATTATCAGAGCTCTGTGTCAACAGATTAATTCCTCAGGGCTGGGCAGCTCTAATAAAACCCACACATCAGTTCCATCAATGGAGACCCAGGAAATGTCATTTAAGAGAGGCAATGATAAAAGGCAGTGCATCCTTTTTATTTCTCTTTAGGCTCATTTTCTATTTTCATCCATTTCTGTTTATCCATGTTTTCTGCTTCCTAATGGAAAATATAACTAAGGATTTTTACCTTGACATTTACTGGTAAATAAAATGAATCCAAAGGCAAAGTCTTGAAGATAGAATAAAATGGCTTATTTCTTCTTCTCCTTTATTTATGCCATGCTAAGAATATCATTGTTGCTGGAATAAGACCCTCTCCAAGTACAGATGGGAAAGAAAAAAGTTTCCATTTCTTGCCAGAAGTTTAGTCTTTCCATTTCTAAATTGGGATGAAAATTCAGACCCCCAAAATGGAGTTACAAGCCAGTGATCCAGAAAGTATTTGAGCCATCTGTTTTGGCACTGTTCTATCACAACCTGAACACACGAGCTCAGAAACTCTTCTGAACCAAAAGAAACTTTTCAGTAAATGATTTTGGTGGTAAAATTTTTCTCTCATAAAAAGCAAACTCCACTTGGGAGGAAATTTATCTTGCTTATGAAGATGAAATAGCCAAAGTGCACAAAAGAGGCAATGCTGACTCTGAGGGCTTCTCTGCAGTTTCCCCCAAGCCCAGGAGTTTAAAAGGGAGGTCATTAAGCTCTGCTCTTTCTTTTGAGAATTTAATGGACAACTGGCTTTTATTTTGCTCATTTTCTGCTGGGTTTTGTATTTCATGCTTCACAGAAAGCCTGTGCTCCTTTGCTTCCTAGAATGTTTGTTCCTCTTCGCTCCCAGGAACCATAAAAATTATTCTATTTAGATTTCATATTTTTATGCAGTGCTGTAAAATCACCTCAGGGTTAAGTAACCCAAATTGGGATCAGAGCAGTCCTTTGAGTGAGAGCTCTTGGATGCTGCCACCCTGACCTCAGATGAGCACTCTGCCACTTAATTAATGCTTTGTTTTAATTGTTCTACCATGCTGGCCTGACCTGATCCTCAGACAGAGCTTTTTATCACAGAAGTTTCTTTTTGAAAGGTCACAGGCACCACAATGAGTCCTTTGGGCAAAGGGCTGGAAAACACTGTTATGGACAATCAGGAATAAGGATTCCTGAAATCCTTATTTGATTAAGAAATCCTTATGTGATTAAGAAGAATGAACATTTCACAAACAGAAGTAGAAATTTCAGAAAATTTGTAGAGGGTACATGATATTGGACACCTTGCTGGGCACTTATTGACTCCACAGCTACAAAATATGAATAGCAAAAGGTCAATAATAGCAATGGTGGCAAAATTGGAGATAAATTCTGGATGGACTGTAATCAAACCAGCACATTATCTTTGTGCTCTGTGCAGCTAGCACAGCCTGCATGCAGAACAGCAGAAATTATGATAAAAGTCCTGCAAGAAGAACTCAAGGATGTCAACAGGTCATGAACTGCAAAGCTGCAGAAGTGGAGGAACTGCTCATCTTCAGAGAAAAGAGATTTTAAAAAAATCAATAAGAAAACTAATTTGATCAGTGTTTGAGAAAAAACATAAGCCATTCAGATAGGAAGGAGAAAGGGAAATGAAAAAATATATCAATAATAATAATAAAATCTCAGTGTCTAAACAGAACAATGCAGAAGTGGAAACAGAAGTGTGAAGAGAGTCAGTAGAAACCAAGAAAATATTCAGAGAAGCAATTGTATCAGCAAGGAGGATGCTTACACAGGACTACAGAATGCTTTTCAGCAAAAAAACCCCATAAATGAAATGTATAGAGCTACATATACAGGTGAGATAATTATTTACATAAAATAGTGGCTGAGAAAACTTTGATTTCTTTATCAGATCAGAAGAACTTCAGCAATGTGGACTATGGTGTCTGAAATGGAGCATGACAGATCAAAATAAGTGAAGACAGTGACAGGACAAGGGGGAAGGGCTTTAAATTGGAATAGAGTTGGTTTAGATTGGGTATTAGGAGGAAATTGTTTCCTGGCAGGGTGGGCAGGCCCTGGCACAGGTTCCCAGAGCAGCTGTGGCTGCCCCTGGATCCCTGGAAGTGTCCAAGGCCAGGCTGGACAGGGCTTGGATCAACCTGGGACAGTGGAAGGATAACTCTCACTTAAGAAAAATTCCTTTTTGTCAATAAATCAGCTGATTTTGTTGATAAGCTTAAGCACCTCCACTCTCTGATGTGACAAACTTTAAAAACACCCTGTCCTTCCACAGCCTTGGTTCTGAAAAACTGAACTATCTCAGGTATTTACTGATTTTTTTTTTCCTGTCAAGGCCTTCCACAGCATCAGCCAGTGGTTGCTGCATTGAGATACTGATATTTCCCATAACCTGAAGCTGGTCTGGACAAATTCTTTGTAAAGAAGAGAAACCAGGTGCGAAGGGAAGAGTGCTGTGGTTTGTGAAGTCCTCTGAAAGAGTCAATTAGAGAACAAGAGAGAGCCAGTGGACAATTCCCTGAAAGGAATTCCAATTCCACACTCCAGAGGTTCCCAGAGAAATTTGGCTGTCACAGGCTTGAAGGGAAGAGCACTGTGCATAAGAACAGAAGGGAAAAGGGCAGGAATACATATATATATATATGGATATATACACATCTATTATTCTGATTTCTCAATGGAAAGAGGCCAGCAGCAGGTCTGTGCTGTTTCACAGCAATCCCAGTGATCTGTAAAAGGGATTGAAGAACAGGATGACAGATTTTTAGTGGCATCAAACTGCTCAGAGCAGCAAAAACCAAGACTGATTGCAAAGGGCTGTCCAGGGACTGAGTGATCAGGGAATAACCTGGCACTGGAAATCACCTGATGGGAAGGTACCACCATGGGGAGACAAAACAATCTCAGCTTTACATGGAGGGTTATGAGCTTTGGGAGTTTTCATTCACAAAAGAAATGCTGGAATTACACTCACTGGCTCCCTGAAAACCTCATCTCAGCTCCCAGCAGAAGAAAGGAAACTAAAAAACCCACCTGGAATTACTGAGAAAGAAAATAAACCAGGCAAGAGGATGCAGATGTAAAAATCCATTTGTGTGGTCACACCTTGATTACTGGGGTTAGGTTTGATCTTGCCACCACAAAAATGCTGCATCATTAAAGAGCAGCACATCATAAAGACCTCTTGGCTATCTCTGGTTTTCCCTCCTGAGCAAAATCCCACACTGAAATAAGGACCCTTAACTCCTCTACTTGTCACCCAGGAATCTCAAAGCAAGGGAGGATAGCTTTTAAATAGATAATTTTTGAATAGATAATAATTAAAGTGGCTTTATAGCTGGAGAAGCTGAGCTTTGAGCAGCAATCTAACTTATTCAAAGTTAAATAAATGATGGATGAAGGCAGAGGCAGAAGTGAACTCCAGGGCCTCCCCCACCCCATACACCCACTCACTGCAGCAACTAACTGGTTGTAGTGAATTATTTTTAACCAGACACAAAAAACTCCAGAGGGTGCAAAACTCTTCAGTTCTCAAGCACAAGAGGGAAAAAAAATCTATTAAAGCTGAATGAAAGGTTTTGGACAAAAAAAAATTGATCTGCCTGTTTGAAAAATGACAAATTTATACAGTTTTAACTCTGAGAAATATTGCAGAGCAGTTCATAGCTGGGGTGAGCTCATAGCAGAAGTCACTGAGGGAAAAAGCAGCTCAGGTAACTGCCTCTGATGCCTCTGATGCCTCTTCTCTGAGACTTGGCCTCTGACCCTGCTCTGTTTTTGTGGTTCCCCAGTTCTTTGGCAGTTTTACATCTCAAAGTGAACACAAGAAATGTGTTTTCCTTAATGAAATCAGGAAGATTCACTGATTTTATTAAGGAATTCACTTCCCTGGCATTTTTATCCAACCCTTTGCCTCTTCTTTAGCTTCAGTGATTATAACTTGGTTATGTGACTCTGAGAAAAGAATTAAAAAAACCAATGTGTTCAATTGAAGAGAAAATATCTAATAGAGTGTGTCTTTCCAGTGCTATGAGAAGTTAAATTTCAAAGCATCCAATGTGCTCAATTATTAGTTCTCTTGTGGGATATGTAAAAGTCAAAATCCATTCAGGAATGAAACAACAACAAAAAAAGATTATCACCTAAATTTTCTCCTTCAGATGTTTTGTCAGTAAAAATACAGGTTTCTTGCCCAATATACAGAATCAGCACTTATATTCAGTTTCCTTTTTTTTCCTGCAATTTTCTCTAAAATAGTTACCCTGTTTTCAGCTCAAGTCAATCTCTGAGCTCCTTCTACACACACAGACAAGTAGAAAATCAATCAATCAATCAATCCAACAACTCCACTGCTTCATTCAAGGTTTTGTACCCAGAATACAACACAATAATGTGATGTGGAGATGGACTTTAGGGCTACTGCCATGATCAAAGGCATTTTTGTGGTCAGTCTTTATTTCCCAGTGAGGCTTAGAGCTCCTGCATGACCTGATCCTCGTGTTACACCATCCTGTGCTGCAACAGCTCAGTGCACGGAGGTGAGAAAATGAGAAATCAAAACCAGTGGAAATAATTGTTGAGAGAAAAAAAATCCTTAAAAATAATATTTCAACAGAATTGCATCTTTAGAAGCAAGTTTTATCCCTCTAAGAATATTCAGCACTCCAATCATATTGGTTGGTGCAATGATGCTTCTGGAATACACCAAGATGTGTTCAAGGGGTAACCAAAGCTCACCTGAGCTGGACACTGAGCTCTTGGCTCTTCACTCAGGTGGGTGAAGCCAATTGTAACTGCCCCAGGTGCACAGGAACTGCAATTTCATGGAGTATTTAGAATTTCAGCTTCTACTCCTCTTTTGGAAAGCCTCTAGTGCTCCTCTAGTTAGTCCTCTTTTGGAAGTAACACCAATTTCTCCTTGTAACCTCTGTGTCTCTCTTTTTCCAGCAGAGGCCTGGGATAGCTGTCCCACAGAGTTGTCATAGAATGGTTTGGGATGGAAGGGAACCTTAAAGCCCATCCTGTTCCACCCCCTGCCATGGCAGGGACACCTTCCACCATCCCAGGCTGCTCCAAGCCCTGTCCAGCCTGGCCTTGGGCACTGCCAGGGATCCAGGGGCAGCCACAGCTGCTCTGGGCACCTGTGCCAGGTTCCCACCCTCACAGGAGATAATTTCTTCCCAATATCCCATCTCAATCTACTCTCCATCACCTCCAAGCCATTCCCCCTTGTCCCATCAGGCCTGTGCCCTGTCCTGTTTCTTATTTCACAAAACAGAGCTACAGCTCCACTTCAATTCCTCATTAATTCAACTCCAGCTCATGAGCAGTGACTGAAAGATGTCTCAGAACTGTCCTCTTCCTGAAATCCCTGTGTTTTCCACTTGTGGTGGCCACTGTTCACTGGAGGGAAGAGGAAGGCAGCACTTTGTGTGTCAAAATGGAATTTTGACATAATCCCATCTGAGGGCAGTGATGTCTGACTGTGCTGCCCTGGGTACATGGCACATGTCAAATTTCAGTGCCCTTCATCCAGCACTTTTCACAGCACCCTTGAAAGGGTCACTGACTCCAATAACAGCAAGTGATGCTTCAGTCATTATCTCCAGTTTTAATTTATTCTCATAAGGATCAAACAAGCGAGCATGTCAAGTGGCTTTAAGACACTGTAGGGTTGTGGGTTTTAATTAGAAACACTCCAAAAATGAACTGACAGTTCAAATAAAAAATAAAACAAAGCAGGGGAGCAGATTTTAGGAATCAGGACTGTGCTGTAACAGGAGGTTTCAGATTTGCAGTTTAGATTTTGTTTGCAGAGGGATGCTTTCCTGCCTCAGCAGTGCTCTCTGAGGGGAATAACCCTAAAGTGAGGGGAGGAGGGGCTTGTCCTTAAATTATATCAGCTCCTTTCCACCCCACAGTGCAATCACTGCTGTTATCTCATTAGTGTTTTAATTAGGGCCCAAGTGCAGGCAGGCCAAGGTAGGAAGGTTCAGTTCAGTGTCAGCTCTGGGCTCTTCAGTCACTGGCCCAGTTTAGAGGGGGCTCGAGGCTGTTCCAAATTAGAGGCAGATACAATGACCTGTACAGAAAGTGGCAGCCCCTAACCAAACCTCCATCTTCTGGATCTCTCTGGGGTCTTTAAATATTTACAGTGCTGTTCCGGGGAGAAAAAAGCCATTTCATGACTCTATAGTATCTGTCAGAGATGCTGCCCAATGATTTCACAGATCCTGTGGAATAAAGGGCTTATAGAAAATTCAGACTCACAAATTTCCAGGCAATGATGTGAAACCCAAATGCTCCAAGCGTCACAAGTCTCCCACCTTTTGTTGTCTAAATAGGATTTATTTGTGAGGGAATCTCTGTATCAATGAGGGCAATTTACTGTGAGGCTCTTTCTGGTTTTGTGATGGCTCCCTCAGCTACACAATTTATATTTTGTATATCACACCCATTGCTATTTCTCTCCTTAGAACATAAAGAAAACAATTTTTACATAAAAATATACTCTATTATGGGTTTCTTTTTCCTCTTTTCAGGTGATCTTTTTGCTGTATCTTAACAATTAACACAGAAATGATTGTTAAGATTGTTAATCTTAACAATTAAACAGAAATGACCTTTCCTGTTCTCAGGACACACACTCAGATCAGCTGCTGGGCAGCACAGAAACGTTTTTCACACTGAATCCCATGAACAGGGCACTGATGACAAGGTGAGAACATGAGGCTCCTTAGCCCTGAGAAAGCTGCCAGTGGTGCCTGCTCAGGAGCATTTGCACCTTCCCTGTAGGGGCTGGAGTGACATAAGGGACAGCTACAGCAAACCTTGTGTCCTGGGTTGTAAGATAAGTGTGAATTCTATCCCCATCTGTCAGAGCTGGGGCAGTTCTCTGCTGTCCATGGGGCAGTTTTTTCTTTCTCTCTCCCCCAGCCAATCCTCCCTCCAGGAGATCTCTGCTGTCCATGGCCACTGAGTGTCCCTGCAGGGCTGATCCAATCCCATCATGCCATGGGGAGATGCTCCGCCCAGGGGAGGAGCCAAGCATTCCTACCTGGATCCAATCTGAGGTGCTGGCACGGCCCAGCAGCCTTTGCCCAGTGCATTGCCAGAGGAGCAGCTTCTGCTGCCCTGCATTGCCAGAGGGAGCCCAGGCCCATCTCCAGCAGCCCTGGAGCTGCAGAGGAAAACTCCCCCCTTGTGCAGGATCCCTGCTCCAGCAGAGCCACAGCTGGCACTGCAGGAGGGCTGAGCCCCCATGGGATGGGGCTGTGCCACCCCCTGACACACAGGGGGACAGGGCCTGCTCTGACTCTGGCAGTGGTTTGTTTTCTTTTTTTGTACTGTTGCATTTGAATTTTTAATTTTCCAAGTAAAAAACAGTTATTCCTACTCCCGTATCTTTGCCTGAGAGCCCCTTAATTCCAAAATTATAAAAATTTGGAGGGGGGTTTACATTTTCCATTTCAGAGGAGGCTCCTGCCTTCCTTAAGCAGACACCTGTCTTTCCAAACCAAGACACCTTGGTTCCCTAACAGGGGGAACCCACTGAGTCCTGGGAATTTGCTGTTGGTTCATCTACCTGGAAGAACAGAATAATTTCTTTTCAGCTTTGTCCTTACTAACAGCTAACTAATACTTTCCATCCACACTCAGGTTTGTTTTGTCTCTGGGAAAGCACCACTGTGCTTCAGCTGAAGGCTCAGAATGGGTTATGAATGAGCTTCCTTCTCCCTCTGCCTAATCTTGGTTGGCACAAGAGATGGAGTGTTGGGTAAACAGATAAACAGCCTGGTAAGCGTGGGCAGCACTGGGAAGGAAACTTTACAACAGGAAATCCAGAAACAAACACACAGCAGTGCTGGTGATGGAGAAAATGGAGCTGATTGTGCAAGATAAAATTCCTCACTATGATTATTACTTTTTTCCTAAATAATGTGTGTGACAGAATTGCTGTAGTTGTCATGAGCCCCAGATGGATGAGCAGATACTGTAATGCACCCCCTGGATTTTAATATTTTTCCTTTCTACCTCTCAAAACTTGTACAAAGGCAAACAGCTCTGCAGAGGGAGGAGGAAAGAACTGCCCAAACCCAAAGGAACAGCCAAAACCAAATCGCTTCAATTCCTGCACTGTTATCTGCTGTGGCCTTTTCAGAGAACACCTGAAGATGTTTGGCCTTGTTTGTGTCTTATTTTTCACAAAAGCAGACGTGGAACATGACAGATCAAATTTTCTCTCAGTGGGAGATTGCAGTGTCCTCCCACCCACATAAACACATACCAGGAGAACAAGAATCACTGGCCCTTGGTAGATGTAGTCAATATATTTCCCTGGCTCTTTTCCAAACCAGCACCTGTGAAAGACATAACAAATAAGAAAGCAATTTGTAAAGGTAAATTCACTTCTTTTAGACTGCAATATGAAGGACACTACAGAGAGGTGTTCCTTTGCTCACTGCACTGTTTATATATAAATAATCAGCAAGTAATGGAATTTTCTGCTGCACATCACCTGTGGTTGGACACAGATCTTAGCCCCACTTTCCCTTCCATTAGAACATTCATGTTCCCTTGATGGTTTTGGCTGTTGCCTATGTGAATATTGGTAAGAAATATTAGAACCTGCTGTAAGAAGGATGCCTGAGAATGGAATTAAAGAAATATTCTGTGTAAGAGAAAAAAACCCTGTTATCCATTGCAGTGCCCAGAGACACATTAATTAATTAAAGCAATGTCTCAAGTTGCATGGAAATGCTGTCTAAATAAAACACTGAATGGATGAGAAGTCATCCCATTGGCTTTAAACGAATCTGGGGACCACTGGGGACTCTGGAAGTGCTCAAAAACCATGTGGATGTGGCACTTGGGGACAGGGTTTAGTGGAGGACCTGGCAGTGTTGGTGAGTGGCTGGGCTCCACGATCTGAGAGGCCTTTTCCAACTCTAATGATTCCATGGCCACCAGAGCCAGCAGACAGAGCAGAGCCATCATGTGAAGCCACCAAATTCCTGCTCCAACATTCCTTTCCAGGCTGTCTGGGATGACCCAGAACAGGCTGGGAAATGGACTCAGGTGAAGAGAAATCACAGGTGAGCCCCAGAGCAGAGGAGAGCCTGGATGTGTCACAAATGACCCAGCACTGGCCTGACTTCCACTAATCCCAAGTGTTTTTCTCCCTGCTGTATTACACAACAGAAGAACCCCGTGATTTCACAGCAACCCACACTGACACTCACTTCATCCTCCTCCCTGAGAATAATAAATCTGCTCTGTTTGTGTTGGTAAATGAATGAGAGCCTGGGCTCAGGTCTGAGCTCACACCATTCCCTTTTCCTTGGGGTAGTTTTGGTCCAAGCCAAAAACTAACCAAGGCCAAAACTATTCCTGGGGAACAAATCTGGAGCTAGCAGGAGCCAGAGGACATTCCCAATAGTCCACAAACTGCAGCTCCCCTGATTTTGGAGGCCAAGAAGATTTAATGATGGGGTTGTGAATTATTCCATGCTATTTGGAAGTCGAGCCCTAGGAATTAATCCAGGCCCAGCTAATTCAGTTTCACAGATACAGCCATGGGGTCTGCATCCAGGATTCCACCAAGCTAAGACAGATTCGCATTCATAATTCCTTAAGGTTGAGATCATTGGAGCTCCAGATCCCTTAGGAAGTAGATTTTGGAGTTCAAGGGTCTGGGAGTTTTCTTCCCTGTCATGGATACCCCATAACAAATCTATACAGTAAAAGTTGTGCCTTCCCCATGCTTTCTTTGTGAAACAGATAATTTAGTGCCACTGGAACCATGGAAACAGAGATAATTCCCGAGCCACAGAGACCACAGAGCCACATTTGCACTTTTACAAGCAGCAAGATGTAATGGGTTGCCTCAAAGAGGTTGGAGTCTGTAAGACACAACCTCACGAGTCCAGGGAAAATGAACTGGGATCAGGAAAGCTCTGGTTCAGATGGGATCCTTGTGGATCACGCCACACCCTCAAAACCCCTCTCCAAAATGTGGTGTTTGCTAAAACAGGAGGAGCTGCTTGACCATTGCAAGATGCTCTGACTGGACAGGGGTGTTGAGGTACACAGCTGGAATCAGCAACAGTTCAGTACCTCACAATTATTTGCTTTTTCTTGGCTCAGTTCCCACATCCTTTAAGTTCCAAATGAATGAGGGAGCTTTGAATGTTTTAGAAATGTGAAAGATGTCTGCTATTCCCTGGTGCACTGAGCATGAATTGATAATTTTGCAACTCATCCTCCAAAATTTGGGCATGAGAGCAAGACTTGGAATAAGGTTCTTCCTCCAGCCAAGTTATCATCCAAGAAGAATCCCCAGGGCAGCCTTAAATGAATGAAACTGTGTTTTTGAATTTTATTTTTTTTAATGTAGCTGGAAAGACATGAAAAAAAAATTGCAAGATATGCCAAGGGCAGGAAACAAATTTCTCCACAACTTGCAAGATCTACATTTGAGAGCAGATTTTGAAGGGTATTTTGGGAGAACTATTTTTTATTGCCTGAAACTCAGAGAACTAAGAGGAGCAAAGAGTTCCTGGGAAGCTGGCTGCCCTAGCAGTGGGACTTACATGAAGCAGGACTGAGGCATGTGGCAGAAATTAGTGGGCTAGAAAAAGGCAGCAAAGAATTTGGAACTGAGCTGGTAGAGCACAAATGAGGTTCCAGGGCAAAGGCTGCTCTTGTTGCTCTCTGGAATTTAAATGTTGCTTAGCTCGAAGACCAAAATGCTGAAATTTATTATCTGAAGTCCAGTATTAGACCAAGGTTGTGCTGAGTGAAGAATTAACGTGGATTTATTTCCACACTGAGGAAACAAGGTTGTGGCCAAGGACAGACTCTGCAACACAGAACTCTCCAGGGGTGTTGATGCTCCAAGGTTCCTTTTGTAGGTAGTGAAGAAAAAAAAATCCAACAGCTTTTTTAGGTCTGTGTTATTCTCATTAGTAATAAACCAGATCTGTTACACTGTAATGTAAATATTTCTAATAAATCGGGTGAGTAACGCCAAGAGGAGACAGTCATTTGCCAGAAACATTACAAATGTCTGCAATTGATTAACAATATTTCATATTTAGAGTCTTAACTGTTCCAACTAGGACTTTTAGCTAAGATATTGCAAACTGTTCTGCCAATCATCTGAACTCTTACTTTAAATCCAACACAAGCCATTGTTCCTGCAATAAAATAATTTCATTGAAAGCAAAAAGCGAAACTTAAATCACTGACAATTATTTGGTGCATCTGTGGGAAATAAAAGCCATTTAACCACTTTTTATTCTTTTTTTTTACCTTTGGAAAGATAAATAAACACCCCCTGAATATTGAAGAGGACAATTCAGGAAGACAGTTGTGATAAGACTCAGATATGTAAAACATATTTCTGCTGAATAGCACTACTTAATATTCTTCAGGGATCTCTGATAGTTCTTTATAAAACCAAATCCACCACTGGTTTTATCACTATTGTTAATTAGATCTCACTAATGTTCCTCCCCTTAACAAATGCCCATCAATGAAATTACTGCAATAGCTCTTAATAATTTGTGGGTGATTTTTTAAATTGAGATTTAACAGCACTTTTTTTCCCCCAAAGTTGCCATATTTTGCTAAAGAAGCGATAAACCCCAGGCAGGATATTTGCCACAGTACCAATTATAGTTGCCTCACTGTGCAGCAAATGATCTCTATTAAATACAAAGATCTCTATTAAAATAATATTAATAGATATTAAAGATCTCTATTAAATACAAAGATTAAAAAGTCAAGAAGTTGCTTGAAGCATTTTCTTAACATTCTTTCTATTTTAAGCTTTTAAACTACGATGAGCTGCACTACCTGAACCCCAGCTCAACCTCCACACAGCTTAAATGGATACTCAGACAGAGAAAGAGGAAATTCCCATTTTTCCTGAATTTTGGGCAGTCCCAAACAGTCTTGGAAGTGTAGGGGTACTTGTTGGTTTCTTTGGGTTTGGATTGAAGGCACTTGAGATGGTAATTTATATTTGGATTTAAGTGTTTATTATTTCTTATCAGTAAAACAGTCTCACTGCTGTGAGTTCAGCAGTTTTTCATTAGAAGGCACAAAATGGCCACAATCTCTTGTTCCAAGGTCTTTTCAGACTAAACTATCCAATTAAGAACTGACACCTGGATTATTTTCCCTTTTAACCCAATCACTGATCCCACAGAGCTGCAATGGGGACTTTTCTGCCCAATTACAAAATGCCACCCAAACCCATGGAGAAGGAGGAAGAAGAAGCATGGAGCAGAAACCCAGGATGACACCCTGTGCCCTCCATCTGCTTCCATCCACAACACACTAAAAACCCCAAACCTCAATTTCTCACCCAGTGACACACCTGCACTGCTCTCTATAATCTATACTTTTGTGGGTTCCAGTCTATCTTGAAGTCTGGGGAACTTTCTCCATGAATGAGGGTCAGAGTCAGTGCTGCCCTGGGGGTCAGGGCAGCCCAGAGCAGACACAGAAACATTCCCAGTGCCCTGGGTTTCCACAGGAAGCTGCAGCCAGTCCATGTTTGCTGCCTGTGTCCATCTGGCTGGGTGTGACCTCCTGGGAGCAGCACATGACTCCCCCAGTGCTCAGGACAAACGGACAAAAGCTCTGGCAAGGAGCAAAGTCAGGACCCTCCATTTTAGAAGAGGAACTTCCAGCTGTTTGGAGAATCAGTGGATGAGATCCCCCTGGGAACCTGTCCTTAGGGACAGAGGAACTCATCAGACCTGGCAGCTCTTCAGGGACATTTTTCTTGGGGAACAAGAGCTCCCCAATGCCACGTGTGAGAAATCAGGGAGGGCAGGCAGGGATTGGGAATGGCTGAGCAAGGAGCAGCTCCTCAAACTGAGGAAGAAGGAAATGCACAGCCAGGGGAAGCAGGAATATGTGACCTGGGACATGGTTCAGATGTGTACTCATTTCCTGATTTGTTTAGACAGCCACACAAACACAAATATTAACATCACTTACTGCTCATTTTCATAATACAGCTTGCCAATGGCCCAGGCAATGATGATTGGGCAGGGAATACCTGCAGGGGCAAAAAAAAAAAAAAAAAAAAATTAGGAGTTAATAATGGATGGATGTGTCCATGGTACCAAATTAAACTCATATCTGTGTGAGGAGAGTCTCAGTTAATGAATGGGAGACTCTAAACAATAGTGGTCCTTAGTCTGCTTGAGACATCACAACTGCTAAAATCCTTTCATTTAAAAATGAAAAAAGATCATCCCAACAAAACTTTAGTAAGGAAAGTTAATAAAAATATTAACAAACACACACACAAATGCCTATGCTTCCATAGAAGTGACCAGAAGAATTTTGGCTGACTTAAAGGCAGTTTTGGTCCCTTTTCATTTTCCTGCAGCTGGTACAGCAGCATGTCTAAAGACAGTACTTGGAAGTGAGTGTTTAGGTTTTTATTTCCCAGGCTCCAAGAAGCTTGTAAACATACTGGGATCTCTAGATGAAGCACAATTTCAAAACTTTCCACTTTTTTTTTTTTTGAGTTCAGTGTTCCTTATGAAACAGAGTTATGAGAAAGAATAGCTTGGTATCTTGCAGTATCAGAATTTTTGGGTTTTTTTCTCTTTCTGAAGGATCCAGCTACTTTTTAACTTTACAGACATCACTGCACTCCCTATAAAGGGTGTGTGTTAGGCCTTCCAAACCAGCTGGTTTGAAGGAGATTTGCTGTAGGAGGCACCTGGAAGGGAGGAAGAGTAAATGGAAGTGGCCTCCTGACTCACACTTAGGCAAGGGGAGATTTTCAAAATTCAAAGGGGAGGTTTTTGCCTCTCCATTCCCCCTTAAACTTCTCACCTCAGGAAAACCCAAACTCAGCAGCTCCATCCCCCATTCCAAAGTGCAGGTTGATGTCTCTGAAACCACTGAAATCACTGAGGTGAGTGCACGGACAGAGCCCCAGTGACTCTGACCCCCATGAAGGAGCAGAGGTGCATTTGTCTCTGACACAAATTTGTCTCTTTTAACCTCCCTCTTGCTGCCCCTTCTGTGGGCAATGGAGACTTGGAAGAGATGGAAAGAGAACCACAACACAGAGGGGCTGAGTTGCTGAGGGGTCATCTTGAACCTCAGCAGCTCTGATCTCCTGCCCCATCATCCCTGGTGGCTCCTGTGCCCTTCAGATAATTGGGTTTTGTTTCATCTTGTTCACCACACACATTTAAAGGCTCTGGTGCACTCATCTCCCCATGTTCTTGGAGGAATGGACAGGGAAAATGGAGCCATGTCCTCTCTTCTGAAGGAAAACATTTTACTTTTCCTCGTTAAGTGAAGAATAGGGATTTGAGAATAAGACTGGTAAAAAAACGTGTATGAGGAGGCAGAGCAGAGCCAGAATGCACCCACAAGGTGGCTGGAAAGGTTTATTCAGCTCACAGCACTCCTACACTGGTAATCAGAGACCCAGAGGATTCTGACAGAGGTAGGGAGTGAAAACACTCAGGGATCAAAGCAGTCTGTGGGTGTGTGAGAGCTGTGTAAGCAGCTGATTTTCCAGTTTGCTGAGAGAATTGAAAACTATTGGGGAAAAAATTGAATCAACTCCCCAAATAAACATTTTCTTTCTACTACAACTCCTCTTTCCTCCCATTTGATTTTGGATTGAATGACATATTTTGTTTCAAAGGCTGTTTCTGCCTTCAGAATTGCAATCCAATTACTTCTGCAGAGAGGGAGAGGCACTTCTGAACAAAATGTCATTCTGCTTTCACAAAAGAAAATATTGGTGACTTTTTTCCACCTTTCTTCCTTCAACAGAAAAAAACTGCTAGATTCACTAGTTCTGTTTGACCTTAGATTTTCATTCAAGTGAACAAACTGCCTGCATGGGCTTGTCCTGGCAAACATCTCCTGGCAGAGTTCAAAACATGGAGATGCGTGTTGGTTGGGAAGGATCTCTGAAGGTGTTTGCTCCAATTTCTTACTCTGAGCAGAACCATCAATACTCACCCAGGGTATAGCCTGGCTAAATTTTTAATAACCCCAAGGTCAGAGGTTTCACAGCTTTTATGTCACATATTTCAGTGTTCCACCATCTCCTGGTACATTTTCTGTTTCCTTAATACCCAACTGGAACCTCCCAGTCTGCAGTTTATGGATTTTGTCCCTTTTTACAACACCTGCTATTACCAAGCAGCATTTGGCTCCATCATCTTTGTAATTCTCTTTCAGATCACTCCTGGTACCAAACAGATCCCTCCTCATCTTCCTCTTTGCCACATTAAAACAGCTCAGCCCCTTCAGCCTCACATCACAGCTGATGGCCTTCAGATCCCTGATCACATTTTCAGCTGGAGAATCTCCTCAGTTTTTCCACATCCCTTTCTGACCTCAAGGACCAAAACTGACCACAGCATCCCAAAGGCAGCTTTGCCACAGCTGAGTCTTTGAGCAGCCCCAAGGACAGTCCAAAGATGATGTGTGACTCTTTGCTAAAGGCTGTTTTCTAGGAACAAATCCCTCAGCAGCTGTGGATAATGAGGCTCTTTTTCAAGCCAGCTCCACACTTAGAAAAGTCTATTCAGAGTGAGTGGTCCAGATTTCACCCCAGGGGGATTTATAATATCTATTCTTGCCTCTCTTTGTCTTTAACACTTTAATGCCAGGTACCACAGAGCACCATTTTAACCACAAAGGTCACTTACACCATCCTATGAAGAGAAAGACCCATTTCCTCAGCTTATCAGTGGAGTAAGTCATCACTATAGCAGTGTGTAAGTAGCAGCCTTCCACAAACATCCAGAAGAAGTTGGTCACCACAAAGTAATTGTAGACAGTGGTAATACATCGACACCAGGGCTGGAAAGGGAACAGAAAAGAATATTTTAAAGTCATGGTGAGAACATTTCAAAGACTCTGTATGTTGTTATTCCCTTAAAAAAAAAAATAAATCAATGGTAGAATTCACTCATGGGATGCAGATTTATCCTGTGGCTTGGAATCACAATATTTTAGGTGCTGACAGGAACTCCCAGATCCATCTGTGACCTTCTGTTGAGGCTGGCTCTGACCATAACACACAGGATCTGCTGTATCCAAACCTGTCTGGAAAATTCAGGTTCCAGAACAAGCCTCCAAGAGGAGCAAGTCATGTCACCACAGGTGAGCTGTGTCAATGTCATGGTCTTGCTTGGTTTCCACTGAGGAGAAGAAGCACAACTGATATTTAAAGGAAAAAATACTTTAAAAGCATGTTTTTACCAGCCAATTTATCCCCTCTGTTCCTGCCACTGGTGCTTCATTCTGTAAGTCATACAATGTCACATGTCACCTCTGAATTTTGCCACAACCTCAACAGGAATTTTTTGTAAAATGTGAGAAAATGTGTTTTTCCTCCCAGAATGGCTGTGCAGTGAGAGCACAGCTGTGGGAGGCACAATTAGCTCCAGATGGGAACATCCCAGCAATAAATCACAGGGAACTGAGGGTAATTTCCACAGTGCTGCTCACCTAAATCTGGGAAAACTTCCTTCTTGCCAAGCAGACATCTGAGGAACAACTCTAATTACCTGGGTCATTTTGGTCTCACCATTCTCCAGCCTTTTAATTAGCTCTAGTGAAGTATTTCCAACTCTGACCCTCAGTTAAGTTTTTTTTTGGCCTTCACAGACAGGAGTTACTGATGGTCTACAGGCAGCCAACAGAGCAACAGATGCACCACCAAGCCCAGTAAAATTCTGAGGTTTTAGAATTTACTGGGCAAGAAGCACAGTCACAAAATGACGGCCCATCCACAAGTTGTGATCACTTCTGTGTCTCGAATGGAAATAAAAAGAAGAAATCTTTCGGATGTGTTAACACTTTCATTTCTGTATTATTTCATCAATATTTGAAAATTGGTTTGGCTTCACCCTTAAAATAGGATTAAAGCCTAAAACAACCCAGAAGCTTAAACATTTTGTTTTCAAATGTTTGTTTAAACAAAATTCCCTTTCTTTTCCTTTCACTTTCCTGGAACTGTACAAAAACCTTGATATCCAAGTCAATTTTTCCTGTGTCAGAACTAAGAGGAACAGGATGGTGGATTGGGAAGATTCCGATGAATTTTGAGCAAGTCCTTTGTGGATTTATTAAAATTGAAGAGTAAACCAAAATTGCAGAGCTCATTAGTTCACACCTCTCTGTTTATTTAACTGAGGATTCTTGATCCCCACATGTACCCACCATTAGGCTCCAGATAACTTCACCCATTCCTTCTTGATTTTTTTTGCAAGCATTATAAGCTTAATGCAAAATATTTCCACATTGATGCTTCTGTATGTGTTATTTAATCTCCACTGATCAGCACAGAAGAGATCACATCAATAGCCAGAATAAATGACGTTCCCATTAATTCTGGTGGTGTTACTTTGACTGACTTATCCCACAATCACATAACAAAGTATTCACCAAGCTTGTATAAAGCACCTTTCCCAAAAAGGCTGCAGAGAAAAGATGAGCTAATGAAAACTGGGGCATGTGATGCCCCATCCTTATATTTGCAGGTTTATATTTTCATTGTCACCTTGTGCTCACATTTTAAGAGGTATTTGAGTCCTGTCTCCAACAGATTTTTCCTAAATAACTGTAAAAATCTCACTAAAGATTTGCAGCATTATCATGAGGGCAAGTCACACAGCATGGAACTGCTGACCATAAAGCTCATAAACTCCATTTTCTGGAGTGTGACACTGCCAGAAGCACAGACAGAGCAAACACTGAATTAACAGAATTTACATTTTCTCCAAGGAGCTCTGGGAGAGTAATAATTGAGATTTATGCATAGACACCTTCTTTATGTGGGCACTAATGATTTCTATTTGTTTTCCCAAAGCATGGGACTGAAGTTCAGATGTCAGATCTTACATTTGAAGAGCTCATCAAGGATGATGAGTGCCCAGCTGACACTGGAATGAAGAGAAGCATGGAAACCTCTCTGAGCATGTGGTGTAAGGGTCATAAATGTCATAAGTGTCCCTTGAAATATCCATACAAATAAACTCAGCACCCTGAGCTCCAGGGCAGGGCCCTGCCACTTCCCTGCACTCACCTCATTGCTCTCATGGATGTTGTGATCTATCATTTGAAGCAGAAACCACATCACATTCCTCAGGATGAACGTGGTGATCAAGTTCCAGTGGATAATATTCCTCAGACATCTGATACTCCTGAGCAGGGAAACACACTGAAGTGAACATATATAATGAATATATCCACCCACACATCAAAAACCATACAGAACAAATGAGTAAATTCTGTTCATTGCATAGTTTATCCCCCTGCAATCCCTCTGTTACTCTGTGAAAAAAGGAGGTTTGTGTTTTTGCAAAGCCATGGACAACAAATTTGTCTTGACAACACAATTGAATCAAGTCAAGCAAGTGAAACTGCTTGGATCTACTGGAAGATAAAAAAAATCAAACATTCAAACTGTTCTTTCATCCTTGGTTATTAGTTTTGCTCCCCTTCCCTCCATCTCTAGAACCACTGGAATTGATAGAAAAGCCTCTGAACAACCAGGCTGCCCTGGAGGCTGCTGAGTTGCTCACAGGAGGAGATTTAGTGACAAATATTTGTGCTGGAGTGGCAAAGCTGGAATAGTTTACATTTGGTTAATTCCTGAACAGGTTCACCTGTGTGAGTTTGAATTAATGTAACAGGAGAGCATTAACTGCCTGCTTTTCAATCCTGGGCTTAGCTGGCTTAAACTTGCACCTTAAATGAGGCAGAGCTGCACACCCTCCTTCATCAGGAAATATTTGTGTCTGGCTTTAGTCCCTCCCCAGCCCCCATTCAGGTGCAATGTAAATTATGAGCACAATGTAAAATATGAGCTACAGTAAGCTGGGACACAGTGCCATAAAACAAAAGAGAGAGGGCACACCTGAAATATACTTGCTGCTGGAAATGGCTCCAGGAGGCAGCCAGGGCATGATGCTATTGCCAGAAAACAAAGCATCACTGAAGCAAGACAGAGTCACTCGTGACAGGTTCAATCATTCAAGACCAAAACATTTCTGATTCTTTGTGAACTGGTAAAGGATGGAAAGTGTCAAGCTGCAGCATTGCAGTTACAGAATCTTCAATTAAATTGCCTTTTCTCATCTCAAAGCAAACCCCTTCTCTGTGGCATTCATATTTTCTGGAAAAATCCCTTTGCCCAGGATTTTTCTCCTGGGAAGCTGAGCAGCCTCAGAGGAAAAGAAAAACAATAATTATCTGATTTGCTTCTCCCGTGTTTTGCTGCTTTGGAATGTGTTTGGAGATTGTTTACCCACAGGTGATTGTTCCATTGGTTTCATGGGAATTGTTTTTACTTTTTGGCCAATCAGGGCCAAGCTGTGTCAGGGCTCTGTAAAGAGTCGGGAGTTTTCATTATTATCTTTTTAGCATTCTGTAAGTATCCTTTCTGTATTCTTGAGTATAGTTTAGTATAGTATTCTTTAATACAGTATAGTATTATTAAATAATAAATTAGCCTTCAGAGAACATGGAGTCAGATTCATCATTCCTTCCCTGTCATGGGGCATCCCACAAATACAATACCTCTCCATTTATGAAAATCACTTCCACAGGGTTTCAAGCAGCCGGAGCACTTCCTGGGATTTGGCAGTGGCCATATCAGGCTCCCTGCTTGCCAGGGAAGCTGCCAGATAATGTGGGACAAACACAGAAAGTGGCTCAAAGCTTCTCAGCTGGAAGGGACTGATCTCACCCCAGGGACAATAAAAAGAGAGGCACAATCCAGAAACCAACTTTTTGTTGCTTCAGGCCTTTTGCAAGGCAAACAAGCCACTCTTCTCAACAACAAACATCATTTTCCTCACTCATTGTACTGTTCTTAGGGCTAAATGAGTCAGTCTTAGGGCCAGAAGCAATTCTGTGGTGTCCTTCAGCCTCACAAATCTCTCAGAGATTTCAAGCACTTCAGAAAAAAAAAAACAACAAAAAAAAAAAACAACAGAAGACCTCCCACATATGAGACACTTACAGAGAGACACTCAGAGGTATAACCCTGCTAAGCCAATGTTAAAATCACCTCTGTTAAAATCACAGAGAGACACTCAGAGGTATAACCCTCTTAAGCCAATGGTAAATCACCTCTGAGTTTAACAAGTCAGGCTGCCAGAATTAAATTGGTATTTGGTTTGAGAGCCTCTGTGACTCATGGTGAGTTAATCTGGAGAACAAATCTCCAGCTGCTCAGACCCCTTTCTCTTTTTATTTAAGCTACAAACTCCAAAACACTGCTCTCAGACATGTCAGACCAGCCTCACTTTGAGAATTTCACTTTTAACAAAAGGCTGAGGTTCAGGGTTTGGCTTTCAAAGAAATGAGGAAACCAAGCTGCCCATGCTGAGCCCCAGGAGAGCCCCTGGCTCTGAACCATCCTGCTCAGGGCTGTCCTCTGTGCATCTCCCTGCCCATAAATGTCCTGCAGCTCCCCTTCACCTCTGTGTTTTATTCACCTCCTCCAGGTCAAGGATTAGCAAATGAAAGGATGAGTTTGAAACATTGCTTCTAGGGAGAGAAGGAGGCAGGGGACTAAAACTAAGGAAATTCAGGTCAAACTGTGAGTTATTGAGATGAAAGGAATTGCTTTTGAGAGCTTTAACAACAAAACAGATTTGGCACACTTGAATGTATTTCTTGGCAAAGGTAAGATAAAGGAGTGGGGAAAAAAAAAATCCTTGCTGCAGGCATCTATTTAGATAGAGATATATTTAGATATTTTTTAGTTTAATCATTCCATAAGCTGGAACATCACTGAATCTGGCTAGGGGAAATCTTATTGCCACAAGATTTACAGCAGGACATTGGACTGGACACACAGGCAAAGAGGATCAAATAAAGAGTTGTAGATTTTGGGATCATAAAAAACAGATTTTCCCCCAGTCATCAAAACCACATTGTCTTCTTTGACAAACTCAGTGGGCTTGATGACCCCTTCCTTTCCAACCTCAGCAATTCTATGGTTCTGTGTTTTTATCTATTGCCTACATGATCTTTGTGCTCCTTACTGCTTCTTGCTTCCTACTGGTTTTTATTCTTTGTCAATCACTCTGCACCTTCAGACTTTTAGTGATCTGTGCAGGACCCAGAGCAAGAGGGTCTGGTCTGTGCTGGAAACCTCCAATTTTAAGAGATAATCATTAAAACACTCCTTGTTTTCAAAAAGCCCTCTTTGTTGAGGGAAGGCATGTTCCTGAATATGAAGTAAAATGAAGTATATAAATGTGGCCAGCAGCTGGAATTGACCAAAATGAAGCCTGAAGCTTTGGCTTTGCACATGGAACAAGGACAGCTGGCTCTCCTGTCCCACTGCCTCGAGCAAAAGCCATCTTTTGGGTATGAGTAACCGCACACCACTGCCCCATTCCCTTCTGGAGACACTGGGTGTGTGGCTTGGATGGTCAACAGCTCCTTTTACCTGCTAAAAAGCCTCCTGTCTTTGGGGCTAACAGAGCCATGAAAGGTAACCTGAGAGATGACTGAAAGTGTCACAGACTTTCTCAAATAACTCAGGCAGTGATGTGACCCCAGGCACAGAATGGTTTGAACCTTTTCCCTGAATTTTTTTTTTCCATTTTATTTTCTTTTAATAAGAGTCCCAACTGGACACTGAAAGTTTGCTATTGCTCACAATGAGCCCAGAGCCCATTGTTCTTTCCTCTAACTACCACCAGCACAGAAATCACAGAAATCAGTGGCAATAATGCAATTCACAGCCAAGGGCAGGGAAAGCTTGAGAAATAACTGTGTCAGGTTTGCAGTGGGGAGGGAGAATCTGCAGGATAATAAAGTGTGTGGGAGGCTGCAGGGCACAGCAGGGCTGCAGTCCATGGAACAGGGGAACAATCTCTTGGCAGGCACCTGAGAAAGCTGCTCTCATTTTCAGGCACTGCTGGTGGGTGCAGTTATTGCAATTTGGCAGGTGTAAAGCATGTGGAGGGGTGCTGAGGAAAGGGTCTCCCCATTCCAGGCTTTTTTTCAGGTGAGAGTGCTCTGCTGGGCTCAGGAGCTCACCCTGTGCACAGAATGCACCTCTGCAGCCAGGCTGGAGTCTGAGGTGGGCACTGAATGAAGGACATTTCCCAAACTGGGCAGCAAAAGTGCTGAACAACAGGAGACCTGCAGCACAGCTAATGTTTGCTGAAAGGACAAAGCTGACCTTGTCACACTCATTCATCTCAAAGCCTGAGGAAAAAAAAAACCTCAGAATACTCATAGGAGTAATTTATCCTCCACAGGTCTTTTCCTGGCTCTTGTTAGATAGGAGGTAGCTTAAATTTATGAGCCTTAATTTAAATGTAAATACCCCTGTTAGTCATGAAAATGACCTGTCCCATTTTGAAAACTTAAACACTCCTATCAGTCTTCTATGCCAATGAGCCCCACAGTTCTTTTCTCCTTGATTAATTATTGGCTTTGCTCTGTGCAGTGGAAAAGTAACCAAACCTGTGCTCCAGGAGCAGCAATAACTGCCCTCACAGGCAGCACAGAAAAAGAATATTCCTGTAACTCTGAAACTGGCAGGAGGTGGAATTCAGAACACATCAAGCTGTGTTACAAGTTAGTGAACTGAGCTTTTCTGGAGGCACAGGGGTTGGCATGAATGAATTCCCCCAAAATCCAGAAGCTAAGAAATTGGGGGTTGTTCTTACCTCAGGAGGGGGATGTCCCAGTCTAGGGGTGGTGGCAGTGGCAACATGAAGGAAATGAGAGCACAGAGAGCAGAGAGCTGCCTCTCAAGAGGGAAAGAATCTCGTGGGAGAGGGGAGAAATGAGTGCTGAACTGCTTCACACACAATTACAGCACTGCTGGCAAGGCATTGTGACTTACAGAGCCATGCAGAGCTCCACAGCCCAAAGGATCTAATGATGGAAGGTTTCCTATTCCTCTTCATGTCAGGTAACATCACTTATGCCATTTCCACTTGTTTTACAAGGCTTGATGTGTGCTGAATGGAGCAAGAACAGCAGCACATATCACCACCCCAGAGATCCTGAAGGCTGGCACATCACAAGACACCACAGACTGAGGCTACAGGCTTCCACTGAGGAGGAATTTATAATTTCTTTCCTTTCTTTATCATTTCTTTATCATTTCTTTCTAATCTTTATCATTTCTTTCTAATCCTTTTCAGACAAAAATCACTGCTCAAAGCTTTGGCTGGACTCTTCTGCTGGCTCTTCCCTGGTGCATGGGTCTGAGGATGGGTGGAATAAAGAGAGAAGTTGCAGGAATTCACTGACCACAGACTCAAAGATTGAGGTCAGAACATAAAGACATAAGAACTTCCATGTTCACCCAGACCAATGTGCCATTTAGGCTGGGAGTCAGTCCCTGTGGGGATCAGTAAAAATTAATTTGGGAAGGAGCATTGGAAACAAGGGAGTTGAACTGCAAGTTTGTCCTTGCTCTTACCTCCCTGCTCCTGGCAGTCAGAAGATATTCCTGATTCAGAGGCTGCATTTACATGCATTAAATTACCTCACTGGTGGCTCCAACTCCTCCCAAGAGCCACTGGACTCCTTTTGTGGTGTAGGTTCACTGGGGTCAGACCATGGGTTACTCCACTAACATGATGGATTGAAGAGCTCATAACCTGTTATTCCCAGTAGAACATCTTTGTCTGTGTGGGTTCCTCTTCTCTGCTTGTCTGCCCACTCCCAAGGGCTGGATGAGGAGGCATTTCCTCACAAATGCACCCCCTCCTGTCCTGTGGGAGCTGCAAGGTGAAGGAACAGAAAAAGCCTGGATCTGGACAGCAAGAAATTGCTCATCCATGGGCTGTGGGAGCAAACTGGGAGGAGTGCTTGGTGCTGCACCCTGCAGCCACGCAGTTCAGGCAGCAATTTCGCTTCTGGCTGTGCCTGAGAGCTGATTTTGGGCAGGAAATATCCCCCTGAAGTACAGCAGGGTCAGACAGGCACAAGCAAGGGGTTTGTGTCACCCTGAGTGAAGGAGCAGGCAGAAGGAAAAGGATTTCCTTGAGAAGAGAAAAGGACAAACAATTTCTGACATGGAGAGCAAAGATATCTCCACTGGAGGCATCTTGGCTTTGTAAATGAAAGGGTTGATTGGTTCCTCATGATTTCTTAAGAACCAGTGCTTTCCCTGCTGAAAGGTAACCAAATACCTCCTCCTGAAAGAGCAGGAGGTTCTGACAAGGGCCTGATGCAGAGGTGTCCTCATGTCTTCATGTCTTCATCTCCTCATGTTTTCATGTCCTCATCTCTTCATGTTTTCCTGTCTTCATCTCCTCATGTTTCATCTCCTCATGTTTTCACATCCTCATGTTTTCATGTCTTCATGACCCAGACAACTGGTTAAGGGATAAGAAACACAAATAGCATTCTCTGTCCTTCCATTTGGAGGGAATGATGAAGGAAGGAAGAGGAAGAGCCAGCAGATCATCAGTACTTGGTATGAGCATGGTGTCACCAGGAGAATTTTGGGTTTTTTTTTCATCATGGGTTGGTCTAAATGACACCAAACCTGTTTCAAAGGCTGATGAAGTGAGGCTTTGGGTAGAGGAGTGTAGCAAGTGACAGCCCACTCTCATGGGAGACAGTTATGAAGTGCCTTGTTATTTGCAGGAATCTGGGGACAACTCCAGTGGAGCTTGTGCAGAGAGAGGAAACAAAGCTGGGAAAGCATCTGGAGTTTGATGAGGAACAGCTGAGGAGCTGGGGGTGTTTAGTCTGCAGAAAAGGAGGCTCAGGAGAGACCCTCTCACTCTCTAGAACACCCTGACAGGAGGGTGCAGCCTGGTAGGGATCAGGCTCTGCTCCCAGGGGACAGGGACAGGACCAGAGGAAACGGCCTCAAGTTGCACCAGGGAAGGTTTAGATTGAGTGTTAGGAAACACTTCTTTGCTGAGAGAGTGGTCAGGCATTGGAACAGCCTGCCCAGAGCAGTGGTGGAGTCACCATCCCTGGAATTGTTCAAAAACCATGCAGATGTGGCACTTGGGGACAGGGTTTAGTGGTGGACCTGGCAGTGCTGGGGTAATGGTTGGAGTCAATGATCTTAGAGGTCTACTCCAAGCTCAGTGAATCTCCATGGTCTGTAGGAAGATGTGTGTATTCCAGTGAATCCAGAGTGCCAGAGCCTGTCTCTGGCTGTGCTGGCCAAAGCAGATGAGATTATCTGGGATTTGGGATGAGCCTCCCTCTCACCACACACACACGGAGCACTCAGCTCAGCTCTGCAGCAGGTTGGACATGAAGAAGCAATTAAGGTGAAAGCCAACATGCTTCTCCTTGGCTTTCCTAATTAGTTAATCAAGAGCCAGGTGTTTGTGAGCAATTGCACACAAGAACCCCTTCATTTGATCTGAGAACAGACCATGTTGTTCCCTGACTCAGTTTCCTACCACCAACATCCTGAACTGTGTGCAGGGTGTCAGAGCTGGGCTTCCATGAAGGAAAACATCAGCAAAGGGAAAAAAAAGCAAAATTCTCCAGCAGCTGACTGCAGCCTGGGTCAGAGGTGGGCAGGAAGAGCTTCTGGTTGTTGGCAGAGAGAGGATGTCCTGCTTATTATTTCCACCAAATGACCTTAATTGTGTGATTCTACAGAGAAAGCAGAGAAATAGAAACCCCATTCCTTTTACTTGCAAAATTGTGAGATCTGGAAAGGCAGAAAGAAAATCACATCAATCCTTTCTGTAAAGGTGGCCTCACTGATTCAGAAATGGACATCCATAAATAGTCCTGCTAAAACTCAAAGTAGCTTTCAGTTCATTTATTGGGTTTTTTCTCACTCTATCCATACAGTGGTATTTTTCCTCTGGGATGCACAGAGCCACTATTTTCTGATTCAAAGCATGAGACAAACAATTAACATTAACAATCATAATAATGTGCCAGCATGGTTGAAAGCTCGCTGAAGCAGTTGAATTATCTGCATTGAAATAACTGCAAATGAAAACTTTATTAAGGAAGCTTGGAAACCTTCTATTAATTAATGTAGTATTCCATTAATAATGATGCTCAATTAAGACTGCTGTCCCAAAGTCTCTCTGGAAACAGTTGATAGGAGAAATAGGAGTGCCCTTTGCTGGAACCCTTCCCATGCCACGACTGGAATACGCCAGAAGGAGAATCATGGACAATACTTAAAAAATTATTTCCCCTCTTTAGTCTTTTCTAAGGCAGGCAAAGCACATCCACAAGCCATAAATGGCACAGAGTGGGAAGAATACCTCACAGCAAGTTATTTCCCAGGCTCTGTGCCTGTCAGGGCCTATTTGCTTTCACCCACATGGAAGCCTCCCCTGAGGTCCCCCCATGGTTTCTTTCCCCTGTGTGCTCGATCGGTGACATATTCTGGAGCTGCTAATGCTTCCAGATGGGAACAGCAGCTGGAGAGGCTGGCAGGGAAAATCAACTTCTTGATGGCAGTGGCCTGGGGGAATGTAAGTATTCCCACAGGAAAAGCAAGGGAAGAATGGAAGCCTGGAAGGAGGTGACAGCTTTATCAGGAGGACAGGAGTGAAATGCTCAGGTGAAGAGGAGAAGCAGCAGCTTCCATGAGTATTTAGGATGTGCAAAGACCCTAAAAATAAACCCACTGTGGAAGCATCTGTGTGTTTGTCTTTTCCAAAGCTTCACTCTCCTGCCTTCAAGCCAGTTCTTAATCACAGGACATGGGGCATCCTGCCTGCTTTAGACACAAGGGCTTCCAGCACTGATGCTCCAGGGGTGGGAAGGATGCAGCCAACACAACACACAACAGGCAGGGCAGCCCCAGACTGGCTGTGCTCACTGCTTAAATAAGGGAGAACTTAAATTCCCTTAAATAAGGGAAACCCAGCCCCTGCAAACTCCACAAACACTACTCCAGCCTTGACTGTGCTATCAAGACATCCATTGCAGAAAATTCCCAATTTTCACAAGAATGATAAAAATACAGATGACTTTATTTAGTGCAGCTTGTGATTGTGGCTGAAGAAAAAGATTTAGGACTCTGCTCTAATTTCCTCTGCTCAATGGTGGTTAGATGCCAGTAATTTTTGAACAAAGAGAAAACAGGGCTGCAAAGTATTTTTTTGAGCAGAAAGCACCTTGCAGCTCAGGTTTGCTGACACAGGTTGTAGTTATCAGTCCACACTGTGGAAAGGTGAATGTTTTCCATGGAGAGTGACCACTGCAATGAGATTGCACAAATCAGAGACAGGACTTCAGAAGCCACACAGTGAGAGCTCAGAGTGGTTGATCTGGCTTACAGCTGCTGTTTGGGAAATACAGTGCACAGCATGTCCTCATTCATAATCCCCTCATGGGATTACACAAAAAAAAAAAATCTGAAACCAAATTAATTTAAATGACCAGCTAGAGAATTCAAAGGTTATTTTTTTTTTTTATTTTTTTTTTTTTTAATTTTAATACAATTACACAATTAGCAAAGTTTATTACATTATCCACATTTGCAGGTACTGTGGTGATAAACCAAGGAGGAAAGTCTGAACTTGCTGATGCTGCTGTTCACACTCTCCTTGGCCTCATTTACACCAAGACATGGTGTGAAATATTTAATTATTTTGGAGCACTTGGCCAGGAATTCAGGAAAGATTGGCAACCTCCCAGATAATCATTCCTGAGCTTGGTCTAAATTCCTCATTCTCATGGTGCTCTGGGCATTAGGAATCGTGTCCAGTGGCTCAGCCTGGGCACATCCCCAGGGAAGCTGCTGTTCCCATAACAGGCAGAGGCAACCCAGAGCTGCCAGGGGTGTCCATGGCCCATTTAGGGGTGACAGAAATCTCCACCTCTCCCCTCTCCCATGTTTTAGCTGACAGAGCATTGTGAAGCAGCAGAATTCACAGAACCATGGAATTGTTTAGGTTGGAAAAGACCTCCATCAGATCCAACCACTGACCCAGCACCCCTAAGCTCTGTCGCCAAGTGCCACATCCACAAGGTTTTTGAGAATTTACAGGGATGGTGACTCCACCCCTGCCATGGGCAGGCTGTTCCAATGCCAGATCACTCCTTCAGTGAAGAAATTTTCCCTAATATCCAACCTAAACTTCCCCTGACACAACTTGAGCCCATTTCCCTTCTTCCTGTCCCTGTTCCTGGGAGCAGTGCCTGATCCCCCCAGCTGTCCCCTCCTGTCAGGAGCTGTGCAGAGCCACAAGGTCTCCCCTGAGCCTCCTTTTCTCCAGGCTGAGCCCCTTTCCCAGCTCCCTCAGCCCCTCCTGGTGCTCCAGAGCCTTTCCCTGCCCCATCCCCTTCTCTGGACACCCTCCAGCACCTAAATGATCTTTTAGATTAGGCAGAAGACAAGGTTCCTGAGTGCTGAACAACTACAGTGGAGTTAGTGAGGGAGCTATGTATGCAATTCTACGGGTGAAAACTGAAATTGAATCATTTAGCACTTGAACAGCTGCAGGTGCATCTGCAGGTCATAACTCTAAACATCATCTTGAAAACATATTTTCTGATTTTCCTTCCCAGAGATGACTCAGGATGTGGTTTTTTAAATCAAATTGCACTCCTGAGCATGATTCATATATGAACTGCAAAGACCCAACTTTGCTTTCCTCCTTTCTCTGAAATGTTGGAAAAGTTGCAATATTTTCTCCACTGTTCCCAAAACCATTCCATCATCATCAGAAGCAGAACACAGGCAAGTTCTAGCCTGTCAGTCAACATAGATCTAGATCTTGTAAGAGCAGTTCTATAATCAGAATTCAAACAAGTTCATATCCATCTCCAAAAACTCACAGCCAAAATCTTGGCAGCAACAGAAACGTACCAGCAGTGACAAACTTCTAGCACAGGATAGAAAGTGGCTCCAAACCTCAGGTCAAGAAAGGAACTGAGGAAAAACATTTAATAAGTTCCTGATACTCAAGTTTGACTCAATTCTTTTCCTCCACCACGCTGCTCTGGGCTGGAAATCATCCTTTCATATCCACTCACAAATCTGTCTGTAGAGCACCCATACCCATTTTTCCTTGCACTGACACTGTCCTTGATCATAAGCAGCTCTTCAATTTCCAGTGTTTATCCCATGGTGATGTATTTATAGGCAGCAGCAACACTCCTCAGTGGCTTTCATTGTGCTAGGTTACAATACCATGATTTCAGATGCAGCTTGTGAAACCTTTCACATTTTAAGAACAGAGCTCTCTGGGCACATTTTTAATTACTGGTATTGTTGCAGGAGCTCATGAGGGCCCTGCTGTCTGGGATTTTATTTTGTGAGGGGTAGGCTCTACACAAAGAGTGTAAAGAACAAGTCCTGCACATGTGAGGTGAAGAGGGGACAAGTAAAGGCAGTGGGAAGCAAAGGCAATGGCCTGGGGTTAATCAACAGGAAAAGTGTTCCTGGCCTTCATCTGAGTTCATCAGATGAGACTCTTCACAGAGATTCAGGCAGTACAGGCACTTCAGATGTTTTGTATTTAAAGATGCCTCCCTCATTGGGTTTGTTCTTATTTACAGAGCTCCATAATTTTCATTCCTGCCTGTGGGAATTGGAAAAGCAAAGTCAAAAAAGCAGACACTGAAAGATTTGATCTGCAACCTTAGAAGAAGCTTAGATTGATATATAATATACAGATATACAGATATATAATATACAGATATAAAGCAGAAAAATCATAAACTTATGTTACAACTACAGTTGTAAGAATATGCCTTAAATAAGTGAAAAATTGTATTAATAAGACAGTGAAAGGTTTATAATGTAAAAGTCTAGTTGTATAGAGTAAGCTGAGTTTAGAAGTTATAATAGAAGCATTTATGTGCATGTGAGACAGAAGCCTATTGAACAAAAGTATCCACAGTGCAAAAGAAGTGAGTAAAAGTGATAGGTTAGAAAACCAAAATAAACCCTATAGCAACTGTTTGTTAAGTTAGAAAGTTCTGTATTACCTTGTAATGAAGAAACTTGTGACTACTCTTGAGCTATGGCTGACTGCTTGCTCCTCTAAAATCTCACAGCCTCTGAGACTGATGTTTGTCTGAGCAATAAATCCTCCTTAACCCAAAAATAGTCCCATCCCTTCGTTTTTAGCAGTGATACCTGCCTTTCTCTGTGGCTTTCACTGTGGACTGTTAGAGGGTGGGACAGAGCTGTGTTCAAACCCACACTGCCCCCAGCCCAGCCCAGGATTCACGGGGAAGTTTAAAATTGCCACGTGTTGAACCATGAACGAAGGCTCTGCTGTTAGAAGTGGCAGATGGAACAGACTGAGCTGGGCTGGCTGGGAAGGCAGGAGGTGAGGGGGGACATGGAGCACTGACATCAACTCTGTTAAGTGATATTCTAACCTGGACTTGCTCCTGCCTCTTGCTCCATGAGAAGAAAGGATCGTGCCTTAGATGTGGAGTCTACTCTGCTTTAATCACATCAGGAACCTCATCCTTTTAAATGCAAACCAGAACTAATTGTGCACATCTCCTTCCCACTTGAGATATCCCCAGTCTGCAGGTTCTGAGAGGTGTCACTTCACTTTGCTCTATGAAACCTGCTCTGTATTGATGCTCTGCATTTCTCCTGACAGGTTTCTACAAATTATTTCATCAGACTCTTCCATTCTTACCAACAGACCCCTGCAGCAGCAATCCTGCCAAGCCTGCAGCAGACTGAAGAGCAACAGGGTAGTTCAAAGGAGCTTGGAACAGGAGAGGATAAAGGAAAGTAGATAGGAGATGGTTAGGGGGGAGAAAAATGAAAAAAAAAGTGATTACATTGTTTGAGAAAAAAAAAAGTTCCAGTCTTTTGGGGAGAAATAATATGTGAGATTTAGGAAATCTGTGTGTAATCATAAAAAAGAATGGGGACACTGCCTCAGGCCTGTGAGAAAAGAACATATCAGATGCTTTACTGGGGAAATTGAAAGAGCTATATTTAAGGGCTACAAGAAAGCTGAATTTCCCTCAAAACTTCAATTTGCTTTCACTGCCACCATAGCAGTGACAGAAGATGTTATGACAATGTTTTTGGGTTTGGTTGTTTTTAGAGCTGCCTTTATCCAGCAAGGACATAGCATTTTTAATCTCCAGCCTGTGTTCCTGTCAGCACTGTCCTTTATTGGATTCAAAACTCAGCAGGGACGTGGATGCTTCCCAGAACAAATACCTTTCTTCCCCTACTTCTTCTCTGATAACCACTGCACAAATAAAACTTCTTCTGATGGAATCCACCCAGGTCACTGCTGGCCACTGCCAGCACATTGTTTAATAACAAGTCAGGAGTTTTACAAAGGACTCTTATTCTATTCTATTCTACTCAGAGGATGCTCTAACAGCACAGTGACAAAGGAAAATCCAGGACAAAGCAATTTGGGTTTCTGCATTATCAGCAACAGCAAAGGAAAAATGTGATTCAAACCAAGTGTTTTAATCCTTTGGATTTTTTTTTTTATTATTATTTTCTTTTTCTTCAGCTTGATTGGTATTATTGATAGCAGAATTCCTCCTATGGAAAATTTCTGCTTCAGCAGTGTGAGATTGTGATTCTGTGGGATGATGAGGCTGAGTCAGTGGAGGGAGGGAGCAAACCTTGACTATTAATGAGGACAAACAGAGAATCCCAGCAGTGCAGATCCATTCAACAATACCAAATGAAATACCCTGAGCAAATCTCTCCAAGGCCTGTATTGGACATCAATCCACTTCTGCAGCACGCTTTGTGCACAAATCCTTTGTTTTTCCTTCTTGCTGTATTGTTTTCTGCTGCTGAGTTTCTTTTGTTTTACATGGTACAGACAGAACAGCTCTCACCATTTTAAGACCACCAACATCTAGACCTTGAGAAAGTGATATTGACTTGCTGCCACAGTGACTCACTGGCATTCAGCCACTGTGCCAGCAATAACCAAGGCCTCTCCTTCACTTTTTATTATTTAGGTGCTAAATGAAATGTTTACTGGCTTGGTTGTCATTGCAGAGGTTCAGATGCAACAGAACTGGAGAAAACACGGCTGAAATGGGTCTTCACAGGAAAAGGGGGCCCTGGCTGAGCTCTCATCCCCTCCCAGTTGTGTTGGGGTCTTATGGACACAAATGGCAGATGATTTCATCACCTGCTGCTACATCTGAGATTCCTGACCCTTAAAACACTCTGATTCCTCAGTGTTTAGGGCAGCAGGACTTTTCTGCTAAATGAAGGGTGGGATGTGAACAAAGGATGAAGCTGCTTAAGGAACGGAGGAAGAATGAAGCTGGGTACAAGGTGACAGGATAAATTTGGAAAAATAAGATTAAGATCCAGTTCCTTCCCCCTTCCCAGTTCAGCACAACTGAGGACTAAGCCCCACTGGGCTGGGGCAGCACCAGTGATGGTGAAGCTCATTTCCAAAAGCAGAACACCCTCCTGACCAGCTGAACAAATCCTTTATTGGATTCAAAACAGCAACACCTTTTGTCATGCCAGGCAAATATTTCACCTGCTCCTAAAACCCCTGGAGTGAGAGATCCCAAAGCCTTGCCAGCAGTTCTGCTCCAACAGAGCAGGTGTGCTCCAGCCTCCCCCATGAGACAGAGCTGCCTTTGGGATCCACCTGCACTGACAGAGCAAAGGAAAATTGAGCAGGTCCTGGGGGAGAAGCACAAAAATTGGGAGCAGATGTAAAACTTGAATCTTCCTGGGGGTCCTCTGTTGAGGACCTCAATGAGGATTCACCCTCCTTGCATTTTCCTCTATTTTCATCCTCAGCAGGGACTCATGGAGTGAGGTAGATGGATGGAGTAGGGCAAGAATAAAGAACTGGCAGATTTCTACTTTAGGTCAAGATGAGGAACTATCAGATGGTATTTTCTTGGCCAGGAATTATTTAAATTCTCTCCTTCCACCCAATTCCATCATACCTTCTTCCATCCAAAATAAAACAGCATTTAAAAAAGACCCAAATAATAGAAATTGATTGTCAAAACGTATTTGTTCTTGGGGCACTTTATAGGGGGAAATTTGACAAAGATGTCCATAGCCCAAAATTTGAGTAGGGACAGCCTGCAAGGAAACATGAATTTGGGTTGCCTTTCCTGGAACATCTCTAGAACTTCAGAAAATGGATGTATATTGAGAGACCCTGAGGAATCTCCTGCTGGTTAACTCTGGCTGCACACTGGACACGTTTTGCACGACACACTGGGAATTTGAAGAGATGGACTATCTTAATTCACAGCACGTACAGGAAATTCTTAATTGCTACTACTCAGTTGATGGTTCTAATGTTGAAGCTGAGTGCAAAATTTAAACCTTAAAGTTTAAATAACAGAAGAACAGTTTAGAAGAATGCAGGTGAGCCACCTCTGTGTTTGAAGCTGGATAACATTTATATCATCCTACCTAATTGTTTCTGTGTTATTTACTCAAGCACTTATAAAAGACTGAGCATAAAAGCAGGGAATATAGCTCCTGCAATGAATAATTTGCATTCTTTATTCAGTGCAAATTCATTCAGGTCTCCAAGCACTGTGGGAATTAGCTTTATATGCACTGTAGAGGGCTTGAAATGGAAGTTTAAACTGATGCATCATAAAAGTTCCCATTTAATGCTTTAAGGTGCTTTTTTTCTTTCCATTAGCAAGATTATTCTGCTTATAGATTCTGGAGTGCGAGAAGATTCCTATTGTTATTAGAAAAGGCCTTGTTAGGGATGCTCAGAAGACTTAGCTAAGACTTTGGGGATGCTCTGCTCCAGGAAAACAGTAATTCTTGCACTGAGGTCACTGTCAATCATCCTGCTGTACTCCTGGCCAGGGGGAGGATGTCCTCCACCCACAGTTCATCCTCTGCTATTAGAACAAGGTTTTTCTTAAGGATTATCATTGCACAGCATTCAGTGGAGCTGGTTTTAAGTTGAGGTTGTACTCTCCTGGACAATACAGCACAAATTATACAGAAATGGCAGGCATGGAATACAAGAAATAAAACAGAATTAACCCATCAGGCCACTCCTATGAAAATACATTCCTGTGATTCAGGCTGTGGAGATACATATGATGACTCATCCACATCTACTTGTTTTCCACCAATTTGCCTTTCCTCTTGTCCTTTCTCTTCCCTGTAGCCCTCACTCTGCTTTCACTGACATCTCCATTTGCCAAACTCTCTTCAGCACCCTGGGCCAGATCAGGGAAGGGTTTCTATGCAGTCCCCTTGATTTGCATTCATCATTTCATCAGCACTGCTGGGGATTAAGCTCCACTAATGATGTTCCTCTTTTTATTTAAGAAAACTTCTAAGCCCTTTAATGAAAGAAAAACCAAAATTAACCCAAAACAAAATGGAAAGATTTTGTTCTGTCTCCTTTGGCTTAGATCCAGGTTTTAGCTGTCAGGGAATGCAAGACATTACCATGCTCTGCCTTGTGAGAAAACAAAATTTGCCCTCAAAACTTGCAGCTTGACACACTCAGATTTTGGTCTCCCTTAATGAAGAACGCTGTGCTCACTGATTTTTTTTCCTGCATCAATAAATCATGTTCAGTTCTTTCCCTGACCCAAACAGGCTTCAGCTCCTACACTCAGGAGGAGCTCATCCAGCACATTAGTCAGCAACACCACAGATCTGCTCAAGAATATAAAAGCCATGACCACTTTCAGGACCACCCATGACCTGGACAGAGTCAGGAGAGGGCTGGAGCAACCCAGAAAGTGTCACCCAAGGGAGTTAGAAACATGCAAACACATTACTCACCTCAAGCACAAGAAAAGCATAAAGGCAACTATGAGGGCCCCTACTGAAATACAGTGGCCCAGGTAGTTTATGATGAGAGCAATCTTGTAATGGAGCGCATACTTCCTCTGGAGGTAAAGAGATAACAGCATTAAATCAGCATCAGTCTCCAAGCACTGCCATCCAGGAACAGTTTAGCACTTCAGAAAACAGTCATTACTTTTATTTTTCTCAACTTTATAATGATATAATAGTACCAGGGCTGATGCCTATGTGTAAGGCAAATATATTGTCCAGGCACACAGGCTTGGTGTCATTTCACTTTGGGATTTGTCCACAGTTTCTTACAATTATCTGCAAAAAAAAGTTATTTTGTCCCCACTTTCCCATTTTTTATTATTATTTTTTCCCATTTCCTCAGATTTATTTGTTTTAAACCTTTGTCATTTTAGGCGACAAACCTAAAGACACATCTCAGAATTTCAGAAGTTATAAAACATCCTTTTCTTAGGAAACAACATGGTCTTAATGAGCCAGGTTATGCCATTTTCCTACTCAAATGGCTTGGTTTTCAAACAAAAATGTAAGCAAGATTAAATAACAAGCTCTTCCCACACAGGCAGGTTTTCCTCTGAGGGACATTCCTTGCAGGCTGTGATCTTTATCCTTCCCACCAAAGCAGACTAAAAGCTGGAACCCAGTGCTGTCCCTTCAGTTCTGATAAACCAGGGATCCTGTTGTTTTTTAGCAGCAACCCAAATATGTAGTGAAATTTTCTGTATTAGCGTATATTTCCTTGCATGTGGGGGAGATTGTTGGCAAATTCTTGATCCTGTAAACAAAATTTTAAGTACAGAAGTGCTCCCATCTAAATCAGTGAATTTAGGGATTTAGTGACCAAAATTTGGCCTTGCAGAAACATCTTTATTGGTGGGCTGCTGTTGGCTTTGGAGAAAGCAGAAGCATCTCCTCTCTTTGCCTGGCTAGGAAGAAGTAGAAAGACACTATTCAGATAAATACTGAAGATGGCTAAAAAGAGGTTTGCTACTGGAAGACTAAATGTCCCTGAAAAATATATTTATTATTGGTTTTGACATTTATTTCTTTTCAAGTTAAGCAGATCTTTCCCCACATTGGGATGTTGCCCTCCTTCAGAAGAACAAGGCTCTTAAAAACCAACCACCTACATTTCCTCCCTTGTGATAAAAATATGAAAGTAAAATCCTACAAATGGCATAATTTAAAAAAAAAATTGGTAGAATTTTTTTTTTTTCATTTTTTCCCCAACAATTTCCCTTAACATTTTACTCCAGTGAAAGGAATTTGTCAGTGAATGAATGTTTGGCTGAAACTACAACCAGCAGCTGTAGCTCATCTGTTCCATTGTTCTGTGAAGATAAGCATCTTCCAGCACTTTGCCAGAGAGCCAGGGAGCTCTCTTGGAATCATTTCTGTGCTGAAACCTGCCTGCATCTTCAGCTCACAGAGTAAATGTGCTGTTTCTGGACACAACTCAACCATGCAGAGTATTTTTAAGTCTATTATAAAATCCCCTAAAATAAACTTCCCCATCCACGGGCCTATTTTCTGAATTGCCTGGAGGTGAAAAGAAAAAAAAAAAAAAAGGCAACAAAACGAAGCTACAGAATTCAAATTCCACGCTGTGTTTTATTGATCCTTCAGCTGAGGGGACACCTGAAGGGAAAGAAAAGTCACTTGACCTGCTCTGCCTACCTGTGCAATGCTGTTTTATTTAACAATGCCCTGGCAAACTGCAGGGCTCATTGACTCTCCTGCTTAATTGACAGAGCCAGAGGATCACAGAGTATCCCAAGGGATCCAAAAGGATCATTGAATCCACTGCTTCTGACAGCACTATCAAAATCCAAACCCATCTGACTGTGTTCAGAATTGTTCATTTAGGGCTAGAAATCTTCTGGGAGATGGCAAACCTTGTGTTTTTCCAGCACAAGGTTCCTGCTCTTTCAGTCTGACCCTCCTTTGGCTCCTGAACACTATCTGAACTTCACTCAAGTTTTAAGAAGGTGTGGTTCAAAACATGAGAAAATTAATTGGAAAAATAAACTTATGAAGCTCCTGTTTGATGCACTGATGCTGAAGGAAAAACAGGCACGACTTTCGTATTTTCTGCTTCTGATGCTAACGAGGTTTCCTGAAGGCAAATTCAAACACCACAGAAACAAGAACTGCCTTGGTGCCTAGGGAAAACTAAGCTGACAGGGTGGCAAGATCACTTTCCATCAGCCTACATGCAATCTGCATCTCTGGAATGGGAGGCAACGTCTTCAGGGCTGAAAAGCACGTGCCCAGAAAATCATGTGTTTGTTCCCCAAAGCTCAGCCATGTCAAACACTTGCACAGCTCTTTTCTGACTCGCCCTCTTGGACACCAATACATTGAAAATGTCAACAACCTTCTCCTGTTACCCAATATCCTTCTGCTTTCAGGCAAGATTCGCTTCACTAAAACAAAGATTTAAATTCTATTCAGGCTTAGGAGGAGAGTTGCTAGAAATGAGCTAGAAATTAGAAATGAGCTAGAGAAGGAGATCATAGAATCCTGGAAAGGTTTGGGTCAGAAAGGACCTCAATGATGATTCCTGCCATGGCCAGGAGTGCCAGCTACTAGAACAGGTTGTTCAGAACCCCTGACCTGATCCAATCTGACCTGGAACACTTCCATGGATGAGGAATTCAGGGATGGGGAATCCATGGATGAGGAATTCAGGGATGGGGAATCCATGGATGAGGAATCCAGAGATGGGGAATCCAAGGATGAGGAATACAGGGATGGGGAATCCAAGGATGAGGAATCCAGGGATGGGGAATCCAGGGATGGTTTTACCCCCTGGCCACAGCAGGTCACATCACTGCAATCCCATTCCATGACTTTAGACGTGACAATCATGTTACACCAGGTAGGGCAGAGGTGTCTCCAGAGCTTCTAAAACCTGGCAGAGGTGTCTCCAGAGCTTCTAAACTGAGGAATGACAGCACAATGTCTTTACCTGCACTGGCTTTGCACATCTAAGGCATGCTGGGCTCCCCTCCAGGCTAATGACAGACTCATTCTGTCTAGAGCACTTTACCCCTTGCTTCAGCTGCAATGTGACTGCTTAACCTGCCCTAAACAATTCAGTGAGTGATTTGAATCAATAACCACCTAATAAGAGCACTCTCAGACCATGTGCCAAGGATCTGGCTTCCTCTAACAGAACTTACTGACAGGTCCTGCCAGCGTTTACAGCTCATGTCTCCCTGGGAGGCTGCACACGCCACTGCCAGTCAGTCACTTCCAATTTCCTCCCGGTGCCAGGATGATCTCAGCACCAGCACAGCTTAAGGACACCTCTCCAAAGACTTTCAGAAGCAACTGGGAAGTATCTTTGTCATGCCAGATGACTCTGAGCTCACTGCTTTCCCATCCTGAGCCAGCTGGGAGCTGCTGTGGCTGAAGTGACCGTGCTCCTATGCAGGATACATTAGCCTGAGCCCAGCGTGGTGCTAACTCAGCTACTCAGCTTGAAGCCACCTCAAAACATCAGCAGAAGCAAATTCACATACAGCTGCCACAGACCACAGCACCAAAGTTCCTGATTTATAGCTCTTTTTGGAGGCTAAGATGTTTTTTGTGCTGCCTGAGACACTCACTAAGAACAGAGACTTGTGTCAGATGCAGTGAAGGCCTTTTCAACACAGGAGCTTGTAGGCTGAGGAGAATCTTTCCATTTGTCACACATTGTGCCACTAAACATCCAGCTGGATCAAAATTATTTCTGTATCTTGTTCCTGTGCCTGGAGGAGGAGCCAACTATTTGTTGAGAGGGTGAGATCAGTCTGACAGGAGGACACCAGCACTTGGGTACCCGCCCAAGGCAAGGGTTAGGGGCAGTTGTGCACACACAGGCACCTTGTGTCCCCTGAGGTGCAGTGGGGACACTTGTGATTCCCAGCTGGTCCTGGCAGGACCTCCATGGCTGCTGCTGAATCAGAATTTTTAAGGTTGGAAAAGACCTCTAAGATCATTGACTCCAACCCTGCCGTTCACCACTAAACCCTGTCCCCAGGTGCCACATCCACAAGTTTTTGAATACTTTCAGGGATGGTGACTCCACCACTGTCCTGGACAGCCTGTTCCAATGTCTGAAAAACCTTTCAGAGAAGAAATTTTCACTAATACCCACTCTAAACCTCCCCTGACACAACTTAAGGCCATTTCCTTTCCTCCTGTCCCTGTTCCCTGGGAGCAGAGCCTGAATCCCCCAGGTGTCCCCTCCTGTCAGGAGCTGTGCAGAGCCACAAGGTCCCCTCTGATCCCCCTTTTCTCCAGGCTGAGCCCCTTTCCAGCTCCCTCAGCTGCTCCTGGTCCTCCAGAGCCTTCCCCAGCTCTGTTCCCTTCTCTGGACATGAAGGACACAGGCATTCCAAGGGACATTTTACACCACACCACACAACTACATTTAAGGAACTAGGTCTCAGTCAGAGTGGGAATCTAGCAGCAAATCAGTCCCAGAGCAGAGTTTTAGCAGCTGCTTCTACAGGTCTCAACCACAAGCAGAGCAATGATGCATTAATAAACCCAGTGAATGGGTGTTACTGAGCTGATGGCCCCTAAGACTGACCCACAGCTGGGAAAACCATAACATTTCTATTGGTACATTACCAAAACTCTGTCATAAAGCATGGGATTGATGTTGAAAAGTCCTGTTCCTGTCCCCTGTTATCAATCACTGAATTAAAATCAGGTGATTCTTTAGCACTCTGCCTGTGAGTGGTCAAGCTTAAAAGCAGTGTTGGTTTTTTGGATTAAAAATAAACACAAGTCACAGGGCATTACCCCCCCAGCTGATGTTTAGCATCTGCTAAACTCAACAAATAACAATAGACCCACTTGTGTGCCTGAATCTCACCTTTAATCAAAATGGAGCAAATCTGTGGGGATTGTTCCTTTTTTCTATTTTTTTTTGAGATCACAAAGTATTCATCTGTAACACTGAGCATTATGAGAGATTTCAAAAATATTCACAAATATTAATATTTGCAAAGCTTGTCACAAATCTTTAAAGATCTAATAAATGAGTTTTTAAGCCTCTGTAAGCAAGGGTGGGGGAACATCTGCACTTTCATCTGTTTAAGAAACATGCTATTTAAGGAGTTTTAAGCTATCACCATAGCTGCAAAATTTTTAAAAGCCAAAACAGAGTAAAAGGAATAATCCTGTCCTCTAGTCACAACACTTCTCCAGCCTTTTCAAATAAAACCCCTCTGTATTTGCTTGTGCACAGACAGCCACTGTTGGGAGCCATGCAAACACATAATGAGTGTTATTTAAATGCAGCAGCCTTTTCCTGAGTGGCTGCAGCTCACTGCTCCCAGCTCAGGTTTCCTGTACCACCTAAGCCACACCACAGATCTCAAATCTTGGCCCAGCTCTGCTCCCCATTCTCCAAATCAGCACTGGCTGCTCCACATCCCCTCTCTTGCTCCCTTTTAAGACATGGCCAGTCTGTCCCTCCAGTGCCCCAGCTTGTGCTGGCCCCAGCGCTCCTGCAACAATGCACTGAGATGCTTTAGGGACCTGATTCATCCAAAAAAATGACCCAGCAGCAAGTTAGCTTTTAATTTTAAATGAGGATGAGGGGCTGCACTGGGGTGGTCCCAGCTTAGGCTGGCCTAAATTGCCTTGGGAGCCTCTCCCCTGTGCTAGAACACCTTGAATGTCCCTCTGGGTGGCAGTCAGGTACTGGCACAACTTCTCCTAATTCCTAGAAGCCTCTAGGAAAAGGATGAGGGTTAAATTAGCCAGAGGGTAAGAACAGGTTCCTCCTCAGCAGCTGGTGTGTTATTTGTTTTCTGATTCACTGGAGAAAACCCAAGACTGACCAAGCACATGGACCTTACAGGATGGATGCTGCACCACAGCCAAAGCACATCCTGGATCTTTGGGGTGCAGCACAGAGCCCCTGAGCACTAAATGTGGGATCTCATCTTCCTCCTCTCTGTCCCTGGCATGGCACAACTACAAGGACACAATGAATTGAATGAATCCCAATGATGCCTCAGCTTTTAGCTTTTATATTTTCAGATTCTGTGCTGCTTTAGTGTGTGGATCTGGGCTTCATATCAGGGGATGCTGAGCTCTGTGCACAGAGCAGGGAGACAAAACAATTCCTGCTCCAGCTGGGCACCAAGGACAAATGATCCAAATCTCAGCCCCAAGAGCACAAACACCGTGGGCTGGAGAGAGAAAAACAAGCAGGGTGGGACTGCAGGGGCTAAAGCTGGAATGGGACAATGAACTGCAAGATGCAAATGGAGCAGAACTGATCCCAGGGAGAGAGCCCGGGAGCGCTGGTGCATTTTGGGGCCATTTTGGTTCATCTTGGGTGCAGCCCTGGCTGGGCTCTTGTGCTGCCCAAGGTGGATCCATGGAGGCCTTTTAATAAATCCCTGCTTTATTCTTTAGCTCTGTCCAGACTCTGTTCTAGGGCAGCCTGCACAAGGCATCATCAAAACAAACCAGTCTGAGCTGCTGGGCTCCACCCTCGTTCCCAGAGGGAAAAGCCACTCCTGGCAGAGACAGCACAAAGCCTTTATGGGGTTGTGTCCCACCACAACACTCAACACAAGAGGAAGAGGAAGAGCATGAAGGGCTTGAAGGCTTAAACTGTGTGAGGGTGAATGTCTCTGAGACATATGAAAACAAAAGGGCTTTGCATAATTCCTCACAGCCCTTCTGAAGGAACTTAATCCCATATGCTAATTTAAATCCGATAACTCTTATCTCATGCAAGACTGATTCAGTTTCTTAAAGACAGCTGGGTCCTGAGTCTACTTCTTATGTATTTTTTCTGTTGCTGCCCCTTTACATATTTGCTTAAGGAGAAATGACATTGAGATCTGTAAAGGTCAGTTGTTGATGAGACCTCAGAATGGGCAGATATAGGGTGGAATCAGCTGGCTGAACTTATTTTTTAGTGCCAAAGAGGCTTTAGGTCTTATTGTTATTATTGCTAACATTTACTGTAGCAGCTGTAGGCTCTGAACAAAGCTAGGAAAAATCTGCATAAACACACATCATCAGGGACAGAGTGAGATAAAGCATCCTTTTTTAAGAAAACATGTGAGTAGGGGATATGGAGAGAGGATAAGTGATTTGCCTCAATTCACAGGGAGGTTTTGTTGCAGAGACAGAAATGGAATCTCTTTCAGAGGTCCCAAATTAGCACGTTAACCTTAAGTTTGGTTTTGCATTCATTTATGCTGAGAAATCTCATTGAGAAGAATGAAGGGAAAAATACAGACCTTGTCATCCAGAATAGGCTCGCACTGAGAGTAGTTTATCTTGGAAGCCCATGTCCCATTGCCCAGGCATTCTCTGTAGGCATTTCCTGGTACAGACCAAAATAAAAGAGAGATGAACACTCTGTGCTGGACTTAGAACAACTTAGACATTTCACAGGTTCAAGACAAGACTGACAGAACAGATTATTTACAAGGCAAATCAACTTATCCCACCTCTGTGATGACTGGAGCAACCCACTCAGAAGAGGAGAAATAAATAACAAACACATCTACAGACCATGAGTATTTAAAGGTATTTATTAATAGCTTTTTCTTACAGAATATCAGTTCAGAAGACAGCAAAGGTATGGGAACACTTCAACTGAAACCACGCCTGGTGTTGTCCCAAGGTGCCAGTTGTCACAGATCCTAAGTGAAAATCACAAATTGCCAAAGCAGAGATTTAATGTCCAAATTCAACATCACCCTGCAGGGCTCTGGGAAATACACATGGGAATACTGGAGTGAAGAGGGGAGTTCAATTTCTGGCAAGCACACTCTTCATCCCAAGGAATTCTAAGAGAAAACTGCAGTTTTCCTGTACAAACCTTCCTCCACTCCTCAAAGGCACATCCAATCCCAAGAAAGAGGCTCTTGGTTTTTTTCCATTCTTATTTTGATCTGTTTCTTAGAAACAAGAGAATTAAAATAAAACAGGAAATCCAAGAAGATCCCCAAAGGACCAATACAGGCAACTTCCTGATGGACTCTTCATGATGTTGTTGCTGCCCTTTACCCAATTTCTTTTTGAGCCTTTGCCACAGTCATTTAGTGCAGGAAAATCAAATGGTCCTAAATGTGCTGCTGACACCAGCCTTTGAAAAAGGTCAAGAGACTTTTGAAAAGGTGCTTTTGAAAAAGTTAAAAAGACTTTTGAAAAGGTCCTTTTTCTTACTGAGAAGGGAAGTCAACAAATAACAGTCCCTGCAGATGCTCCAGATGACACTGTACCCGCACACATCACTGAATTTCTCATTGCTGGTGTCCAGAGACACTTTTCCACAGCTCCTTTTTGGAGTGATAAGGACAAACTAAACAAAACAGTCTGAGTGGAGTTCAGGTGATAGGATCTGATTTACATCCCTAAAAGCCCTTGCATTTGTCCCCTCCTTTGGCCAGTGCTGAGGCTCCCTGTGCAGGACTGTTGCTGACTTTGAGCCTCTGTAGCAAACTCCTGACTCTCCAGATGAGCTGATGCTTAGTCGGATGCCGAGTCCCACTTCCAGAGTACTGCTCATATGAAACCATCATTTTATTCATTCAAACCCTTGGTTTTACTCATTCTGACTCTTCATTTTCCCTGGTTGTATCCCTCCAGCTCAGCTGTGGAGAGCACAAACACAATCCGTGCTGAGAGGCACTGGGGATGCACAACCCACATCAGTGCAGCTCCCTGAGCTGTCACAGCACATCTCCCACAGGGTGAGGGCATGAACAGGAGGGGGAAAATCAAACTCTGAACTTCTCATGTCCAGGATCTCCTCCAGTATCAGTCATTTCTCAGCACCAGCAGCAAGCAGATCTGGCTTCTGGGAACCTCTCATCCAAACTCCAGCTGTCATTGCTAATTTATACTCCACAGTAAAGCTCTTCTCTCTTCTCTTCTCTTCCCTGAACTTCCCTTCCCTGAACTTCCCTTCCCCCTTCCTCTCTCTCTCTTTTTCTCTCCCTCTCTCTTTTTTAATGACAAAATGCAGCTCTTTTATTCAGTGCTTTGAAGGAGAAACATCTCCTTTATTGGGTGAGGTAAGACCTACACTGGAGGCACGTGGAGGAAGCAGCTTTGTTCCAGCACTGTGTGCAGAAAGGCACTGGATTAAGTTCAGTTTTTCTTAGTGACTGTCACAAAAAAAAAAAAAAGGAAAAAAAAAGGCAGAATCGTAATTGAGAACTCCACTGTAGAAACAAACAATGAACACCCAAGAAGAAAAGAACACTTACATGATCTTTCTAGGGCAACAAGAGCTAATAATAAAGAAATGTAGCTATTAGCACTAATTTTTTCCTAGTTGAAAAACGATTGTGTAAAATCTCATTTTCCTAGACAAATGACATACTGAAGAACTCAGAATACTTTATCTTATAATTTCCCCTTCCTTCCTGACTTTATTTTCAAGAAGGAATACACCAAATAGAGATTTGGTTGTTACAAGATGTGGTTATTTGTGCTCTGTGTGCACTTGCACTTGTTTATTATATAATATATTAATATTGTATAACATAATAATATACTGTTATTGTATAACACAATAATATATTGTCATTGTAAAACACAACTGGACAAGGAGATTGAATATTCATGCAAATGAATAATGAGCAGTAGATGAGTCAGGATGGCACAGGCAGCACTCAGCTCTTGACACATCATCCAATATTCACTCCTGGGCCTCAGTCCATGGTCTCTCCTTCCACTTTAAAAATGCTGATTTCCTTTTCTTGTAGATTAGTGGCTCTTGGTTTCTTCTGCCTAATCATCAAGTCCAGGAGACAGGCAGGGAGGTAAAAGGGAACTGCTTGGACAGAAAGGAATATCCAGGAGTGCTCAGGGTTTCCAGCTTCCACAGAATGGATTTCAGCCCCTCCAGGCTGCAAATGCATCATCCTGTTTCCCCAAGGGCTGACTCAGGGGTGTTGATCAGTCATACTCCACCAGGAAAGCCAAGGACAGCAGGCAGAGCCCAGTCACACTGTGGTGTTTTCGGGGTCCCCAGGACAAAGGAGGAATTGAGAATGTGACTCCATGTTCTTAGAAGGCTTATATTATATTATATTACATTATACTGTTATAAAACTATATTAAAGAATAGAGAAAGGATACAGACAGAAGGTTACAAGGAATGATCATGAAAACTTGTGACTGCTTCCAGAGTCCCAACACAGCCTGACCCCGTTTGGTCATTAAGTAAAAACAATTCACATGAAACCAATCAAACAACCACCTGTTGGATAAACACTCTCCATACCACATTCCAAAGCAGCAAAACAGGGAGAAGCATTCAGATAATTATTGTTTTCTTTCTTCTCTGAGGCTTCTCAGCTTCCCAGGAGAAGAAATCCTGGCGAAGGGATTTTTCCAGAAAATATGATGGTAACAACACATAACAGCAGCAGCACCATTCACAGCTCTCCTGGACTCTGAGGTGATGTAAAAGGGGTCTCCACCCCTGAAAAACCTCATTCCACACCACAAAAAGGCAGGTAAAAAATCTGAGCACGGCCACAGCAAAGCCTTGGCAGGAATACGGCTGGGATACCCAACTCTCCCTGACTCCAGCTCTTGGGAAAGTCCAGCTCAGTCTATTATTTTATAGCTCTTAACAGAATATATCCAGATAAACAACCTAACACCCACAGAAATGTCTCACTTTTATGTATTTATACACACACACCCACACTGCAGAGAGCCTGAATTTTATTCTTAGTGGAGTAGAACCATTTAAGAGCAAGTGAGAAATTCAAGGTGGAGAGCAAAAGTTCCTTGAATAAAGAAGAAAATTAGTGTTGGATTGTTGGGTTTGTGGTTTTTTTTTGTTTGTTTCTGTTAAGCTTGGGATTGAAGTGTTTGAGATTATATTTTGTGTTTAGATTTAGATGTTGATTATTTCTTATTTATATTATAGTTTTATAGTATTTTGTCTGCTATTTTATAACAGACAAAAAACAAATCCCAAAAATACCACTGACACACGACATAATTAAAAACTTTAAACAAACAATAAAAGAGAGTAATCTAAACTCTCCATACTTCAAAAAACTATTAAAGAACACTTTCTGCAATTATGATCTAGTACCTCATGACTACAGACATATCACCACCACAATTTTAACAGATTCACAATACATACTATAAAAAGTCAAATAAAGAGAAATTCTTACTACAGTAATAAAGTCTTATATTAGAAACATTGTATTTATCAAAATACTTATAAATAGAAACATTGTATTTATCAAAAAAAAACCCCAGACTGTGATAATCACAACTCTGTCTGTTTGCAGGGTAAATAGGACTTTTCAGGAACTCCAGCATCTTTGTTGTTTCAATAAAAAGAAAAAAAGAAAAAGCTGATCACGCTAGATTTGAGCCCATACATCAATAATAATGGAAAGTGATTTTCATTTGACGTGGAAGAACATGAGGGAAACTCAGACTTTTATTTACCCATTTGAAGGACTCCTCACACTCTGCTGTTTGATAAAGGGGGGAGACATCCAAACTCTGTTTCCAGTTTTCCCATAGCTCTCCTCAGCATCCCTGAGACTCAGCACCACCATTACCAGAATAATTCTGGGAAAACTTGCATGGGATGAGAGCAGTTTTCCACAAATCAGCTCAAGGACCTTTGTCCTAAACAGAAATGTGTCTTTTGGACATCTGAACTCATGTAAAATGAATTCCACCTCAATTTATTTCACTTTATTAAGAACACTGCCAGAGACTATTCTGAAGAGCCCTCAGTGTGTGTCTAAACAGAAAATGGAGCAGCAACATCCAATATTTGTCATCCTAGCTGTGATTTGTCCCCTCCTTAGAATCCACTGACAATTTTTTGCTGTGAGGGTGACAGAACACTGGAACAGGCTGCCCAGGGAGGTTGTGGAGTCTCCCTTTTTGAAGATACTTAAAACCTTTTTAAGACACGCTCCTGGGCAACTGGCTGCAGGTGGATCTCAGCCATCCTGTGGTTCTGTGATTAACTGCATAAAATTATCCTCTGGAACAGCTTGGTAACACAGCTCAGGTACAATGTTCTACATCAGCTTATGAGGTAAAACCTAACCCTTAATTTCATTTCGAACTGCAGATGATGTTGCATTTCCGAGTGCGGTATGCAAAGGGAAGCGTTTGACGAGTGGTATTTTTGTATTTTTCTTTTTTTATTGACCCTGCTGAAGAGCACACAGCCTTTCAGGTAGTGGTAACTCAATATGTATGGATTGGCCTGGTGGCAGGCTGGTGTTTAGTCAGTAAAAGGCCATTAAAAGCACGACACAAACAGGAGACAGGAGCACTGGGTGAAGGTAAGTGGATGCCATTCTCAGCAGGGAGTTCACCACCTCCTCCCAGCCATTAGTGAGTGAAAGACAATTCCAGACACTGCAGGCAGGCGCTGCCATCATGCATCTTGTCCCTTACTACTGGAACTAAACTGGTTTTGAAAGAGATTTTACTTGTCTTGCCACGTTTCACATAGATGACTTTTGGACAAGGTTTACATTTCCAGTTATCATTAAAATGGAAATCTGACTTCTCTGGCTATTTATGCCTCTCATCTGGCTATTTATGCCTCTCATCTGGCTATTTATGCCTCTCATCTCATGGATTCTACAGAGTGGCCACGGAATCCTGAGCCAAGTTCATCAGCTACTGGAGGGAAGAGAATAAATGGAAAAATGAATAAATAAATAAGACAGCCTATTAATCCCTGAGCTGAGGGTATGTGGCTGCTTTGGCAGCTTGCTGATCCATGGCAGCTGTCAGCTGAGCTGAAATGAAGGGTCCTTCCATCAGAAAACCAGAACACCCCTGAACACACTCCCTAGAACACAGAGGGGTTTGGGAAGTGGGGTTGGGGGTGACTGTGGCACAGACTCAGGAATTTTCAGTAATTATTTTGTAAAACTCTTACAGACAGTCTGGTAAATCTCTCCACTGTGATTCTTACTTGTTAATATCCTATATGTACTTTTTTTTTTCTCACTTTTTAAGACAACTATTAAACTGGTTTTGCCTCTGATCTAGCTGAGCAATTTGCCATCCTTTTCAGGCTAGGTTAGTTCTGCATATTTGCCACAGGTGGAGTTCAAATTTATAATTTTGGAATATCAGCTTTCAGCCAGTCTTGTCCACATCTTACTAATCCCTTCCTGCTCTGGCTTCAGGGCACAGCCCAGCAGCCCATGGTGCCCCCAACATGAAGGTGTTTATGCCAAATTTTCCAATGGAAAAGAAGCCCAAGTAAGTGAGATTTCCCCTTAGATATAAATTAAAATAGTTTCTGTGATATGCTGGTCTGTTAAATCAGAAGAGACAGTTGAGAAATCCTGCTTTGTCTCAATGCCATGATTAAAGCTGGATACCATCTTCTGAGCTGAATAAATGGATTTTGAAATGCACAGTTTTAGGACAGCAAAAAAGCCCAAAATATCCCAGTGCCCAATGTTGCAGCCTAGGAGTTGCTCACAATACAGAGCTCAACTTTTGTCTCTTCCAATATTGGATTTCATGAGGAATTCAAACCCAGTTTAAGGGATTCCTATTTTCCAAGGAGTTCTAATCACTGGAACATTGCAAGATTCTCCCAGTGTCTCCTCCAAACAATTTATATTCATTTAATGTTCAAGACATTTTGCTTGGTATTAGGCAAAAAATTTTTCTCTTGGGTACTTATCCACCATGATCCCCAGTAAATCCAGCAGGAAACTGCATGGTACAAATTCCTCAGATTGGCTGCCCAGATTTCACAGGAGTCTGATCAAATGAGACAGAAAAAAACCTGTGTTGCATAAGGCACACATCCCTTCATGTATAGACTATTCTTAGCCCCTTTTCAAAGTCTCAGAAAAACAGCAAGCTTCTAAAAATAGGGGCTGAATCATGGGGCTATAAATTATTTATTCATGTGCCACACTCCCTCTTTGGTGCTTTATTTTTTCCTGATTGTTGCAGTGACAACTCGAGCCAGGTAGGATTCACAAAGCATCAGGACAATTGCTCACTATTTCTAGAAATTGTAAGTGACAGCAGCATAGAACTGTGACATCCAGGAGACTGGAAAAAAAAATTAAAATAATCTCTCTCCACATATTTTGTTTGTGAATGAGGGATATTCTGACAAAAATAAGGAGAGGCAAGAACAGTTATCCAACTGATGCTCATTGTACATCAGCCAACATCAGCTTGAAAGCCAAGAGGTTTTCTCTGGATGTCACAGCTGGGTTTTTTTAATTTGTACAGAAATATAATGCACTTATAGGAGAGTCTTGGAAGGCAGATAAATCATAATTTAGGCAAGAAATGTTCCCCTAGAAAAATATTTCTAAACTCAGCTCTGTCTGGCTCAGCGCGATGTGTCCTCAGGCTTTCAAGCACATTAAAAATGTTGATGAGGTTTCTATTGTTTTCCTTTGCCAAGAAATCCTAAAAAGGTTTGCAAGAACCTCGAGCAGCCTAATTATGCTCACTTGCTGCATTGATTTCCCATCAGCTGAAGAGCTCAAGAGGCTCACCCAGGTCACAGAACAGGTCAAAAGCAAAAGCAGGAACAGAACCTTTCAGAAATTTAGAAGTGCTCCAGGCTCCTTCAGAGTTTAGAAAAACACTCTGTGGGTTTCTAGCCCAAGGCACCCTCTGTTGGACCTACAGAGATTGAGGGCACCTGAGGTACTCAGTTCTGTTTGTACAGAGGATCACAGAATATTCTGGGCTGGAAAAGAGTTTAAAATGATCCAGTTCCACTCCCTGCCATGGCAGGGACACCTTCCACTAGACCAGGGTGCTCCAAGCCCTGTCCAGCCTGGTCTTGGACTCTCCTTAGCCCAGGCTGGGGCTCTTGACAGTGGCATTAGGAACATCCCACAGACTAAATTGTGCAGAACTGGCAGAAAAGTGGCTCTTTTCAACCTTGTTCAGTGAAATACCCTCTAATGTAATGCTTCTCACAAAAAATACCACACATTCTGTTTGACTTTCTGATCCCCACATAGTTCACCTCAGGAAACACAATTTCTTCCAATATTTTTCACTCCTTGTGCCTTCAGGGTTAATGAAAACTGTTCCATAAAATACAACTTTTTTATAGCAAATACTCTGTTTCATCACAGCTTTGTTTTGAATTGTTTCAGGATTGAGGTGTGGGCACTGACAGGCAAATCCCGAAGTTGCCCTTTCCCAAGACAATCACTCCTGAGAAGGATGATCTAGGAATCATCCTGAAGCTGCCTTCCTCATCCCAAATTGCTTATAGCTCCTGTGATAACCCTCCTATTAATAACTGAATAATAAAAGAATTAGTATTCAAATATATCATTATGATCCCTACGTTACATTAACTTCCTTAAGAAATTATTTCATGGCTTGTGATCAAGGAAACTCTTTTTCTGAAATGTTACAGAAACTGCTGAGGAACACCCAGCAGACATGCAGAGAAAACCCAGTGAAGAGGCTCAGCAGCACTTGACAAATGCTTGGTTAATCCTGCCTGCAGCCTCCCAAGGCTTTGTGCAGTTTGCAGGAAAAGCCCTGAGACAGCCCAACCCCAGGTGTGAGCATACACAGAACACAAAGGTTTCCAGCTCAGACCTCCATGTATCTTTTAAAAGAAAGATAAAAGAGGGAGATTACAAAGCACAGGTTATTCCTCAGGTTATCATCTTTTGCCTTCACCTGTTTTTCAGCACAAGAAAAAAAAAAGAGGAAAAAAAAAAGAAAGCCCAACAAAATATAGAAGTCAAACCAAACTCCCAACCCAAACCAGTTCACTTTTAGCTGAACAGAAATCAGAAATTGTATAACGCCCCAAAACCCTATTGAAAATAAAATTCTGGCTGGGCTTATTTCCACACCCAGTTACTCAAATTAATCTCTCCTGACAAGCCCGGTGTCACAGAGGTGTCACACAAAAGAAGATGCACAGACATCACTTGTACTTCAGCAAGTCACTGACACTTGGATTGCTGGAAACTACAGGAACACCCAGGAGAGTCTGTGGGAAATGGATTTATGGAAAATTTCTCAAGTTTGACAGAAGGTTTACATACTGTGTATTTGTATGTAAACTTTGAGATAAGAAATATTGACTTAGACTGGATGTTATGGAATGGGATATATATTGTTGAGAGAGAAATTGAATTAGAAATAAGTTTTAAAGGATGGTTTTATAAATAAGATTAGATATTTTTAAGAAATAGAACTATGGAAGATGTATCATAGTAGCACTTACAAGGGGTAATTTTAGATGATTGGTTTTCAAGTATGTATTTACAGTATGGTGTGGTAAAAGTTGATAGGTTAAGAAATGCTTATAATGTATGGTAATTAAGAAATAGTTGGGTTTTGATTGTGATGGTCCTACTTGTCCTAGTCTTACACTGCTCTCTGCAGAGGAGCTCAAGATTAATCCATTTAAACTCTGATGTCCTGATGCAGATGCTGATGTGTGAGTGAAGGTTCCAATGTCCATCCTGCCACAGACATCCTGCACTATTTGAGGTCACCTGTCATGTCCATGGTATCTACTCAACCCAGGCCATTAAACTGTACTAAATCCCCAAATTTAAGCTAATTAATTGATCTCAAGATTGCAGCCAGCACAGTTGAGACAGATTCAGCTGATCCATGGCCATTCACTTTATGGAGCTGAGCTGTTCTTCCATTGACCCCACACTGACAACAGGAGGGATTTAATCACCTACAGCAAATAGAACCCTCTTCAATCCTAAATTTAGGTGCTTGGGGTAAACAAAACACTGGCCTGGATGGGTCTGTAATTTGATGTGGAACAATCACTTTATGTTTATTTTAAAGACTTTCTTCATTTGACTCTGAGTAATGCAATTTTTGTTTTAAGGAAGAGGCTATCATCCAACCTGTGTTTGCATGGATCATGCACAAATTACCAGGAAAGATTCCCCAGCCCAGAACACTTCCACCTGCATGGAGAGGGAACTTCCACGTACACAGCTCCCTAAAAAACAGAAAGGTGTAGGCTAAGGAAATGTTCTTCCTGCTGGTTAGTCCAAGAGGTCAATAACTCTTCCTTTGTTGTGCAGTGGCAGTGAATTCCTGCAGGGCACCAGGAGCAGGAAAGGCATCACCCAGGGCTGCAGCACCATTTGTTTCTGAGCCTGACACACCAGGAGAGCACAGAGCCATGAAACTCCCTCCCTAACCCCCTTCTGGAAGGCTGGGAGGGCACAGGCTGGTAATGATGTTTCATCTTTATGGTAATTGCTTCTTAGCTGAAATTCAAAATTCAATTAGTCACCTGGCATAATTACTGAATGCGCAGAGAGATGGCAATGATAATGAGAGGTGTAACTGTACTTTATTACCTATAGTAAAGCACTGTGGGACTGAGAGACTCTAACTGATTAACACAGGAGGGACAGCAAAGGAGCTGGAGGCTGGAGTTTAGGACAGATGACTGGAGAAGACAATTTGCACAACCCCTTGAAAGAAAGGAGTATGTGCAGCCCCCCTCTGCTTTAGTTCTTGCCTTAGCAAAGTGGGAATGTGGGAAGCAATACTCTTCTCGGAGAGCTTTCACTGCCTGGAATTTATTCAGGAATTTATGAGTGGAAGTCACAAAAGCAAAGCACAGCAGCTGTAGGGATGGCTTGTGATGTAGCAGAGACTCAGTGTTCACTGGGAATAATCCTGACCTGCTCTTAGAACTCTGCAAAAATAATGAGAAAGGTAGCTGAGAAAAAGAGAGATGAGAGCAGGTTCCAAAATGCACCCATTCATGTGGTATTTGCCTGGAAAGGTTCAAATACCTTTTGTCAAGGAATTCACATGAAACCTCTGGTCCAGCAGCAGAGGCTGTGAGAGGAAAGCAGCACACAGGAGAGACAGAAAATAAGAGCTGAGAGGAAATATCACACACAACACAGGGAATGAGTTAGGCTAAAAGGCCAGGAGGATCTGCAAAACCTGATTATTATCCCTGAGTCAGCACTGGGGGTTTGCCTACACCACAGGAACCACAACAGTTGCTTGGCCTTACAGGGATTCTCTTTGTTAGGTGGTTTTGGGTCGGTTTTTTTGGTTTATTTTTCCATTTCAAACCATTGTCCAGATCATACATCCAGCATTTTATAAGAATCCTTGCCTTTTAAAAACCCCAGCCCTACGGGATGATTCAGACAGGTCCTGTCACACTTGCACATCTTGGGACAAAAACACAACATCCGCTGCTGTCAGCTCGTGCTGTGTGTGCTTGCCAGGAAGTTCCTGTGTTTTCCCCAAGCCTAAATATTCATCAGGAGAAGGCAGGCAAGAAACAGACTGTCTGCAAGACAAAAAAACCCTGCAAACATCAGACCAGTGACCATTTGCCAAAGCAGCCCCTGCCAGCTTTCATAGCAAAGCCTAATATAGGAACATAAGAAATTCCAGATGTTTCTTGGCAGATATGAGCCCATTCTGCTGAACCACATTTCCCCTTCTAATAATATAAGTTTAAAAAGGGGATGAGAATGGGCAAGTTCTCCCAATTTCTGTGAAGTGAACCTAAGGTGTCTGAATACAATCCTTTCTCTAACCAAACAATTTTGTGGGACAAGCAAAATATTCAGCAACATCACGAGGCTGAATTTTGTCTGTGGAGATTGCAGATGTGGGGGTTATAAATAGCTTCTTTAGGCCATCACAGACTAGGTTTGTCTGAGATAAGAAAGTCAAGTCCCTGCAGATACAGCGAAACACAGTAATTCCAAGTCTCAGAAACCTTTTACACACACTTAACAGTGTTACATTTTGCTGTGGGCTGTCCTTCCACATAAATTCCTTCTCCCACTGGGTGAAGGATAAGGTTTAAAAACAGCTCTTGCCAGGAGAAAGCAACACCTACCTCAGATCTTCTTTCTTACACAACCACAATGAGAAACAGGAAATTTTCATTAAATAAATTACAATAAGGAGCGCTGGGCTTTTGAGCTCCAGTTTTGCCTCCCTCTCAGTTCTTCTCTTCCCATCCTTGAAAACAGTGCCAAAAAGTTTATGGAATTATCACCCAGCACAGCACTGCTCTGGGGACCTCAGTGTCCAGAGATGCTTTATGTGCTGAGAAGGGCAGCAGGAGATAGCTGAGTTTGTAGATAAGCAATTGCTAGGCTGATGATGCTACTTGGATTTAAAAGTTCACCAACTGACCAACTGCTGAATCCCTCCAGGCTCCCCTTTCCATACTTTATATTGTTGCTTCCATTGCTGCATTTCTAGACTTCCCCAAAACACAGCATGGAATATGAATCATGTGCCAGTCCTTCCCTCCAGGACAGCACTTATTGAAACTTAAAGTGAGATCAGAAACCTGAGAGAAATAATATTTCATATAATGTTTGCTAGTGCTGTACAGACACCAGGAAATTTGGTTTGCAAGTGATATCAAAAAGGAAGTGAAGAAGTACAAGATTAATTTTGAGAGGGAACTGTGAAGGACCATATTGTTCTGTAAGGGCTGTTTTCATGCCCACAGCATCTTATCAACCAGCAAATGCAGATCAGAGATATGCCTTTGGCTCTCTGAGGGTGAGATGGGACTGTCTGCACTGCTCCTGGGTTCTCTGCTTCAGCCCAGCTTCCCAAGACATCTCTCAGCCCCCACACAAATGATTCTCCACAAGAGATTCCCCCATGCACAAGGAGCTGAGTGATCATTGTTGGCCAGGAAGACTTTGAATAATCTGCAGAAGGCAGCTGGAAAAGAGGTGAAGAGGTTGTTCCCCTGCTATAAACTGATTAATACAATGCATCTCTCATTTGGGAAGCCTGCTGTTATGTGGGAAGGTGCTTTCTTATCAACTGGTAATGATTGTCTCTTTGGGGGTTTGAAATGTCATGGGAGGGAGAAAGAGAATTTTAAAACCTCTTCTAATTTTATAGCACATAAAATGCTGTCAGCACATGCTGTGACAGTCTAAGAAAAGCATTTCACCAGCTTCATTTCTTGGCTAAACTCCCTGATGAATTTTAAGATCCTGAGCTTATTTCAAGCAGGAATGATAAGTGGGCCACCTCTAAAGCATCCCATGTGGTTTTGGGTTCCCTGCAGCCTGGCAAACGTGGTGTGGCAGCTCCAACATCATCACACACATCTTTTAAAGATCCACATACCTGTGATCTCAGTGCTGCCTGAACCACTCAAACAGCTCTGGGATCTGCAGGAAATAGGAGGATTCATTCTCCATGCAGTTCCACAATGGTAAGATGTGGATGGAAAGGATAAATCATCTCACACTGCCACTGATCACTGCACACCCTGCACATCTTTACAAGCAGGGCATTAATATTAGGGTTGTCATATAAATCTCACAGTACAAAAAAGGACAGAACAGCTCTCTCCCCATCCCATAAATATTCTAGACCCCTCTCAGAGCACTAAAATGACACCTGTCACTGTTTCAGCTCAGCTCAGTGTTTTCCTCAACATTCTTTCCCTATACTTCACTTTTTCCCTTTTTTTCTAAAGCTGATATGAACATCTTCTCTTCAAATCTAGAAATTTCCAGACCCCAAATTTGCTGGTTTAACCATGCCACAGATTTATGTACCACCTTCCTGGGACATGGTCCTGACATAAACACTGGCACCAGGGATTTGGCAATGGCACAATAAATCTGATCTGGACTGAAATTAAACAATAAAAGAGGGAAGCAGGGCAGTCTTCTTATGCCAACACCATCCCTAAAGAAATGCTGCATCCAGCAAGGACATAAGCCAAGAACTGGAGGTGCAGGAAATGTTCCAAGTGTTCCAACGAGGATAAAAGAGTTGGTGATGCTTCAGCACTTCCCAGATTTAGTTTAATACAGGTAACTGCAGGAAGGGCTAGAAGGGAGGATGCTGCAGAAAGCTCCCATCATTCAGAGCTGGATTTTCTTGCTCCTTAAATACCTGATGGTTTCGTGTCGTGCTGATGTAGAAGATGGGCACTGATTGGTTGTTTATGTAATGCAGGAAGAGTTTTACAAACTAGATGGGAAAAAAGGTCTCTTAAAAAAGATTTACCATCTCCTTCAACAAAGAGAGCAATTAGATCAGGTAAAATATGTTTGGAAGTGCTCATTCACCTCAGAGAAATGTTTAGTGCCCATAATTCACTTTCACTTAGCTGAGACTGCATTTAGACATTTACTGACTTTGGCAACAGATTTTCTCAGATCTTCTCTTATGACAAGAAAAACTACTGAAAACTCATACATTACATCTCTTACACTGAGGCAGATTTATCCTCAATGCCATTTGCTTTTCAACTACAAAACGAGCTCCCCAAGAGCAAATTTAGTGAGCAATATTTAACCACTGGGTAGTCAAGTGAGGACTGCTTAATTGATATTCTCCTTGGTACCAAACCATAAAACCTTAAATCCCAAGCTTGCCACAAATGTGGTGTAGAATACAAAAAAAGAAAAAAAATATCCTACAGACAACAGGAAAAGAAGATGCTTGAACGAGCAGATGAACTGCTTTGGACTTCAAAGAACCCAAAGTGCATGAAAAAATGTCTGAAATGTTAACACATTTCAAATTAATTCAGCTTTAGACTTCCTCTACCAAGTAATAATGAGCTACTGGTATATCAAACGTGGGAAAGGTGAGATGGTGATACTAAAGCTGTTTTCTTTGATAGACAAATTAAAAGGTAACTTCATTTTTTTAAAAGGTGGAGTGAAATACTGATTGCATCTGAAGAGCAGTGAATTATGTTTTACAGCAAGAAAAGCCTCCTGTGCGCATCATGAATGGGGTATAGAAAAGCTACGTGATATTTTTGAAAAATATGCTAGCTTGAAAGTTTAGACCTATTTTCATTTTAATGAGAGCATGAAAAAAATCAGCAGTGCAATATAAAACCTCTGCACAAATGTGCATCCAAATCCTCAAGCCTCCTCTCTAAGAAAAATAAGCAATTACTTAACAGTTCCACTGGAAATGTTCATTTTGGACCAGTGCCTCAAGGGATGAACTAAGTGCCGTTCTATTAAGCTCTGCTTGTTCCCTTTTTTACCCTATGAATTTTATTTTAAAACAGTGCAATAGGGAAACCCACTTGTGTCCAACTACTCTGTCACCTCCCATTGCCAGAGCAAAGCCAAATGGCAAAGACCTTCTGGAACACCTGCAGTTCTTACTTCATTTGCCACCCCTGAAGGAATGAAATTCCAGAGCTGGGTCAGAACTTCTCTCTAGACAAGATAGGAGGAGAAGAATAAAGAAAAGGGGGGGAAAAACTTTTTAAAAATGATGATACAAAGGTCCATAGTGCTACATTCTAATTATCAGTTCACAAAATACACCTAAATAATTCTGCAAGCCTCCTCTTTTGCTTGTATTGCAGTGGTGCCTCTCCAAGCCCGTGCAAGTAGCCCATCCATCTTCAAGATGAGATAAAAGGCTTTCCTCACTTGTTTTTAGTCACAGAAACAGTTCAGATGTGGAGACCTCTGGGATTATTGCTAAAGATGGACATGTCCAGAGGGTGATTTGGTCCCTTCCCCTTTCTCTGTTGACCAGAAGTGGATTTAAGAAGGATTTGAGGAGTCATCACTCAGAGATGGCTCAAGTTCAGCAAGATAAATCCCACCTCATATGGACAAAACCCCCCTTAATTTGGATATTGAGGTTCAGTGCTACAGTCTTCTAGCACTAGGCTTAGAAGAATTCTACAGTAATAAAATCTGAATGAAATTGTACATTCTCTCAGGATGGGCTGGTATGGCAGGGTTACCTAAGGTGCACACAGACCATGCAGAAAGCCACAGCCTGAAGAGATGTTAACACTTCCAGAGTCTGGACTTTGATCCCTCCATGATTTTAGCAGGTGTAGTGAGAGATTAATACCCACAAAAGAACATTTTGAGTCTTAGGAATTGGAGTCTTTCTACTTGGAGGTTTTGCACAGCACTGGCTTCACTTCCAGCAGCAAAGCCTCAGGCAGAGACCCAGACCCTTGTGGTGCTGAGATTGAAAACAGCACCTTTCCAAAATTCCTGTGAGCTAAGGCTAGGAAAAAAAAACAGTGTAAGAACAAGAAACTGGAGGCTGGGTGCAGGATCCAAGCCAGGCAGTGAGGAGACTTCAAAGTACACAACAAAAAACCCCAGCTCAAAAGAGTGATGGCCACAACAAGCATAGCAAGGATGGCTTCTACATAAGTACTCCTTATTGGAACCCTGGCTGCTGAGAATTTCAGATTTCTGTGCTGCCAGGCACTGACCCCCAAGAGAACACTGCATTGACCCTGAGGCTGTGGAGAAGCTTCCAAAATGAAATGATAGAACTGGGATTGTGAGTGTGGAGTTTGGATAGAAGTGTGTGATATCACAGGGTGGGAAACTTAGAGTTTAAGGGTTTAGAATACAGGAATGGATATAAAGCAAGATGGAGGTTTTAGGGTGGAGGCTGGTCCTTCTCCATGGGTTTGGGTGGTTTTGTGTAATTGGATAAAAAAGTCCCCATCACAGTCATGGGTGGTTGGTTATTGGGTTAAAAGTAAAAATAATTTAGGTGTCATTCCCTAATTGGACGTTTTATCCTTAAAAGGCCTTGCAGAGAGAGAGATGGGGCTCCATTTTTAGTTTGTTAGAGAGAAGTGCTGTAGAACTCAGGGTTTGTGAGACTGACATAGATAAGAACTGACAAACATCTGAATCTGAACAAGAAATTCAGTCTCACACATTTAATCCCGACCTTGGCAAGAAGTTAAGACTTGACACTCCTGACTCATAAAAAAGAGGGCAGTGAAGATGGTGAAGGGTCTAGAGGGGAAACCTTATGAGGAGAGGCTGAGGGCACTTGGCTTGTCCAGCTGGAGAGGAGAAGACCGAGGGGAGACCTCACTGTGGTCTTCAACATCCTCCTGAGAGGCAGTGGAGAGGCAGACATGGATCTCAAATCTCTGGTGATAAGCCCTGAGGGAACAGCTTGAAGCTGAGTCAGGGCAGGTTTAGGTTGGAGATCAGGAAAGGTTCTTCCCCAGAGGGTTGGGCACTGCCCAGGCTCTCAAGGAATGGGCACAGTCCTGAGGCTGCCAGAGCTGCAGGAGAGTTTGGACAAAGCTCCCAGGGATGCACAGGGTGGGGTTGTTGGGGTGTCTGTGCAGGGCCAGGAGCTGGACTGGATGATCCTTGTGGGTCCCTTCCCACTCAGGATGTTCTCTGATTCTATGACTCTGTAAATTCTATCCACAACAAAAGCAGAGATTCCCCATCCCTGGGAGTGTTTCAGGCCAGGTTGGATGGGGCTCTCAGCAACCTGGTCTAGTGGAAGTGTCCCTGCCCATGGCAAAGGGGGTTGGAACTGGATGATCTTTAGGGTCCATTCCAACCCAAACCATTCTCTGATTCTGTGATGAGGGAGTTCACAGCTGAACCTTCATTTCCCCTGCTGTGCCTCATAAAGAAAGATTTCCCCCAGAGCAGCCCACAAATGAAGTGTTAGTGAGTAAAAGATGACTTTACTGTCACGCAGCTACAACATCCTGGAGTAGTTGGAGTAGTTCCCAATAATGGCTTTTAAAATTAAATGATTAACAAGATTTTTTTTTCCCTTCTCAGCTGTCTGATCTTAATTATATCATGTGAAATGAGATAATTTGATGCACCACCCTCAAACACTTCTCCTCTTAAAATAGAATCTAAATCTTTCTATAGATAGAAGATTCTTTAAGTAATTACACATGAAGTGTTTAGAAGAAAATGTCTCTTACTTTCCTGTGCACAAGAATTTATCTTTAGATTAATCAATAGAAGAAGGCTAGCAGATTATTCTAATGACAGCAAAAAGGTAATTAAAATTTGCTCTTGTTATTTTTGAAACACAAAGGAGATGCAATATACCTCACGTAACAGTTTCTTCTGGTCATCTTCTGTGATATGCAATTAATCACTGTAATTAGCTGTTACATGACTGCACATCACAAATATGTCAGGAAGAAACATTTAACTTCAGAGAAGTACTAAGGATTTAGTTCAGTCTGAGAGAACAATACAGCTCATTATCTCTCTAAACAGATTTACAGTGCAAAATGCATTTGCCAATGACTCCAAGGGCCTCTGTTACCTTTGTACTGAAATCATTTATGAAAACCACTCACAGGATGCTTCAGACTGCAGGAAATGCTGCTTGATTACAAGTGACCACTGCCAGTTTACAAACTTTCCTTTACATCTATTTTCTCCTTTGTTTTTTTACCACTTTCTTCACACTTTCACTTCTCCCCACCCTGAAATAGTGCTGTTTATGGTCTGTTTTGAAGTGACTGGCCTCAGAACTGAAGCACTGAGTTACACAGAACACATTTGTAGGAGGGTTCGGGCAGCCAGAGAGCAGCAGTTTAACAGCCAACCCTCCTTGTGATAACTGAGAGGGAATTTGATTCACAAACGCTGCTGAAACGGCAGAAACTGAAGTTCCTGAAGTTGAATGGAGATCATTTAGTGGAGGAGAGCTTGGAGGTGTCATGGTACAGCTCCTCAACAATCAGCTGATGGCACCAGGCTGGAGCCTGAGATCCTCAGCTAAGGCAGAAACTCTCATTGCTGTGGGATTTTAAGGACCATGCCAAACAGGATATGTCATGTCAAATGACATCAGAAACTTCAGGGAAGCTTAAAAACGTTTCTAGGGAATGATGATCCCACAGATCAAGGCCTTTGTTTCAATGAAAAATGAATAATTTTGATATTCTTTGAAGTGAGACAACTGAGCCAGAATTTCACTTAAAAATAACACCACTTTAGTCTGGTGTGTCTGTTTTGGGAAAGGATATCTGCTACAGGCAGAGAGAATTTCTTCATGAATTCACTGAGAGATAAAAATGTCTCTGAGTCAGCACTCTGAATCCTGACTGTGCTCCGAGACTGAAAACCAGGGAGTGCATTTAGCCATAAACCACAGGCTGGATTTAAAGCATTTCCACCTGGTGTAAAATACAGTCAGAGACGAGATTGAATAAATATTCCAATTTAAAATTCCAATCAAATGCCCCAGTTTGCCTTCTGGAAGTCTCTCCCTAGGACAGCAGCCTGAGCTCTGCAGCATTCAGCCCTCCCAACTGTATTCCCAAGCTTGAAGAATATTGTAAAAAATATGTCAGGATGAATTTTTCTGCATTAATGTGATATCCCCCTGGGATATCAGCCCTGGGTGACTGCCAGGTGCCAACCAGACCTCTTGCTCTCCACCTCTCCTCACCAGAATAAGGGGATAAAATAAGATGGAAAACATTTAGCATGAGAAAAAGACATTTTAGTGAGTAATTAACAATTTAGCTAATTAATTTGGCTCTGGCAAATATGGGGGCAGCCCCTGACCACCTCTTCTCAGAATAACCACTCCTGCATTACTCTGCTACCAAACCTTTGCCACATGAACCCAGCACAGCTCCTCTCTTTCCTCTCTGGACTCCCAGTAGTTGCCTGGGGAAAATATTTTCCAGAGTTTGTTTAGAGCTTATTAAAAAAAAAAAAAAAATCTGGTCCTTAAGCCCCACAACAGTGCCACAAAATGAAGCTAATTTTACCATCAATAATCAATAATCTTGTCCACACAGAAAGAAGCAAACAGGAAGTGCTGGTTTAATGGTTGGACTTGATGATCTTAGAGGTCTTTTTCAACCTTAATTCTTCTATTATTTTATGAAGACAAGACTGCAACAAACACCAGGACAGCAACAAGCCACAGTGTGGCAACAACCAAAACTAATATTTTGCCTGATCATGCAAATAAAAGATGATTTCAAGTCTTCTGTGAATCATTTATTTGCTTGTATTCATGAAATTCATCTGAGTATTCATGACACTGCTACTATAGCAGCTGAAATCTACTTATTAAAAAATAAATCTCTGTGGATATATTAGCAATTCCAAAAGAACACAGAAATGTCTGGAGATCTTATTCCCTATCAGTGATCTGATTGTCTTATTTAACTCTTTTATGCAAAGTTTCTCCTGCTGAGCTTCCTGCCAGAGCCTCATGTCAAAGGCAGGTTTGTGTGAACTGTTATTACACAGCACCACTCCTTCATTACAAAATTACATGTATTACGTGCAGCAAAATTGCATAATCTGTGTAATTAGCTCATCTCAGCGACTGCTGGCAGTGAAAGCAGCTGTGAAGGTTGGGCAGAGGGGAGAGCTAATGACACCCATTCAGGAATAAGGATTGCACCTGGAAATCTGCCTGCCCCAGAGCACAGCTGGGATCAGCACTGCCTGGGGCACTCAAAAATGCTGATTTATTGCAAGTGCTGTGGCTCCTTCAGGTGGGTGTGTGAGAGCTGGGCTGAGCAGACACAGAAAGCTCCAGAGTCAGCCTGTCAGACTCACTGTGCATCAAACCCCACAATGCACAGGACAAGCTGAGCCCTCTCCTTTCTGCAGAAACCCAGGGCACTGGGAATGTTTCTGTGTCTGCTCTGGGGTGCCCTGACCCCCAGGGCAGCACTGACTCTGACCCTCATCCATGGAGAAAGTTTCCTGGATTTCAAGATAGACTGGAACCCACAAAAGTGTGAAATAGATTATAGAGAGCAGTGCAGGTGTGTCACTGGGTGAGAAATTGAGGTTTTGGGGTTTTTAGTGTGTTGTGGATGGAAGCAGATGGAGGGCACAGGGTGTCAATCCTGGGTTTCTTCTTCCTTCTTCTTCCTCCTTCTCCATGGGTTTGGGTGGCATTTTGTAATTGGGCAGAAAAGTCCCCATTGCAGCTCTGTGGGATCAGTGATTGGGTTAAAAGGGAAAATAATCCAGGTGTCAGCTCTTAATTGGATAATTTGGTCTGAAAAGACCTTGGAGCAAGAGATTGTTGGCATTTTGTGCCTTCTAATGAAAAGCTGCCAAACTCACAGCAGTGAGACTGTTTTACTGATAAGAAATGATAAACACCTGAGTCCCAACATGAACTACTGCCTTAAGTGCCTTCAATCCAGACCCAGAGAAACCCACAACTGGGACCTCCACACTTTCCTATTTTGTTTTCTTCTTTCCTTCCTTCTCCTGACAGTAGCTTTGTTTCTCCTTCTGCTACTTTTTAAGTGCAAACCCTGATTTCTGCACTTTTTTGTGTCAGATTAAGTCCTTTTCTGACCCACAGCTGGGGCAACTGAGAGGTGTTTTAAAAACTTCTATTTTATTTTCAGTCTCACAAGAAGGGTGAGACAATACAGATGCTATAATTCACACCATCACAATCAGATTAATTACAATACACTATAAGCATGTCTTGGTCTATCGGCTTTTTGCCAAACCATGTTGTAAATGCCTTAAAGCTAATTATCTAAAATCACCCCTCATGGGTCCTATTAAAATGCATCTTTCCTAGTTCTATTTCTCCAAAGTATCCAGTCTTATTTGCAAGGCCACCCTTTGAAACTTGTTTCTAGTTCCATTTCTCTCTCAACAATGTCTGTCCTATTCCATGACATTTCTAAGTCAGCATTTCTCATCTCAAGTTTTCCACAGAGATGCACACACTGGGTGATCCTTCTGTCAGGCTTTGAGAATTTTCTATAAATGCATTTCCCATATTTTGGACCCAGAATTAAGCTGCTGGTTTCACTATTGCTGCATTTATTGCACTTGTGGGCTGCTGACCCTGTCACACCCTGCACTCCTCATCACACCCAAAGTGCCCCCTGCACCCAAGGGGTGACACCAGGAAGCCTCCAGGGAATCAATACATGATTATTTAAGTTTTTGCATTTTATTTAGGTTTTAACACTTTAGAAAAAGGTAATGCAGAGCCTGATCAAAGGCTGCTTCTTCCTCTCCTTGGCTCACATCACTTTGCCTGAAAGTTTGAAATTCCTCTTCATCCGTGCTACAAAGTTGCCTGATGTATTTGAAGTGTGTTTTCAGAAAAAAAGAAAAAAAGTAATGGAAAAAATTCAGTTTTTGGAAAACAAAGCCCATCTCCGCTGATAAAGCGGGACAGTTCACTAATTTATCTTCATCGGATCAAGGAATGAAGCCAAATCCCCTGGAAGGGATCTGACAACAGGGTATGTATTATACTAGGAAATGTAGCCTAGGAAACAACTCTGCATTGCAGAGAAGAGCAGCAAATAGCTGCATAAATGTGATTGTGATAACTGAGCACTTCATCTGGCACACAGAAAACCTGCAGGTGCTACAGACCAGCAGGCCTGCACCAAGACAGCAAGGCATGAAAACAGAGATACAGAGCTGTATTGTATTCACAGGGACCCCTATTATTTTATGATACTATATTATATTAAAGAATACTATACTAAACTATACTAAAGAATACAGAAAGGATACAGACAGGATGCTAAAAAGATAATAATGGAAACTTGTGACTCTTTCCAAGTCCCGACACAGCTTGGCCCTGATTGGCCAAAGAGTGAAAACAACTCACAGCAGAATCCAATGGAACAATCATCTGTGGGTAAACAATCTCCAAACACATTCCACATGAGCACAACACAGGAGAAGCAAATGAGATAAGAATTGTTTTCCTTTTCTCTGAGGCTTCTCAGCTTCCCAGGAGAAAAATCCTGGGCAAAGGGATTTTTTCAGAACATGTGAATGCCACAGAGCTGTGAAATCTTGTGGCTAAACTCACAAATATATTGGTGACTGTACCCAGCACTTACACAAATTAAATATCCAACCTTGTGGATATTTCTGCAGTTCTAAAGGATTAATGAAAGTATCTCTGGTTTTCCCAGACCACACAAAGGGATGCTTTCCATTTAGTTCACATCTCTTTACTGAGAAGATTTTCACTACTGAAAAAGAGACCTGAAAAGAACACTATTACAGCACTAAAATCCAGCTGCCTGCTTAGCACTTTATACACCCGAAAGTCTTTGTATGGAAACTCTTAAAAAGCACTGCAAAACACAGATTCTCTCCTCAAAACTCTCCTGGCTCAGCCCCAAAGAAATTAATGACACTGAGGAATAAAGGTGACATGTTAGCAGGGAACTTCTTGCACTCTAAACCAAAAAAAAAAACAGGAGGAGAGAAGTCTTTCCAGAGTTGGAAAGCTTCAGAGTGGCTGAAATATTGGAGTTAACTTACAAAGGGCAGGGCTGAAGGATGGGAGCCAGAGCAGGGACCAGCTGCAGGGTATGAACAGGTCCCATTTGCTGCCTGTTCTGACAGAAACAAGGTGGAACCTGCCTCCATCCCTTCCCATCACACTGGCACAGCCACAGATCATGGCTGTGATGAATCATGAGGTTGGAAGAGACCTCTAAGATTGTCAAATCCAACCTATGCCCTAACACCTCAGCCAGACTATAGCACCAAGTGCCATGTCCAGTCTTTTTTTAAACACATCCACATATGGTGATTCTACCACCTCCCTGGGAAGAGCATTTCAGTACTTTATAATTCTTTTGGTGAAAATTTCTTCCTAATATCCAACCTGTACCTTCCCTGGCGTAGCTGGAGGCTGTGTCCTCTGGTTCTGTCAGAGACCAACCCCACCTGTCTGCAGCCTCCCTGCAGGAGCTGTAGAGAGCAATAAGGTCACCTCTGAGCCTCCTCTTCTCCAGGCTGAGCACCCCCAGCTCCTTCAAACACTCCTCACAGGGTTTGTGTTCCCAGCCCCTCTCCAGCCTCGTTGCCTCCTCTGGATAAGCTCAAGCATCTCAACGTCCTTCCCAAACTGAGGGGCCCAGAACTAGACACAGTGCTGCCTCTTGGCTTCAGCAGGGCTCCAGGACAACCCCACCCAGATGGATCCCTGCCAGCTGGGGCCAGGGAAGCTCTGGAAGTCACTCTGAAGGCAACACAGCCAGAACCAGAGTGCTTCTAATGGGAGGCTGTGGTTCTGCCATGTGTCTGCCCACCAAATCAGGGGACAGGAACGTCCTCTAAGAGACAGAAGGAAAAATAATGAAGAAAACCAATTTATGGACATCTCTTTCCTGTTGAGATAAGGGAAGGGAGAAAGTACTTAGGCCAAACATACTAAAAATCAAGCTGCATGTCCCCTTTTCATTTACAAGACAAATACTTTGGGTCTGACATTTTCTTCTGCTGAATTTTGGTTTGCTCAGAGGCTCTGGGGGCCCTGCAGTCAGGAATTGTGTCTGTTAATGCCTTGGATTTGGGACAGTATCACCTGACTCTTTACATCTGGTATTTAACCCTCAATTCCCTTCTCTCACCTGCTGTTCTTTGGGATGGCAACTCAGATTTTTGCCTGCTATGCCAGAGCTGGTGGTGAGGCACTGCAGTTCTGAGACACAAATGCTTTCTGCATGCTTCCCATAGGTTTGTCCCATCCCTTTGTCCTGCTCATAGCAGAGATGCCAGATTTAGGTGATTTTTAAGGCACCTTTCAATTCAAATCATTCTCTGATACTATGATTTGAAACTTCCAGCACTTAAAAGTTCATCCCAAGGAAGCTATTTTTATCCAGTCTTTCCACCTCGAGCAGATAACTTCCATGAATGAGGCATCACTGAGTCATTGACATTTCAGGATTAAATCAAAGCAATTAGCCCTGCCTTTTCCAGCTGATTTTCACTGAGGTAACGTGGCAACTAGACAAAGGTCAGTGCCCCATGAGTATCACTCAATTCCCCTAAAAGCAAGCAAAGGATGAACTAAACCATTTCAATGGTGCAGGAAAATCACATATTATGCATCAATAGGTAAATGGAATCAAAGCAAGAGCTTGAGATCACTCTCACTCTGATGCACATCTGGTAGCTCAAGTTCTTCATGGAGAAAACACCATCACTAACTCACAGGCATCCATGAAAAACAAACAGTTGGTGATAGGAGCCATCAAAGGATCTAGCTGAGATCTGCAGGGACACCACAGAAATGCCTGCAGAATTCATCTGTGTTGTCATATACAGAGTGCAAGAGTTCTATTATCATTATATTGTAAAGGTTCCACATTGCCAGAGTTTTGTACCTCCTCGATGTTTCTTGTAGGCAGCTCCTCCAGGCACTGACTCTTCCTCATCCTCACAGCAGCCAACTGACACCAGATCCCACCCATCCACTCTTTTATAACACTCTAATTATTGGCTACAGCTGTGGCCTGTTAACATCAGGCCTGCTCCTAATCTTTAGTAATTGGCTCAGCTGCAGCTCTTTAGGGGATAAGATTACATTCTATACCACCTTCATTTACCCATACTGTATCCCCCTACACATCTGATCCAACTTGCAATGTCCTATTGCCACACCAGGCTTATTTTCACCAAGCAAAGCTAGAGCTTCTTCAGCTCCATGGTCAAAATTCACAGAAGTGCTTCATTTCATGAAGGAAATGAAATAAAATCCCAGTGAGGTTTTCAAAGCTACTCAGGAACCTAAAGACTCACACACACATAACTGACCTACCACTGAGAAATCAATTTTTTTTTCCCTGAGGTTTCAGGAGGTGAATTTTAGCTCAGGTGCACCAGAAGCTGAGTGCACACACAGTTGATTTTCAGCTGGTCCCAGAGCATCAGTGACTCATTCACATCCACCCCATTCATGCCTCTCTGGGCCTGCTCAGGGCCTGGGAAAATGAGAATGGGGTTGAATAAAGAGCCCAGGAGGGATAATGCACTGAATTCAGCCAGGAGACAGGCAGGTATCTGACCACTCAAAGAAGTGATGAAAAAATAACCCCCCAGATTCTCTCAAAGCCCAGTAATTGCAGTGAGTGTGGTTATGTGTAATCTCAGGAACTCAGCCACAGATTTGCAGCTGAGATCTAACAGAGAATCAGTAAAATAGGAAAGACTTTGCCCCTGTTTGCTGAAAAATCCAACTACCGATCAGCCTATTTCTAGTTTCAGGAGAGCTTTTTACACATCCCCAGGATAAACTGAATCACACACTGCTCTGATGTCTGTGCTCTTCTGACATACTCACCTCACTGGGTCAGCTCAGAGATCCTTCTATCCCCCTCAGCATTCACTGAAGGAATAAAGCAAAGTGCTCATGGAAAATAAAACTGCTGTTATTACTGTTGGATTTTTTTTTCCCAGGAGAAACATGCTGTGAACACAGGAGAGATGAAGGGATTCAAAACAGATTAAGGCAAAAAAAGAAAACCCAGACTGAAAATGGGTTTGTAGGTGGACAAGGATGACTTAACTGTGTGAAAAGATCTTTGTGGGGATCTTTTAGTTCTTCCCAAAAAGGAGTGAGAAGCAGCAAATCTCAGAATTCCCACTGCTACAGCCACTCCTGGAACTGGGTGATGCAGTGAACCACCACAACTGCACTTGGATTTATCCCTGTCCCATTTGAGACAGGCTTGGAAACAGAAAGCAGCAAGTGGCAATTTGTTCCCTCACTTTCACAGCCAACAAAAGCCTTCTGATTTTTGGGCTGCTAAGGAGACTTCCTGAGTCACAGGCAGCTCTAGTGGAAATGTGCATTATCAGACATTAATTTGGTAATTAATGACATAGGGGCAAGTGGGTGAGTTTATACAGGATAGTTTTGTAGAGTGGGAAATTCAGAAGTTTGGATCAGAAGGCCAAAATTAACCAAAAAGTGAACCTATGAGATCCTGTACAAACTTTGATACAAAGTACAGTAAAACTTTAATACAAAGTTTTCCCCTTAAAGGGGCTCTCTCTCCAAAGGCCTTGTTTGCTGGTGATGGGGTCACTGTCCCCACTCACCCAGACAGGTGCAGCCCTGTCCAGATCCCTGCAATCCCACCCAGGACATCACCCTCCACATCCACATCCTGAAAAGGAAAATAAGCCCTTGATGAAAAGGACTTCTCAAAAGGGCTTTCCAAGTCAGGAGTCTCTCTGTCCCCCCCAGAGCTCCTGGAACAGGAAAAATTCCCCCTAGGAAGGAACCTGTGAGGAGCTTTCTCTGTGGAAGGCCAACATGGGGAAATCTCTCTGAATCCTGCTTCTCCCTTTCCCCTTCATCCCCAGCTTTTTGCTCTGCTGTCCTCCAAAGGAATAGGGTGTCCCCTCCTTGTGGATCCTAGACATCCATTTCCAGCACCCTAATTCTCATTTTCCACACTGGTTCCCACACAGAGATCAGAGTTTTCAGTTGTTCAAGTGTGTTAAGATCAGCCCAGAACCAACAATCTTGAAAATCCTTCTGCTTCCAAACTCAGCATCAGCTGCTCCAGCTGCAGAGCAGGAATACAGTGTGGAGCCTGGAGATCCTGCAACAAGTCCTGACTGCTCAGGAGGTACTCTGAAATACACAAATGCTGATGTTTCAGGGATTGCTGGCATAATTCAGCAATTCCTAAGTTAGATAAAAATTCTTAGAAATGAGAAAAAGAATCACTGGGAAGTCACATCTAAGTTTAGTTAAAATGGTGATGATGCACTAGCAAACCAATTTCCTATTTTCTGCACTAGCAAACTAATTTCCTATTTTCTGTGTTTCTCTCATTTCCATAACACATTTTCTATTTTCCAATGCTCTGTTTACTACTCCCTGGCTGACTGAGGAGGATGCAGCTCCTCTGCATTAATTCCTCTCTCACAGCATGATCAGGGCATTCCAGCCACCAGGGGTTTGGGACAATAAAACCAAACTGGGAAAGGTTCTTCCTTCTTTTGGTTTCCCAGGGAAAACTCTTCATGAGACTTGAGAGTATTTTCTTTCTTTAAAAAAACACTGAGTTTCTATTCCTATAATTTGTTTCAAAGTATTGCTTCTCCCAGCACAAGTCTCATATGAAGCAGTATCTGCTCTTTTGTTATTCCCAGCACTGCAGAGAAAGAAGTCAGCATAAAGCAATCCTAGTTTTATTGATTTTATGAATTTGTCCCAAGAGCTACCAATTATGAACTCCAAGAATAACATCTGAGGGGAATGAAAACCACACTGAAAAACAAAGAAAAAAGAAAATATCTACTAAAAATCCATTCCCCTTCAATTTCCATGGGAAACCTTATTTCTCATCAACTTCTCAAGCTGCTAAGAATGGCTGTTCTAATCTGGGTGTCAAGTCTGGATGTTGGGGTCCAAAACTGTGTAGGAGGTTCCCTTTCCCAGGACAGCAAACCTTGGGCAAAGCCTTGAATGACTGTCAGAGCCTGAGAATTTTATTTGGACAAGGATGCAGCTTGAATGTCTGTTCTTCCAAGCCACAGAAATTGCAAAGATTCACCATTACATGAACAGCAAAGATACTTCTGAGTCATAGCAGAGCACAGAGGGAAACCTAAAGAACCTAAATCTGCCTAATTTATTGATTTAATTGTTCTGCACAACAGGCAGGTCAGAGCTCAGGTGGTACTGCCCCACTGGTAACATGCTGGGATCTCTGCTGCTCAGAGTGACCCTGAGATGTGTTGGAAAATCTCTTTTCCCAGCCCAGCAGTTGAAGAAGGAGTCAGAGCTCTTCAGTTCTCTGTCTCAAGGTTGTTTATTGTTTCTTATCTATAAAATTCTTTCTCCTGTTCTTCACTCAGCAGGACAGTCAGAGGCAATCTGCCTGCCCCGGGGTGGTGTTATCTTTTTATACTAAAAACTACAATGTCTAAAATGTTTACAATTACTTCCCAATACCTGTCACCTGTGTTAGACAGTGAGCTTCTACTCTAAACCAATCTAAAAGTGCCAACATCACAGCAGAAGATGGAGGCCAAGAAGAAGAAGGAGAAAGGCTGGACATGCTCACATTCCTCCATCTTGCTCCCTGAATCCCCATTCTAAAAACCCCAAAAATCTATTTTTCCACTCCATGATAACTTCGCTATTATTCTAACAGAATTATTAGAATAATATTATTCTAATAATTCTATTAGAATTATAATTCTATTATCTAATAATTATATTAGAATCTATAATCCTATTCTAATAGAATAATCTGTTATTCTAACCTAAACTGTTGTGGCTTGTTGATCTTCATATAAGGTTGGTAATTTGCTCCATGGGTCACAATCAAACCCACAGGTGTTCTGGGCTCTGTGCCAGGTCTCTGAGCCCCCTGGCAGGGGTCCTGGCAGTCCAGGCCAGCCAGAGGGATGTGCTGGGTTCCCACAGTAACACACCTGGGAGTTATTGCTGGTCAGTGGGAGCACCTGGAGCATCTGCCAGGTCCTGAGGGAAAATCCAACAGCTGCTGCCAGGGACAGCACTGAGACATCAGAAGGGTAAAAAGGGCAGCAGTGCCATGGTGAAAACAGCATTTCCAGCCATGAGCAACCCCTGCATCATCCAAGGGCCGGTTCCTGCAGCCTGCTCAGGCTCCTCTGACAGCTTTGTTTCACCCCTGAGCGGCTGCACTGTGCCCTGCACAGCTCCACATCCTCTGCCCCAACACACCCCTGGGAACAAAGCTCAGCACTGCCCTTCCTGCAGCTTTCCAGAGCAGCCCTGCTGAAACAGGCGACACCCCATAGAAGAGGGGACACAGGATCCCTCCCAGAACGCCCTTCCCACGGTGTCCTTGCCCCTGTCCACCTCAGCGAGGCTCTTCAGCCGTGCAGCAGGATGGGGAGCAGCTCTGTCCCAGAGCAGGGTCACTCTGCAGGGGACACTGGCTTTACCTGCACTCTAAGTGACACCCTGTGGCTGGCAGGCGGAATGGCGGGTGACCATGGCCCCGGTGACACTGTCCCCCAGCTCTGGTGACAGCAAACACAGGCTGCAGCCCCCCGAGTCACACAGAGTCTCAGGTGAGCCCCAGAGTGTCTCAGGTGAATCACAGAGAGTCTCAGGTGAGCAACAGAGATCCCCAGAGAGTCTCAGGTGAGCCCCAGAGAGTCTCAGGTGAATCACAGAGTCTCAGGTGAGCAACAGAGATCCCCAGAGAGTCTCAGGCGAGCCCCAGAGAGTCTCAGGCGAGCCCCAGAGAGTCTCAGGCGAGCCCCAGAGAGTCTCAGGTGATTCACAGAGAGTCTCAGGTGAGCCCTAGAGTGTTTCAGGTGAGTCCCAGGGAGTCTCAGGTGATTCACAGAGTGTCTCAGGTGAGTCCCAGAGTGTCTCAGGTGAGCCCTAGAGTGTCTCAGGTGAGTCCCAGAGAGTCTCAGGTGAATCCCAGAGTGTCTCAGGTGATTCACAGAGAGTCTCAGGTGAGCCCCAGAGTATCTCAGGTGAGCCCTAGAGTGTTTCAGGTGAGTCCCAGAGCGTCTCAGGTGATTCACAGAGAGTCTCAGGTGAGCCCCAGAGAGTTGCAGGCGAGCCCCAGAGAGTCTCAGGTGAGTCCCAGAGTGTCTCAGGTGAGTCCCAGAGAGTCTCAGGTGAGCCCCAGAGAGTCTCAGGTGAGCCCCAGAGTGTCTCAGGTGAGTCCCAGAGTGTCTCAGGTGAGCCCCAGAGAGTCTCAGGTGAGCCCCAGAGTGTCTCAGGTGAGCCCTAGAGTGTCTCAGGTGAGTCCCAGAGAGTCTCAGGTGAGCCCCAGAGAGTCTCAGGTGAGCCCCAGAGTGTCTCAGGTGAGCCCCAGAGTGTCTCAGGTGATTCACAGAGAGTCTCAGGTGAGCCCCAGAGTATCTCAGGTGAGCCCTAGAGTGTTTCAGGTGAGTCCCAGAGCGTCTCAGGTGATTCACAGAGAGTCTCAGGTGAGCCCCAGAGAGTTGCAGGTGAGCCCCAGAGAGTCTCAGGTGTTCAGCACCTGGCAAGAACAGCCCCAACTGTTCACAGTTCCACCTCAGCCTCCCACAGTTTGTCTGGGTGGAAAATGGGTCATAAAGCACCATAAAACAAGAAATCCCAATCCACAAGGAACAAGAAATCCCACGTCCACGCTGCATGCAGCTGGATGGGATTTCTCCTTTCATTTTGATATGGTGTGATGAGGATGTGTGATATATTTACTTCTTTCCCTTCCCCATCTGCTCCTGAGCCATTCCCTGTTCCTCCTCATGCTCTAGAAGCACACATTTTTGCAAGTATCATCTAATTCCAAACTTGTGGAAAGAAATGGACTTCAGTCCATCTGTTTGCCAGCTGGAAGTCACTGCCAGCTTAGACAACAGCAAGTTCCAGAGAGATGGATGGGGCAGCTGCCTTAGGGAAAGAAAGAATCACAAAGAAGCCTCCAAAATAATGTGGGCAACCCTTTGTTTGCTGACCCTCCCGATGGCCCAGGGTTTAAAGCCCTCTCCAAGATGTGCCACGGCTCAGGTCTGACTGACTTTGGTGCAGAATGGCAGCTACAGTTCCAGTTTTGGTGAAGTTTTGGGTGAATTTTGCCCCAAAGCCAAGCCTAAACTGAAGAGAACCCAAATCAGGTGCAACAGGACCACAGCAAAGCCACCTCAAGTTATTAGCAAAGAACAAAAGTACAAATCCATGTTTAACTGGCTGGAGAAAAGGTCCTTGAATGTTGACTGAAGGAACATTAACAACCTCCTTATTTTACTACAGCAATTAACTTGTGTCCTGGGCTCAATGAAGAAATCACATGTTTTACATGATGATAGTAGTGGGAGCAAGTAAAATGGATTCTTTTCATTCCTCCTCGTAAATATTTTTTCCGACACTTTTCTTCCAGACTACAAAATCAGAGCCATCTCATCCCACAAATTATGCTTCACAAAGGAAAGAAAAAAAAAAGAAGAAAAATTTAGGGGGGAGCAAGTGAAGCCTCTCCCATCTGTGCCTGACTGAAATCCAGAGCCTCCCACTGTATTTCTGGAAGATGTGTGTATTTGTGTTTCTCTGCAAAACTAGCAAGAGAAAATGAACAAAAATGGTTGAAATCTTAATCTGGACACAGAGCTTTGGAGACAAGCTGACCTAATCAGCTGCAGATCTGATCTCCTCAGAGAGAACCTTTACGAGCTTAAAAATGATGTTTTATTTCCTCCCCCAGAATTCCAATTCTGGACTTCTTTTTTTCCACTGTCGAGTTTGTTGCATTTCTCATCAGTCTCCTTCCTTTAACTTTCATGTACTCTTGACTTCCTAGCTGTGAAAATACTGTGTTTTCATGTACTCTTGACTTCCTAGCTGAAAATACTGTGTTTCACCCCCCAGGATGGCTGATACATGGCTACTGCAAGGCTGTAGACTTTTTTAACGAAAAAGAAAATCTTTTTCTAGTGATTCCATAACTAAAATTGACTACAAAACATTTATTTTTATCCCAAATCCCCTGTCATTAAACAGTGGGATAAAAGCCTTCTGGACATCTAACAAGGTTACAGAAGACAGAGGAGGTGAGAGTAGTTTTAGGATTTGATAGTAATTTTTTTGAGTGTGGAAACACATATGCATGCCCCTGATGGACATTTTATTTCTCTCCAATAATGATGAAAAGCCATCAGAACTTCAGGGCTCTCTGTCATTTACAGCAGGACTTTGCTTTCAAAAACACAGCCTTTAGAAATCAAGCCAGAAAAACCCCTGGGGAACAAGTAAGTCATGTGAATGTGATCAACAGAAGTGGTCAAGACACTAAAATACATGAGATAAAACATAAATGAAAATGTTAATTGAGCCTCTGGGCCAGCCACTTCTAAAAGTGCACATTTCTGTAATTATCAGGACAGGGCTTGCCCACAAAACACGAACAAGACTCTGAGACTTGATTTCCTAGCAAGGCTCATGTTCTATATGCAGGCTGGAGCCACATCTCCAGAACTCTGAACAATAATTAATCAGAAGGAAAAGGAGCAAAGGTTAGATCTCCATAAAAGAACAGGGTTTTAACCTATGAAAATTAGCTCTTTTAAAAATCGGCTCATCCCTTTAAACCCTTTCCAAAGAGGGGAAATGCATACCAGAAGAGCTATTAATTCACTTCTTCCCCCTTCCCTCAGCACACAAAAGATTATTTCTCTGTGTTCAAGATGAGACAACCATGAACTGCAGGAATTCTTCTCTCACTGTGGAGCAAGCCCTGCTAGCAGGTACAGGTGTGATCCCTGTGCCAGGGGCTCCTTCCCCCATGCCCACCCACGGGAACAGCAGTTGCTCAGTCACCAACCCCCTCCAAAGCTTCCTCAGCAGGCAGCTGGCTGCAGGGCCAAGGAAAAGGTGGTGCACACCCCCTCAGAACAAGGAGGAACCAAGTCCCCATCAGGACAAGGTTAGCAGTGATTATGTGCCTGTTCTCAGCTGCACAGTCCCCGGAGAAGGTGAGGAGGATGCTTTGTGTGATATCCAAAACACTCCTGTGAGGAGGATGCTTTGTGTGATATCCAAAACACTCCTGAGAAAGTGGCTATTTCAGTCAAAGAGCTTCCCTAAACTGAGAGAGAGAGAGAGAGAGGGGGATCTGCAGGCAGGGAGCTGGAGCTACAGAGACCTTTTGTTCCTGTGGATCTAAAAAGCAGTTTGATCTCAATCCCCAGGTGTGGGATCACTTCAGCACAACACATGCTCAGGGATGAATTCAGCTGCCCGAACACAGGCATGGGATCATTTATCACTGAGCATCTGCAACACCTGTGTGGCCTGAGAGATGAAACACAAGCCTGCAACAAGGCTGAAACAGCACCAAAATACCCCATGGCACGTCTAAGAGCACTGTCACTTCTGCAGAAGCCGCTGAGCTGAGCTGCTCATTTAGGCTGAGCTCAGTAACTCCCCAGGCTTCACCCCTTCTGTCAATTAGAGCTCTGACTTGTATTAGAGCTTAAATTCTTAAATTAGCTGTTGATACTACTTGGAAATACCTGGCTTTGTGGGTTTTAATCTGAGAAATCTTCTGAATGCCTGCAGCTCCTGCCTGCAGCCCGGAGCAAAGTGAGCAGCCTGTGATGGAGGGGTGTCACCACAGAACACCCCCCTTGCCACACCAGGTGTTTGAGACAAACTCAGTTCAGTTGAGGCTACAAAAGTCAACACTTTTTGTCCATCAGATGAACATTTAACCCTGCTTTTTTACCTTCTGCACAGGGAAATCTGTAGGGGAAGTGTTAATGGAGACATACTTTAGCCTGTAACACGCTCTAAGTACGTGCTTGAACAGCTGCTTTATAGCAAGCAGCAAAACCAGGCTCACTACGGGCCATTTGCTGAATTAATCAAGCTTCAGGATATCCTAGTAAGTGAATTAATCTGTTTCCTAAAACAAGACTAAAAGCTTCACACTGTCAAAGCATAAACACATCTAGAGGGCAGCAATGATATTGTCATTTTCCACTAAATATAGAACCTGAGCAGAGACAAGTGCACAGTCACACACTGCACCAACACAGACTTTTTTTTTTCCCCTGTTTCTTTTAATTTTTTTCCCCTTTGAGAATAATACATAAAAATTGCATAGTTGTAAGTGGATAGCATAATTTTCAGATCCTTGGTCAAAGAGCATTTTGCCCATATTCACACTTCAGGGTAACCAGAGTGTGATCTGTCAACGTGACTTTACTTCCCAAATAAAGAGGGAGGAAAAAACCCCCAACATATCACCAAAATAACAAAATGTCAGGGATAAAAAATCCTCACAGACTGACAGACTTTGTTTTATGAATGCAGCTGAAACTTATCTGAGTCACTCAGCAGCTCCCAGGAGACACAGAGAAACACAGACCCAGGCACAGAAATCACCACGGGAATTTCTTGCAGTTAGGATGGAAATATTTTACACAAACAGTTTATTCTAGTGTGGCAAACAGGAGGGGAGTTTTTTCAGCACAAGTTCCTTTTCTTAAGGAGTTTTTAAAATGCTTTTTGATTGATTTTGCTGGCATTGGCAGGGTTTGATAGCATTCCCCATCTGAGTTAGAGCGAACAGCAAAGCCTGAGAGGTGCCAGGATGGACACAAAGCAGGGGAGGTGCAGCCAAAGCCTCTGATGAGCTGATCTGTGCAGGAACCTACCTGTCAGTTTTTGTCTTGAATTCCATCCCCTACATGCACAGAGACTACAGTGAGGGGCAGAAACAGCCCCATGAGTACCAAAACTTGGCCATGGATCAGTGTCTTGTGGTGCTTCTCTGAGTTTTTCAAAAGCTTTTCACAGAGTTTGGGCACTTCCCAGTCTGCATTTGCCAGTGTCTACAATTCAAAAGCTTTCCTTGACAGGGAATGCTGCTGGGCTCATTCCCTGCAGCTGATGAGCTGCTTTCAGGAAACTGGTGGGAAATTGGAATCTTTGAGAGCCTGATTTCTAAAACTGAAAAAGAAATCACTGAAACGGATCCAAAATTTTTACAGGCTTTCAAATGAGAAATATGCTGACAGATATACAAAATATACTCACAGATATACAAAATATACTCACAGATGTACAAAATCAATGCCAAAAAAAAAAAAAAAAAGCTGTAGTTGCTAAAAGGTGGCAGCTCATGAACATGGGATACCTGGTAGTATAATAAATGCTGAGTTACAACCTAGAGCTGGATAAGCTCTCAGTAAAAAAAAAGGCAATGCAAGGTGGTTTTTCTAACTAGGTCTGATTTTGCTCTCCAAAAAAAACCAAATCAGTATAATATAACAAACCATCATTTCTCCCTCTGCCTCATCAAAATGCAAAACAAAATAGAACAAAACTACATGTCCTAGGCAGAAATCTTATGTTGATTCAAGCCATCTCCTATCAGACCCTCATTTTGAGCTGTATTATTCACCTCTGAGATTTGCAAGATCCATTTCCCATTCTTTAATCAGTTGTCTGCGCTCATTTTATCATCTGTATGGGGAACACAGCTGAGGTTTTCAGCACAATCAGCCTCGTCACAAATGAGGCAGCCCACAAGCCAACTTGGTGAAATCATGCAAGTGGTCAGAATGTGTTAGTATTTGGTTTTCCCAAATTCTGGACATGTTCTGCATGCAGTAATTTTATTTTTCAAATGCCAAAAGAGATTGCACCTGTGTATTGAAACTTTAACCTGCTGTCCTACTGCTTTCCCAAGCTTTAATCACTTAACTGCTATTTCCCAAGGAGCTGCTGATTCCAAAATTTGACCAAATTTTTATATAATCCTTCCCTCTGTTTTCTGCACTACATCTTGGAGGAACCACATACGTGGAAATGCATAAAATCAACTGGAGGTAGCTACTCACATTTTATGTTGAAAGGAGAAAAATATCCATTTCCTCAGAAAATAATGCTTCAGCATTTAAGTAACATATTTCTATTAGTCTTCCATTTAATTAACATGCCATTGTTTTAAGAGCAAAGAATTTAAGAAACTCATTAGCACCGCAATACAAGCACCAGCCACCACTGAGAAGGAGAAGAGCAGGGAAGAACTTTAAATCAGGTCATTGATGAACTAGTGAAAGCATCAACAGAGTTTATAGAAACCAAACTGGGGCAGTCAATATTTTTTTTTCTTTCATATACAGGAAAAACATTTAAATTCTTTCCACTGTGTTCTGCACTGCCCTTAATTCTCAGAAGTTTTCCTCTGGTCTCAAGTGAGACTTGTCCAAGGAGTGAAGTACCTGCTGTAATCAAAGCCAGCATCACCCAGCCCATTCCAGGTTCCCCCCTGTTTTACTGCAAAGAGCCAGGTCTGAGATTAGAGGGCTTTAGGATGATTTTGCAGTTCTCTGAGGCAACTTTTACTCTGCTCAAAGTCTGTCCCTGACAACAAACCTGGCAGGGGACTTTGTTTCACAGAACCAACACACCAAACTTCTGGCCAGTTATCTGACCATGATACCTAGAGCTGGGGAAGGAATAAATTCACTTTCTACAAGTTTAAAAATAAGATCTAAAATGTCAGGGTTGCTCTTTTACGAGATGCTGGCCACACAAAATTAACACTACCTGCAAGTGAGATCACCAACACCCAAGCAAAAGTTCAGAGTGAAACGTGGAATGAAATTATCCCTGCATGGAATGAAATTATCCCTATCAAAACTACACTGAAAAAGTGAGTGACAAACAAGTGGGTGCACATATTTGGAATTAATATGTTTAAAAACTCTTAATGAAAGGTCCAAAGGGTATTGACAGATAAGCAAAAGGAAATGAGTGCCTGGCTCCCACAGCCTGAATAATAAATTTGTAGTGAATCATCATGATTGTCTACCTCGAAGAATAAAGCATCCAGGAGATTTCTAAGGAGCCCCCATGCTCCCTTGCTTTGCATATTATTTGCCTCCTAATTTCCTCTCCTGTCTCCCGTGCAGAGCTGATGCAGCTCCAGCCTCAGCAGCCAGTCCCTGATGAAGTTGCTAAAACAGATTGCAGCCCTCAGCCTTCTTTCTGTGTGATACATCCAACTCCCAGCAGGATCTGAGCCCCTGCTCACACAGCCTGGAAAAGGCACTGTCTGTCTTTTGAAAATACAGTTTAGGTGGTAGGATTAAGTATTCCACAAGCCCAAGGTTGTCTAATTACCCAGGTGGGTGAAGCACTGCTACAAACACACTGAGCTGCAGGCAGCTACACATGCACAAACACCCAAAGCACAACACACAACAAACCCTCCCCAGACTGCAGAGGATATTTTCTGCCTGGATCTCCCTAAATGCACTCCAGCAAAGAGGAAACAGTGTCCACAAGTCTGCGCTTCTGAGAAATCTGCATCATTCCAGGCAAAAATTTTGAATATACAAGCTGGAATGTGGAGGAAATGTTGATTCCCAAGCAAACTTTTTGGTTTTATTTGTTTCGTTTTTTTTTCTTTGAGGGAAATGGATTTTGGGTGTCCCCAGGCGCCTTCTGAACACGAGATCTGCGGGAGAAGAAAGGAGTTTGTACTTACTGGTGGTGTTGTACTTGATCCCATTGAAGAACTCGGGGCAGGGTCTCTCCACGAGTTCCCCCGCGGAGGTTCTGGGCCAGCAGGTCCCGATCTGGTCCGTGGTGGCATTGCAGTACGGACCTGGGGTTAGAAAAAAAGGGACAGAAAGGCAAAAAAGAAGCGGTTCAGAAAGCACAAAAGCCACGCACTTTGCATCACAAAACAAACCCAATCTCAGCACTTCTAAAGCTTTTCCCGAGCTCTGCACCAGGTAACAATTCCTACCATCAAAGCCCAGGAAAGGGAGAGAGGAACTCTCTAAAAAAGTCTCGTGTAAACGATCCAGGAGGCTGCAGTTCACATCAAATTCTTCTAAGATGAACTGAGAGATGGTCACATCCATTATTCCCTCTGGGACTGCTGGACTGGATCAGGCTCCTTCACTCCTTTCTGGCTGCTTTTTTTTTTGGTCCTTTCTTCTTTTTTTCCCCCTTTCTGGAGCCACGGGAGCATCAAGGCGCGGGCACCCCGCAGTCTGGTGCGTTCGAGCCTCTGCTGCTCGCAGCGCGCTGACAACTTGGCTGAGGCTGCGTCTGCCTGTGCAGCTCAGCCCTCCGAGCTGCTCTTCCCTTTAAATCCAGCGGCTCGGGAGCCAATGGCATCGGGCTGAGCCCGGAGCGAGGGGCTCTGCTCTCCTCGGTGTCCCTGGGCTCGCAGATGCCGCCTCACCGTGCCAGAGCGCTGTGCTGCTGCATCCCCCTCCCTCCCTCCCTCCGACACACTGAGGCACAGTTTTATTGTTAGCTCCAGGGATGAGAGCTTTTGCGAAAAGAAAAAAAAAAAAAAAAATACTCGCTGCAAATGAAAGCCAGGGAGAACAGGAAAAGCCATCAGAGGAGGAGAACTCCTCGGGTTTTGTGTGGAGTGAAGCAATTCCTGCCTTCGCTGCGTGGAGTTGAGGATGAGCAGGGATGCTGGGGCAGGGGGGGAAGGAGGGGACCCGGTCCAGGAGCTGCTGTTCAGGCCTTGAGAAAGAAGAGAAATAATAAAAGCAGGGATGAAGGAGATGATCTGACAGAAGAGAGGTGTTGGGATAAAGGGATCTGGAGTAATTATAGAATCACAGAAGGTTGGGGTTGGAAGAAATGTTAAAGGTCATCTCATTCCAATACCTTCTAATAGACCAGGTTGCTTCAAGCCCCATCCAGCCTGGTCTGGAGTAAAGAAATCTGGAATTATGACCCACAGAAGAGACAGAGTGAGAAGTGTAGGGCACCAAAGGAACACACCTTTCAGCCCCTCACACGGATGGGATGGGGTGAACAGCAGAGCAGGGCAAGGCACAGAGGGCTCTGAAGCAAAGGATGGATCATTCAGGGGAAGAGGAAGAAAAGAAATGCCCCTGTGATTTTCCAGTGGTAGGAGAGGGCAAGATTTTCAGAAAGGATGAGCACCCAGACTGACCAGGAGAAAGAGGAGGAACCTCTAAACCAGCAAATCCTGGTGCGGGGAGACAGAGAAGAGCAAAGAGCTTGACAAACTGAGGTCAGTGTGGGACAGGAGAAGGGTCTGGTGAAGGGGAAGGAGGAGAAATTTGGAAGGAGCTGCCCACCCAGAAGGCTGGTTATCTTTGGGAAATCAAAACTCAGCAGAGTGGGAACTGGGTGAAGGGCAGCACTCTGGAACATGCTGGAGAGCAGCTCAGACCTGACCAGCCTTTCTGACTTGCTATACCAGGCTATGAGGAAATTCTTAAAAAAAAAAAGTGTTTCTGAGAATCATTTATGATTACAGATTCAGAAGGGTTTTGGGAAGCAAACAAAAAACTGACTTGTAAGGGAGTAGACCAAGATCGGTAGATACAGAAGTGGCAGAAAGGAATGCAGAAAAAGAAGGCGAAGACAGCAAAATGAAACACTTCCAGTCTATTCACAGCTTTAGATTGGACAAGGTGCTTACACTGAGCTCAAAGCAGTGGTACTTCCTATAATATTTATCTCCCACCTTGCAAAGGCCTGGACTTCCCTTTTATTCATATTTACGACTGAAGGGCTTTATTCTTCGCTTTTGAAGGACTAAAAGAATTGTGGCATCCAGAGAGAAGAAAAAGGAAAAATAACTGGGTTAGAACAACAAATAAATTAACAACATGCACTGAGGAGAGAACTAGCCAGGATGTTATTTTGCCATGTGGGAATCTGGAGATTTTTTAACATTTTCAGACTGCAGTGGCAGAGAGGGGAGGAGTGCCACTGTGGTTTTGGGATAAGTATTTTTATTTGAAATATGAAAAAACCCCTGAGAATAACAAGTGTACTAACTCTCTAGACACTGAGGAAGTGAATGCATCTCTCTGCTTCTCTCTCTGGAGCCTTGATCTCCCTCCCAAGTGAATGTTCCCAAAACTGCAGCCCCTCTGGAGAAATCTCAATTGCAACAAATTAACCCTTCTCAACACCAACAGATCTCTTTGTCACATGCATCTACAACCCCAAAAAGAAGGTGAGACATTTTTTTTAGCATCAGTCATGTAACATGACCACGACCAACCCACTGGCTGGCTTTGAACAGTGCTGTGAGGAGAAAACCCTTTTTCTTCAGCTTCCAAGAGTAAGGGATAAAGGGTGCTATAAACCCTCATCTTCTCCTTCCTGACAGTTCAGTTGAGCCCATAAAATTCCCTTTTGTCCTCAGGGGTGGCTTTGAGACCTCCTCACAGGACAGCACCTGAATGTGCCCAGTGGTACCACTGAGCCCAGTGGCTGCTCCCACCCAGGCAGGACTGAGCAGTCAGCAGCACACTGGTCCAGGAGGTTTTAAGTTTATTTTTTTTCCTGCTTCTGCTGCCTCTCTGTAGGAGAAAAATCACACAGCCTGGCCAAAAGTCTTCATTTCTCACCTACTGTCTGCCCTTTCTATTTTTTCATGCTGTTTGTTCAGCACACTGGAATCAAAATCCTGCTCGGAGGCTTTGGGTACTGGAGTTTCCTGAATTTTTTGAGGAATTCATCACTCAATAAATTACAAAAAAAGAATGACAGTTTCAAAAAAAGTAACTACTTTTAAATTTGGTAAATGTTTCATGTTCCTAATTCTGCCCTGTGTTTTCCAGAATAAACTCTTGAAGATTTTTTTAATGGTTCAAGTATTACAGAGTTGAACACTAAGCTGGATTTCATTTCAGTTCTGTTCTTTATAGTGGTTAGCACCTGAAACAATAGCCCTGAATTAAACTAAATATTTTTTCAGGATCAGGAGAATGATTTCTTCATTTAAGTGAGGAGAGCTAGAAAATCTTCAATCTAAACTGATTTTCATCTTTTCAGTTCAAATTTTAGAAAATCTTAGAAGCATTATGTATTGCACAATCCTGTTGTGTTCCATGTATTTAATATTAATTTAAAAACCCACTGCAAAAATAAATATAGAGGGGATGAATGTTGAGGATTAAGTCTGAATGAAGAAAATAATTTACTGTACCTCAGTCCACAAATCAGCACCACTCTTTAATAATCCCAGTACTACTGTAACCTCTTGATGAAAAAACTACTTTTGCAGCTATCCCTGGGTACAATTAACCACTTCACCAAAGTTTCCCTCTGACTGGATCTAGTGAAATCCTGACTCTGTCAGTTGGACTCATTTGATGCAAAAATCTTGTTCTTTACACAAGAAGCAATTTCAATGATATGAAAGATGGACAGAAATCCTGCAGCTGCTGACACTTCTGCTTCCCTGCCCATGCCATGGTGCACGTGACACAAATCAGAGCTTGGCAGGCAGCAGAGATCTGCCTTGGAAATTCCTCAGCATCCCAAGAAAGCTGGGATTTGGTTCTTGGCAGGCAGAAAAGCTTTGCCAGCTTCCAAGTGGGCTCATTCCTGCGTGCTGCTATTCACTGCTTGGTTTGGGTGCATGTGCAAGGCTCTGGAAGAGAACAGACAGACAAATAAACCTGAGCTCACTAAGACCCTTTAAAGAGGACTTGTTAAAAGGTCACCTGCAGTTCTTCTGGGAAAGGAATGAGCTCTGCTCATAAATGGCAGTGGAAACCTCTGTATGTCAGCCCTCCCACCACTGCTACACAGCTGCTTTCTTCATCTCCAACCCACTCCAAGCCACAGCTGATGGAATTAGCCAGAGCACAGCTTTTCGTTTGCCCCACTAACAGTGAGCAGCAAGGATGAGCTGTGATTACCCAGCAACATCCAAATTCAGCTCTATGCAGACTCAGGCAGTCACTGGAAGTGTTTGGAGAGGGTGGAAGGAGCTCCAGAACCACCTGACTTCTCCTCAGACACTCAATCTACACAAAACCAAGAAATTCCTTGGTGTATTTCAGGACCCAGGATGATAACTGAGAGGAGGGGGGAAAAGCAAAAAAAAAAAAAAAAAAAACAAATAGAAAAAACCCAGAACACAAGTTCTCTCCTCATTTCCCTTCCTCAGGGAAAGAAAAGCCACTGTTTTCAGCCTCCCACCACAGTGACAGTTTGATCACTCATGTTCTCTGTCTGTCAGTGTGAAGAGCTCCTGCTCTCCAGGCACAGCAGTCACCCTGTGCTCTGCTTTGTACCAACAAGGCTCAGGGCAGGAAATGCACATCCTCTGTCCATCTGGTGACACCAATGTCCTCTGTACCTCAGTGCCATTTGGCTTTCAGGAATTCTACCTCACCAGTGTGGAAGTATCACACTGAGTCACAGTCCCAGTGTTGGCTCTTCAGCTCTCTTCCCCTAACCCAGGTGTGTATATCCACATCCAGACTCCTCATCTCATGTATAAACTGCTCGGTTAATTCGCTCATGGAGCTGTCACTTCTAAATATGAGGCTGGATGGTTTCAAATGGCACAATAATTTATTTTCTCATCTCCTTTTCCTCTCTAAAAAGTGTCCCCCAGTTACCTGTGTTATTGCAATGACCTTTCAGCATCAAACTTTCAAGTTACTGGGACTTTTCAGCTTGGTCCTTTCCTTTTAGTTAAAAATGCCAGCTTTGGGAGTTGGAGATGAGGGTTTGAATCCTTTCTTCCTGAGATAGGATGGTGGGGTAACTCTAAGAAGGGGTTTAGTCTTCAATCTTTGGCTTACAAGACCAATGTTTTTATAAACTATTAGAGTTAATTAGAGTTTGAGTAGTTTATTCTCTAGGGTGGCTGCAAGGGGGAATAAAACTAGGATGACTGTGAGGTAGGTGAATGAAGCTAGCTGGCCAATGATGATGAATGGGTGTTCTACAGGTTGGCTGCCTACTCTAACCTGAGCACCTGCCTTTTAGCTTGGTAAGGAATGCAGAACTTTGAGGAAGGTACAAATTTACCCAAGTGGCTTCTGGGCCACAAAACTCAAGGCCCTCCTTCTCAAGCTGCACTGTAAGACTGCTCTCCCTGCACATCTCAAATGCAGTGACAACATGGCCATGAGCTGGTAGAATATTTATCTTCCCATTCCAGGTGTGTAAATGCAATTTTCAGAGTGGGAGCACGTTCAGACCATAGGGAGCAAGGTAATTCAAATAGCAAGAGACTGAGGACAGCCTAAGGATCTCCAGAGACAGCTCCAGAACTGCCATGGATATGTCACATATTGCTGACTTCTCTGCCACACCACACCCCAGCTCCTCACAATGAATTCCACTCTGCTGCAGGAGTAGGCTGCTAAAAAAAAAAAAACCAAAAAACTTCTCAAACTGAGAGCTACACTTTTAATCAAAATCTGGTCCTCTCTGAGTCTACTTGAGACCTACACTGAAAGTTCAGAGTTGAAAACTGTTGTATGTGGAGAGGAAGATTAGGCACAGATACATAGAGATCTTTGTTTCAGCTGATAGACTCATTTGTTAGAAACAGGAGACATTCTTTATCGCTAGAAATGAAGTATGACTCCACTGAGCAAAGATAAAATTAATAAATGCAGGTCTGTGGTGATGAATCTTTGCAGCTCCATTGATGCTGGAAAATATTTACTGGGGGTATAAAAAGATCCAACAGCGTAAATAATAAATGGCTTGTAGCCATTTCAATACAATATCAATATATTTTTTTTGGCACATTAATACACTTGTCATTCTCTACAGCTATAAAACCTGCATGAGTGAATCATGTTACATGAGACAAACGATGAGACACTGCAGGGAGATTACAAGAACACAAAACACACAAAAGAACCAACCTTGACACTCTAATGAACTGCCAGAGCTATTTTTCTTGAAGTGAGCTGCTTTAGATGAATGTACAGAACATCATCTACTGCATAAGAGCACAGCAGCATTCCAGAATAACTCTGAATTTATACAGGGTCAAATTCAGAGTCAGCTCTTTACAGACACACAAAAACACAAAGGAACCCATCTGATATATTTATCTATGCCTGGCAATGGCCTGGTGCTCTGTTTACAGCATAAGCACAAAAGACAGCAAAAATAAAGAAGGTTAAGTCCCATCTGAACGAATGATGACCATGAGGATGTGTATCATTAGTCCCACTCGTTCTATTATGTACGATGGGACCACAGTCAGAAAGGATGCAAAGATTCAGAGGTCTTGTCCTGTTCTCTTCTCCAGCACACATCAGCCACAAAAGTCCTTGTGGCTTAATTCAGGATATGCCAAACTTTTGCTCTCCCTGCCCCCCACTCTGCTTTGCTGTGCTGCCTTTCAGTGCATGCTGGGAAGATCTGAGTGGTCTTCCCATGCAGCATAAACTGGGAGGATGTACAGAAACAAAAGACACCAAAATGTTCGGAAGTCAATCCCTCATTTCCTCTGGACACTCACAGGCACTGCACAGTGCCTGATTTTGAAACAGCAGGTAGCTCAGAAAGCACAAAGAGAGACAAATAACACATGATCATGCTGCTGAGTATCCCAGCTCTAAAAATGACCCAAATCAGATGCTACCATGTCTTAGGTTGCAAATGCAAGATGTGGCTGGGGGTGTGTGTTCTATTTTCCATCTCTCAGAGCTGGGGCAGTTCTCTGCTGTCCATGGGGCAGTTTTTTCTTTCTCTCTCCCACAGCCAATCCTCCCTCCAGGAGATCTCTGCTGACCATGGCCACTGAGTGTCCCTGCAGGGCTGATCCAATCCCAGCATCCCATGGGGAGATGCTCCGCCCAGGGGAGGAGCCAAGCATTCCTACCTGGATCCAATCTGAGCCTGGCACAGCCCAGCAGCCTTTGCCCAGTGCATTGCCAGAGGAGCAGCTTCTGCTGCCCTGCATTGCCAGAGGGAGCCCAGGCCCATCTCCAGCAGCCCTGGAGCTGCAGAGGAAAACTCCCCCCTTGTGCAGGATCCCTGCTCCAGCAGAGCCACAGCTGGCACTGCAGGAGGGCTGAGCCCCCATGGGATGGGGCTGTGCCACCCCCTGACACACAGGGGACAGGGACTGCTCTGACTCTGGCAGGGTTGCTCTGTATTACTGCATTTTAATTTTTTCTAATAAAAGAACTGTTATTCCTATGCCCACATCTTTGCCTGAGAGCCCCTTAATTTCAAAATTGTAATAATTTGGAAGGAGAGGGTTTACACTTCCCATTTCAAGAGAAGCTCCTGCCTCCCTTAGCAGACACCTGTTTTTTCAAACCAAGACATACCAACAAAACCAGCCTGTTTCAAACTGCCATGATCTAATTGATAGGGCTTCCTAAGCAGCTTTAACAGAAGAAGTAAGAAAATTAACCCTTTGGGGTCTGGGCCCTGCCTTCACGGCCTAGCACACATGGTAGCTACAATGTCGTGACTCCCATCCAACTCATATTTGCTTGGGTTTTCTTTGAGGAGCACTGTGGGATCTCAGCACATCGTTCCCGATGTCCAGAGATGCCAGGAGAACCCTTGGGGGTCTCGGAAATCCTGGAATGTTGCCAAGAGTGTTTGGTGGCTTGATTTTGATCCATCCACAGAAGTGACAGCAATTTGAGGACATGAGAATCACTTTAGAGTGAAGGGTGTAAAAGGGACACATTTAGAGGGTGAAATATAAACTTTAAGGTTTTTGGTACAGGGGGGTTATGGAGACAAGATGGAGGGATCAGGGCGTGTCTCGTCCTTCTTCTTTCTTCTTCTTGTCCTCCATCTCCTGTGGTGATGTTGGCACTTGGGGATTGGTTTATGGTGAGGATGCACTTGCCAACATGGGTGAAAAGCATTGGAAAATAAAGGTAAATATTATGTACGTAGATTTTAGTATCTAAAGACATGACCGCCCCGTGGGTGGTCAGAGAGTGCCTGTGACTGCTTGCAGATCAGACCTCTGTTGGGCAGACAGAAAATTTTGTAGATAAGAAACAATAAACAATCTGAAGACCGAAAAATTGAAGAGTCCAGACTCGTCCTTTGAAATGCGTGCCACCCAAGAACCACCCTACCCGTGTCGGGGCAGAGACAGACAGCCGGACCCGACAGAGCACCATCAGGCTGGTGTTGGGACCCTGGGCTAGTGGCTTCTGTACTCCTTTGGGCCCAAACCAAGTGGAAAATTGAGGCCTTGTAACAGAGTGAAACACTGCAGCGTTGCAGGCTCTCAAGACTTCTCTGAGCCTCTGCTTTCCATGAGTTATCAAAGCTGCCATTTATTGGCAAGAAGGATCTAGACTCTGATTCCACTGCCCAGAAGTGTGTGACCTGCAAGATCTGAGGTACTCCAGCATGTCTGGAATAGCCACATGAGGCTGGCAGAGAAACTCAGGACCTTGGGAAGATCCATCCCTTCTGAAGCAGCAGCCACAAGGCAAACATTGTGCACTCAGGCATTCCAGCTGTTCTGGGACACCTGGAGATATCAGAGTGGGCAAAACCTGGGCCTCTCATAAAAGGAAGAATCCCATCAGCAGCATGTCACAGGGAGGCTTTCACTATTATACATAGGCTTTACTCTATGTAGTAGATTTTTATTCCTTCAGTTAATTTAAATCACTCATAAATGTGGCAAACCTTCTAAAAGACAAAGAGTAGCACAAGCCTTGAAGAGCAACTAAAGTTTTCCTGAGAATTTTCTCCCCTTTGTTGAATTGTTACGTTTACAACACATCCCAGAGAGGAAACAAATTTTGGACACTTCCTTTATGGGGTACCCAGTGCAAATATTTCCTGAGATTCCAGTTAACTGAGGTGTGCAACCAACAGAAAAAAACCAAGAACTTTTGCAATGAGATTCACCTGATGAGATTGATTTTGTCCTCAGCTCTAACCATTACCCTGAGTACATCTTTACTGTCTATAAGAGAAACCAGCTTGGATTGATGTAAATGTCTGCATTAATCAGATTAATCCCATTCCAGATGCCCTGAACAAATATCAAATTGTTTGCTGAGCTTTTCCACACTCGCCCACCTTGTCTCCCTGGAGGGTTTGGCAGCTGTAATCCCCTAACTTTGGGCATATCATTTCATAGGAGAGCAAGCAAAACTATTTGAAATTAAACACATCAGGAATAAATAGGAGAAGAAAAATGTCCTGTTAGGACAGGACTATCACAATGCCAGCAGCATTATGTTCAGAGATTCCATGTCTTAGATTTAATGGAATTATTTACCAGAGGAAATCAATACAACACAAACACTGTGTAATAGATTTGCATCTCTCTGCCAGCCACCACTCAGCAAACACCAGAGAAAAAGCCTGGAAATGAAGTGGCAGGAATGATGAGCAGAATACTGAGAATACTTTGAGAATTGAGACAGGGGTTCTCAAACACATCATTTTCACCAGACAGTGAGGAGGATCCAGTCACACCAGACCCCAGCTGGAATGATTAGGCATGAAAATGGATTATCATAATATTATTATGGCCATGATAACTGAGGAAAAAGAATGCAATAATTGCCTGATCTGTGATTTTCAAACTGCTGCTGCACACATTTACAGCCCCAGAAGAACAGGGAGGATGTCAGAACATTAATTCTGCTGCAACAGCTTGTGCCTGTGTCTGGAATCAGTGACCTCACAGAATTTTGGACACCTCCTGGGATAAAAAAACCCTCTCCAGATCTCCTCCCTTGCTTGGCTCACTACCCCTTGATGTTTTCACCACCAGGGTCAGTATTTCTGATTCTGCAGCTCAGGGTACTTCAGGTCTTGCATGGTTTAGGGTATTTGAGAGGTTCATAGAGGCAGAAGGATTCATCTCACCTAATTCCAGCCACCTAAAATTTGGGTGTCTAGACTAAATCAGGTTCCCTAACAGTCTCCAGGGAAAGGGACACTTTCAGAGAATGATGATTCATTTAATTTGGAGACAAATATCTTCAAATTTACAACTCTCAGATATTCTACTTAGTAGGACATTACTCACCCCAAGATATGTTTGTACTTTGGAAAGAGCTGTCAATTGCTAACACATCACATATCTGAGATGGGTTTTGGAGCTTCACTTACATGTCAGACAGAAACTGAAAGCTAGGACTTCCTGCTGCTTTGAAATGCACATATATTTGTTAAAATGCTATGTTTTTATTTGAATTTTAATGATCTTGTATAAAACCTACAGAATCCTGTTATTTTAAATCATACAATTTGAGCCACCTGTAAATTGTCTGTGCCCATTTTATGGCTAAGAACTTTCAGAGTAAGTATAAACCTTGGGAAACAGTTTAAAGCCCCAAAACCCAAGTTTCTTCTGTTCTTATCAAGACATTGGATATGCAGCTCTCAATCTGTAACTGGTTCCATCAGCATTGGTTATAGTGGATTTTTATAAAAGCCATGGATCAATCCACAAGAATTCAAAGCAAAAAATGAAATAACAAAACCCTGAAAACTGAAATAAGCACCAACATTGAAACAGATTTATTTCAGCATAGTTGTAAAACATGGGTAAATGTCATCAAGTAGCTGATAGTGGGATGGAGATTTTAATAACAGGTGCAGCAACAAATTAATCCTGGGAAGTGTGGCACTCCCAATCTGCTTGACAGCACAGCTGGGTTTCTTTCCCCAGGATGTGTTAATGTGGTTTTTATTTGGAAAACTGCACGTCTCGCCCCAATGAATATTAAAGAATGAGTTTGGGGAAAACATGGAACATTCTGATTAAACATTTTGTCACTCACATGCTCTCACACTCAATTGCAAAGGCAAGATAACAACATCTCATTGCTAAGCAAGTGATGCTCCTCTTCTGAACTCATCAAATCTCCTTGTTAACCTTCCAAATGTCCCACCACCCCCCAGAGTGCCCATCCATGATGCTGCTAACTGCCAGCTATCATAAGCACATGTCAAAATCTGTGATTGATGCCTGGAAAAAATTATTTTTCAGCACTTCTACCCTTTCCCAGTTAATAAGATCATCAGAATCATCACTTACAGCAATGTTTCAGGCAACAAGAACCTGCTCATCACGGCTTTACCTTTGGGGACTACAAAATGAAGAAATAATAATTGTTAATTTTCTTTTGAAGAGGTTTTTTTTTGGCAGTTATTGCATTCTGAATACTAAGACTTACCTTTGTGAGCACCAATTTATTTTCATTTTCAATTCCTGTAAAGTTATTAAGTATAAAACCAATCAGTTTATCCCTAAAGTTTATCCCCTTCACGCAAATAGCCCTTTTTTAGACTGAAATAATGAAGGAATACCCACATATTATTTCCCTCACAGAGTTCCTCAGGTGCTGTGGGATTCCTCTGGCACAAAGGACTAATGCAAGTGAGGTAGAAGCCATCCCTAACAGGGCTGGAAGTTCCTAGCTCTGAAATATGCTGCAGTTATTTCTGCCCCTGGTTTCCGGGCTGGTCTGGCTCTCTGCCAGAGCTCATCCCTTTCCCTCGGCCACTGGAGGGCTCTCCTAATTCTTCATTACTGCAAAGGAAACGTCTGATTGAGGACAGAAACACTGCAAAAAAATAAAAAAAAAAAAATCCTGCTTGGAGTTACCTGAATGCAAAATCAAAATCAATCAAAAAGCTATCAAAATAGGAAGACTTCACTGCTTCATCCAGAGATCCACATGTGGAAAAAGATGCATTTTACTGTCCTGCCTTTGGCAGCAAAAAGTGTTGTTACAGTAAGAGATGAATTTCCCTGAAGAGAAAACTTCCTTTTCCACCCAAGTTTATGAGCTGCACGGAGATTATGGGTTTGAGGTGGCCAGCAGTGCCTGCCTTCATCACCCGTTCCTCCCCATCGCTTCGCTCTGAAATCACAACCCAATTCCTTCTCCAGCTAAGTGTGATTTCAGCCTCCTGCCAGCTCATTTCTAACTTATTTCCCACCCCAATACCAATTTCCCAGGCTGGTTCATTTTTCTCTTGATGGATCAATCATCAAACATCAGACCATTGCCAAGTGAACATTTCTGATTGTTTCTTTCTCCCCTGCTTCTTTTGGATCAGAAGGGCTGAGTTAGTCAGACCTAAATTGTTTTGTGGAAACAGAACACATTTTTCTATCTTTTTTTAAAGCCATATTGAGTACCAGAATAAAAGATAAGTGGCTTTGATCACCCCAGAATAATAATTTGGGATGAACTTTGCCCTGCATCTCTGTCACTCATTGATCACCCAAACTCTTGGGTATATGCTGAATCAAAATCAATTTTTTCCCCACCAGCCAGAGAGGGAAGTGGATTTTAACATTATCCTTGTATGACTTCTCCGAGTTAGCTTGAATATTTTTAATTCTAACTGAGACACAAGCCAGCCAGCCCATCAGGCATGGCAGAAAATACTTTATTTTCCATGAATTAGAAGTAGCTTTGAATAAAGAGCCTTGGCTGTGGTCATTTTATCCCAAATCCTTTGAGACAGTCTAACACAGATAGAAAAAAAAATGCCAGTGATAATGGACAAATGGATTTTCTTGGCCTTTGCTTCTGTCTTTGAATATAAAATTAGCTAGAGTTGGGCTGAAACATCCTAGGGGTCATTTAAATTATACCTTAATTATTTAGTCAGAATTGTACTGGATTTTAAGCTTGCCAGGTGACAGAAAATGTAGACGGAAGAATAAAGGTGTAAGATTTTGAGCAGGAATTTACATCAGTTTCCTAGATTATTTTTTTAAATCTGCAGCTTCCCAAATGAAATAAATGGGTTGGATCCTTAAATTTTAGATGTTGATAAGTGTTCAAGGCCAGGTTGGACCTGTTGGAGACCTGTTCCAACACTTGCAATTTCCTAGAAGTGGAGTCTGAGGTGTCTGACTTAACTGGTGGTTGTCTACATTATGTATATTAAACATTAAACTTTTTAAAGCTTTCTCCACCTCTATTTTTTATTTCAGATATTTTGATTTATTATTATTATTATTATTATTGTTGTTGTTGTTGTTGTTGTTGTTGTTATTATGGCATTGGAACTAAATGAACTTTAAAGTCCCTTGCAACCCATTTTATGATTATAAGTGAAAGTTATTTCTCCCAACACAGTCCTGTGAGTTTAACATTAAAATTCCACTCTCCACAGGAATCAATAGCTGAGTGCTCCCCCACACCAAGAAAGACATGGATTTAAAATTGTTTTATGGAGAAAAAAGGAGCAGCCCAATTTACCCTCTTCAGATTAAAAAAAAAACCAAACAAACACAGCATCATCTCTTTATAAAAAACGTCCTATATAAGATTAAGCAATTATGTTTTTTACAAGAAAACACCACCCCTCTTCAGCAGAATTATACTGGGTTTTATGGATTATGTTCCCTAAAAGTCTTTGCTGGAGGCAAAACCTGCAGAAAATATAAACTAAGCAGTCCATAAAAAATTGATGGATGGGCACTGCTCATGCCAGCACTCCTGCGAGCTGCAGCTGATGTGGCTGGGATCATTTGTCTCAGTTTATGGTCTGCAGAGGAGCTGTCAGGGCAGAGAAGTTTCCAGGTTCCCTTAAAAGTCAAGAGGGATCCACTCTGGGAAGTCAGTGGATTCTCTGGGATGGTTTCTGTCACCATAAAGGAGACACTTAAATTGGATCAGATAAACTGTCTTCTGAAAGTGTCTCTTTCTCAATATTATTAGCAATTTTATTAGCAATAAAAACAAAACAACCTGGCCTCACCTGCTCCCTGGGACATGTCTGTGCTATAAATATAAAGGGACAGAAATTCCATCTGAAACCAGGACTGGAAGATCTCTCCTGTACAAACAGCCTCACTTTGTGCAGAGTTGAACACTTCCACTGAGGCTTTGCTTTGGCTTTTGTTTTTGTACAATTTTCTGTGATGATTTTCTTTTGGCTATGTAGGAATCCTGTTCCTAACCTGGATGTCCTGTGTCCAGCTTGGGGTCCCCAGCACAGGAGGGACAAGGAGGTGTTGGAGTGAGAGCAGAGGAGGCACCAGGGTGATCAGAGGGATGGAGCAGCTCTGCTGGGAGGAAAGACTGGGAGAATTGTGTTTGTTCAGCTTGGAGAGGAGAAGATTTGGGGTGACCCAATTGTGGCCTTCAAATGCCCAAAGGAGCCAAAAAAAAGATGGAGAGAGGCTCTTTACAAGGGCCGGATTGGCAGGACAAGGGGGAATGGCTTCCCACTGCCAGAGAGGAGCTTTAGGTTGGATATTGGGAAAAAAATTGTTCCCTGTGAGGGTGGGAACCTGGCACAGGGTGCCCAGAGCAGCTGTGGCTGCCCCTGGATCCCTGGAAGTGTCCCAGGCCAGGCTGGACAAGGCTTGGGGCAGCCTGGGACAGTGGAAGGTGTCCCTGCCCAGAACTAAATTGTCTTTAACATCCCTTCCAACCTAAACCATTCTATGACTCTAAAATTTGTTTTTGCCAACCAACAGCACCAACTAAGAATAAAGTGAAGAAATAATTAGAAATAATGAGCTGTATCCTGTAACTGCACCTGCTGACTTCACAAATCCATGGTGTGTGTTGAAGCATGGGGGAGGCTGCAACAAACAACCAGCTAGAGCAACAGCACTAAACCAGCTCATTTTGCCCCATTTTCTGGACCCAGTAGGAGTTGAACTGTTCAGGACCAAGAACTCAACATTGCCACATTCCTGCAAAGCACTCAGAAAATAGCCAGCTACTGCAAAGTGCTGATTTGGGGGATTTTCTGCTGAGTATCTGCCATTTGCATAACAAAGAGATTTTAATTTTTCAGCATTTACACTTGTGCTTTTAATACAGCCCATCAGTTTGGGGCTGATGTAATTTTAAGAGCAGCAGTTAAGAGAAGAAAAATCTCATTGAAGCACATCCTTTCCAGAATAAATACAAAGGGAAGGAAGGAGGCAAACAAGCAACAATAAACTCTTACTGTTTAAAGGATAAAATTCTCCTCCATTCTGATTATGTTGAGATCTGCAGTGTTTATCCCAAGAGACATGCTGATCTGGTTTAGCTTCTAGATCCTATCCTAATGAGAAAATGAATCCTAACAATAAAAGTATGATTTATAACCATGAGACAGATTTGGAGTTTCCATCTCTGAGATTAGCAGTGCCCCAGAAAATCAGAACTCATTGGTCTCCTAAAAACTTTCATTAATGGGCTGAAAGAGTAAAAACAAAGGAAAAACTATTAAAATAGAAAGCAGCTGGGAACCTATGAATGCTGAGTTTACATGGATTTGCAAAGAACCAGGTATAGAAAATGAAGTTTTCCAAGAAGAGCTGGTAACCTTCCAGCAAGGAATACAAATGCCTTCATGAATCAATTTATGTTATCCTGTGACTTGCTCCTAGCAGGAGCCATCCCTCTGGAGATGCCTCTTTCCTTACACTGACTGTAAATCAGCAAAGACAGTGGCTGGTTCAGAGGCAGGCAGACACCTGGGTGACCTGGCCCTCCCCAGGAGGACAAAATATTGAGGTTGAAGCATGAACAGGCTAGAAACAGACTCTGCATCTTTTTAATCCTTGTTCCCTTGCCTTTGGACATGATGTGTCCTCCTCTCCCAGCTGCAGCAGCACAACCAGCCCTCTTTGGCTTTATCACCTGGCTCCAACTGTCCCTCTTGCTACTGACAAAAGGTTTTTTGAGAAGTTTTCAAATCATTCTGCCTGCACTTTAACAACCATTTCAGTTCTAAGGAGCCAAAGTCTAAACAGCCCCTTCCTTTACATTTCTGAACATACATAATCTACACCAAAGTGTGCTGATGACACAAAAAATGCTGTTATTTCAGCATTAAAGTAGATTCCTTCGCTATGAATCACCAAAACTGGTCTTCAGTGGCACACAAATTGTGGAAGCAGAAGCCCACAGCAATGGAAAAGAAATGTTCTATGCCAAGCAGCAAGTGATAGGACTAGAGGAAATGGCCTCCAGCTGCACCAGGGGAGGTTTAAATTGGATATTAGGAAAAAAAATTCCTCATCAAAAGGGCTGGAAGCATTGAGCCAGGCTCAGGGAAGGGTGGAGTCACTGTGTACATGTGGCACTTGGGGACATTGTTGAGTGCTGGGCTGGGCAGTGCTGGATTTATGGCCAGACTTGATGATTGTAAAGGTCTTTTCCACACAAATGATTCCAGTAATTCTAGGATCATTCTTCAAAATGAACTTGCTGCTTTCCCTAATTGAACCCCTGTTGTTCAGAACAGCAATTTCATTGGATATTTACTATTCAGTTTATTGGAGAAACACACAAAAAATGCACACCAAGGGCTGCAAAACGTTGATGATACCTTAATTGCACTAAAATGAATGAAAGCATAGAATAGGAGGATAAAAATGAGGGGCAGAATTATTCTCTTCTAATTTTAGGCATCCACAGTGGAGAGTGAGTTTTATCTTCATTATTTTAAAGTGTGGAAATCTCTGCATTTATTCAGACAAGCCTCTAACTTTCTAATAATTTTCTAATCATTTTCCGATTAGACATAATGGGGAGAAATGGATTTTAAGGGCATTTTTTTCCTTTATGGATTTAATATGATTTTTTTTAATAAATGGATTTTCCAAGCTTGTAAAATATTTTCCCTTGTTAAAGGAAAATATTTACAGTTATGGAGATCAAGATTTTTTTTTAAATCTCTAGCAGTAATTGTTGAAAATGAAACACATTCCTAAATCTGCATGATTTGGAGTTTCCTAAAGGTAAAATTCAGTTTACTCTCACTTAGGCAATGACTAGCAACCAGAAGTATTAAGCTTTTAAGCAGATGTTTTAAAGTTTGTTTTTACCTATGGGAAATTTTATATTATCATTGCCATCGTGTTGGAAATTCCTAACCAGAAAGGAACAGCAAACACTCTGGCTGTAATTGTATTTCCTCCTTGGGAATCCCTCAGTACATCAGGGGAATTGAAAGAAAATTTTTCTTGGAATATCCCGTGGCAGCTGCTTCTCCATTCAGTCTTAGACCACTGAGCTTGTGCAGAAATGGCAGCAGGAGAAGAAAACCCTAAGAAGTCCCAAACACCCTGATTTTCAGAGCAAAGTCCAGCTCTGGATCCTGCTCCACCTCATCTCCACGACCCCCATCTTCCCAACAGCCCAGCAGGCTCTGTAAGGTGAATAAGGACCAGTGGGGACACCTAAAAATCTGCACCAAGATGCAGAGGGGGACCTGAGGGTCCAAAGAAGAAGATGGAGTGAGAGATGGATGTCTTACATCTCAGGAATTTGGGAAGGAGCAGGAAGGAAGAGGGAAGAGAGTACAGGAAAAGTGTGGAGGAGAGGGGAGAGACACCCACTCAGCTGTGCCCCAGCTGCTCAGCCCCTCCCCAGCCAGTGAAATTCCCAAATGAGCACTGAATCTTCACTGTCTCAGGAACAGGGTAGAGAAGGTGAAGGCAAACACTGACTCAGACAGCACTGACATGAAGAGAAATTAAAAAAGAGTTTTGGAATGCAGCACTTCTGCTGCTTATTCTTGGACAGCCTGAGAGATTCCAGGAAGAGAAGTGCTGGACAGACCAAAGGCTGTCATGGTAACAAGGTTAGCAGCACTTCTGTCACACCTTAAACCCTGTAACTGCGTGTGCTGAGGTGCTTGGGCAAATTCTCTTTGAGGAAAATCCCACAGCTGACCCCTCCTAGGCGCTGTGCCAGAATATTCTGCAATATTCAGTGAGGTCTGCCAGGACCAAAGTGAATCAAGAGCTTGCTTTAACTCACTTGGACTGTGTTTCAATTTCCTTGTCAGGTTTGATCCCGTGTTTGAGACTTCCCAGCTACTGCTCAGATCACACAAAGGCTGGACATGATCAGGTGAGGATTTTGCCTTGCCCACATCCTTATCCTCTCCCATAACATCCTTGCCCACCTTGCCTAGTAATTAATTAAGCAAATATATTTATTTACCCCATAAACACACCTACAGCATCCCCCATTAACATTTCCATATCAGTAACCAGCTGTATCCATGGCAGAGATAAAGAGGACAGATGTTTTTATAATGCTGATCACCTTCCCCGTGCTCCATAAAACCTTTTAAATACTATCTTTTGTGGGGCATAAAGGCTTTTCTGCAGCACAAAACACACCAACCACTGTCAGTGTCATAAAATTTATATCCTATTTTCTCCACATCAGAACATGTTAAGGGGCACATTTCATACAGGAAGAGAGTGGTGCAGAGAGAGGAATTTCAAACCCAGCTCCAGCTAATGCTGGACAAGTTATCTCCACTGCCCTTACTTGAGCTTTTAGCAGTCACTGCATTATTCACTGTGAACACCTCAGCACTCCCTTCTCCAGAGCAATTGCCTCTGCTCCCTGGAACTTCCCAACAGCCACAAAAATTCAAATGGAATCCATTCTTTTAGCATGGACTGGAACGATGAGCTTCACCTCTGAGGAAGATCAAATGAAGATATCAACACTTGAGAGACTCAGCTAAAAGCAAGAGCAGTTGCATCAATCAATTAGAAAGCTCTCAGGTTGTGTGTGGGCTTGCCAGGCTACCACAGAATATTTAAAACTTTTGCAATGCAAAAATGTCAGCTGCTTGCTTTTAATTGCTCTGGGTTCAGGCCCAACCAAGTACTGCAGGCAGCCTGCAGAGTGAGAAAGCCTCAAGTTCTGATATTCCTCTGGTGGCTGCCTTTGAATTCTTGGCAAATAATTTCATTTTTCATCTTTCACCGTACATAGAACAGAGGTAAAAATATCCACCCCTCATCTTACCCGGATTCTGCTTTTGCTATGAGTTTTTTAAGTTTTAATCTACACAAAGTTAACCAGAACAAACTATTTCTGTTTATTGCAACACTGGAAGGAAGAAGTAACTGCAGAATTGTGGACTTCACATAATACACCACAGTCAGGCCTCCTGGAATGAGATAAAAAGTGACAAAGTGCTCTGAAATCTGCAATGCAGATCAAAAATCAAGTATTCTTTGCTTGTTCCATCTGTGGACTATGGGACTGCAGAAAAACAAGGTTACAGATACCATGTAATGCTGCATAGATTTTTCCTTTACTGTGTGTTTTCCCCAGTCAAACAGACACATTTATTTCATTGTCTTGTGGATGTTGATAAAATTCTGATGATTTTAACAGAAAAATAGAAGACATAACAATTTTTACTGTGCATGTTTCAGCTGCTGGCCCTGAGCTCTCTGTCTCCCTGTTGAAAATGGTCATAAAATTTTATCCTCTAGGTAGGGGAAATAACAGCCCAGAATTTAATATTATGGATGGCTACATTAATTTTCACTGTCATCATGTAAAAAATAATTCCTTTTTTAAAAAGTCGATCTAGTGGGTGAATTTCTGTATTACTTACATCAGAGATTTGTAGCACAACAAGCTATTTTACAGCAACCTAAAAAAACCCTGTATTTTTTCTGCTAATAAGATTTTTACATTTGGAACTGAGAAGGTTTCATAAGAAATTAAATAAAAGAAGACCAGTAATCCATCAAAACAATGTGAGAGACAGCAGCCACATCTGAGTGAACTGGGCACTCACCCAAGCAGAAGTGACAAGCACTTTAGGTGGCAACAGTGGCATTGAAATACCATTTCCTTCCTCTGAAAATAAAGACTTTTAAAACCTCTAGGAGTAACAGGGGGAAAAAAAATTTGGTAAGCATCCTGCATAAATAAATGTGTAAATTGAGTTTATTTATCCATGAATAAAATGGAGATTTGTGCAAAGTTTTAAATTAACTCAAACAAGAGAACATTTTTCTGGAGAGAAGACAGCAAAAAATACTGATCATACTCCTAAATCCTAGAACTGAGTTTACCCAGTGGTTACTGGAAGGACAGTTTCAGCATAATGATACTTTTGATTTCTAAAATAATCAGATATTGATACATACTTCTATGTGTATATTTTTATGCATATATAGGTATAGGTATGTTTAACAACCCACAAATTGCTCAGATATGAAGCTTCTCATCTTAGTGAGAAATCTTGTGTTTAGCTGATACAAATTTCAGAGCTCATGCCCACTGAGGTATGGCTCCACACTGAGGATTCATTTAAAGATTTCACACCCACAGGGATGAACTCACCAGCACTCTCCTTGAACAGATTAACAGCAAAATTGCAAATACATCTCACTGCTGATATTAACTCTTTCCCCTTTATTTACACAGGAGGCAGTGAGTAATAGTCTCCCACCTGCTGTGGAATTACCTCAGGGATACTTTCAAAGAAAGAGCAGGTTCTTAGGGGAATGATTAATTTCCTGTAACTGGATATTGCAAAGTAGGCATCTACAGCTGAGCAGGCCTTAGGCTGCCTTTAAACTCAATAAATAAAAAAAACCTAGGCTTGTTCAAAAATACCAGGGCAGCCCTTTTGGTTCTGCCTGAGGGTCTACCTACTGCATCTTCCAGTTCCCAGCAGTGGATATTTAGGGAACAACACAGAGACAGGAGATAAATGAACACTCTCCCAGCTCCCATGTTCATCCCAGAGGATTTCCTGATACAGGACAAGGTTTCTCTGGCATGGTAATAACTCCCTGTGTATTTCATAGTGACAGCAGGCAAGAGATCAGCTTCTAAATGCTTGGCCTGATGTACCAGGGATATCTGCACAAGGTGGAGAGTCCAGAGGGTGAGCAGGGAGCCTTGAAATCAGGCTCCTGTTCTACATCAGTGGAGCTGAGACCACCCAGCATTTTATACCCTTAGCAATCTGTTTCTCATTTGTGTCACCTCTTAGCTACTGGTATGTGCAACTTGAAATATCTGCATCCATAAACAACCCTTTTGTCTGACCATTTATGCACAGCAGTAGCACGACAAAGAGAATGAATCTGCTACAAAAAAAGATGCACAGGGCATGAAGTGTTGAACAGTTCAAGTCCAAGTGGCTTACATAAACCATGTTAACATTTTCCATTATCTCTTTCTTATACAGCCAGCGTCCACCCTCTGACAGTTTAACAAGTAAGATGAATGCCTGGAGGGGAAAAAAATAACCCTTCTGGTTCTTATTTGGTAATGGAATAAGAAAGCTGAGCAATGTAGAGCTGGAGCTCTACAGGTTCCTTTGCACTTTGACAAGCTTCAGTGCTTAACTATTATTTTTAAGTACATGGGACAGTGGGCTGCCCAGGGAAGTGGCTGGGTCACCAGCCTGGAGGTATTTAAAAGGTGTAGATGTGGCACTTGGGGACAGGGTTTAGGTGGACTGGGCAGTGCTGGGTTGAGGGCTGGACTCAGTGATTTTAAAGGTCTCAGACAATTCTGTTGTTCTGTGGTTCTATGACTATACAATAAGATGTTCTTATCTCAAGGCTGGCCAAGGCCAATTAATTCCCTGCATAACAGAGTTTATTCATCAAAGTTCAACCAAGTGATGCAACTCAAGAGTTAAACAAGGAGCGGCCAGCTACAGCTTTACATCAGGTGATTTCTTCAAGCTGAATCTCTGATCCATTTTCTGTGTTCAAATTCTAGTCCAAGGTAAGGTAGAACAGCACCTGCAAGTATGAAGCATCCTTTCCTTTCCCTTCCTCTTCCTCAAAGCATCCACTGCTGGATCCTCAAACAGCTTTGGGCACATCTTGAACACACCAAGAACAGAGGGTGGAAGGTCACCCTCTTTTTTTGCTGTCAGTAGTTGGTACTGAAGGAAGGCAGCACCAGCAGGCATGATTTTATCCACACAGACTTTACCCTCACAGGGAAATGGATGGAGCTCAGCCTCACCTTGGTCTGGCTTCGTGGTGAATCTGCCTCTGAGTGTGGTCAGAAGACCTCTTCAAAAGAAGCATGGAAACATTGGCTTTGTCCAAAGCAGGGAGACAAAGGTGAGACCATGACTGTGTGTCAGCAAGAGCACATCTAGAGGTGTCGCAGACATCTTTTGTGCAAAATCTTTTCTTTAAGATTTTCTCTTCTGAGGAGCTGAGGCCTCAGAAAAGAATGTAAACAATGGTTATCTGTTGCTGTGGAATGCAACAGGTAGATTTTTGATTGGGCCATCTTGAATGTTTATAATTAATGGCCAATCAAGACAGAGCTATCTCAGACAGAGTCCAAGAGAGCTGCTTTTCTTTTCATTCTTATTCTATTCTTATCTTAGTTAGCTTCTGAGGAAACCTGTCCTTCTTTTTCTTTTTAGTATAGTTATAATGTAATATATATATATCATAAAATAATAAATCAAGCCTTCTGATCATAGAGTCAACATTCTCGTCTCTTGCCTCATCCAAGAGCCCCTGTGACCATGGTCACTTAGAGGCTCACTGCTAACCTGGAGAGTCAACTCAGTCATGGGTTCATGGGTGTTGGACTAAGCTCTTTTCTGACCCAGAACACCACAATCACATCAGAAGCCAACTATTTCCTAATTACAATACACTACAAGTGTTTCTATCACCTATCAGCTTTTTCCACATCATGCTGTAAATGCTTTAAAGCCAGTCATCTAAAATTCCCCTCATGGATCCTATAAAAACACATCCTATTAAAACACATCTTTCCTAGTTCTGTTTCTCCAAAGTATCCAGTCTTATTTGCAAGGCCACCCTTTGAAACTTGCTTCTAGTTCAATTTCTCTTTCAACAAGGTCTGTCCTATTCCAGGCATTCCTAAGTCAGCATTTCTTATCTCAAGGTTCGCATACAGATGCACACACTGTGTGAGCCTTCTGTCAGGCTTGGAGAATTTTCTATAAATCCATTTCCTACAATTGGGCACTAAACTGAAACGAGAAACAACAACAAAAAAATTGCCTGTTCCACCCAATCTCTCCCATTTCCTAATAATAGTGCACCTAATAACATCCTGCAGCTCTGCAGATGTTGGACATCCTCTGACCCACCCATCCTTCAGACCAGTGCCCTCTGTAGTACCACTCTGATGGGTTTACTCTTAGATTGGCCACGGTGTTATTTTAATCCTTGAAGGGCTCATCACCCCCCAAACCCAGAAAGAAATGCTGATTTAAAGGGCAGGGTGTGTTTTCATTTAGGAGCAGACACACTGAGATGATTCTGTGTGAGCAGAAAAGGCACTTGATCTGTTCTGTGGAACTTGACAAAATGAGAATTTCTACAGTGTGTATTATTATCTATCAAGGTTTCCAAAAAAATGGTATGTAATTTAGAAACCACTTTCAGCAAATGGTGTTTATTGTACCAACTGTATAAATTCAAAGATTTGGTATATTTGATGGAGTGGGGCATTTTAACAGTCACTATTGAGGGTCTGCTGGGAATGCACCAGACAGAGGTGACAGAGCCAGGACTGAGGTGTGCCACACTTCTGAAATATGAAAAAAACCTCAGTGTCTGCTCCCAGGGTCTTTACATTCCTGTGTCATGTAAAATCAGAGGGCAGATTACTTCCTTTGGTGCTTTACTGAGGTTCTGCAAAAACACTTTTCCATGGCGCCAAGACACTGGGGCAACTTCTTACTGAAACATGTTTCATGTTGAGATTTTACAGCCTCTTTTGCACAGCTTAGAGATTTGTTGTTGTAGATTTGGAAGAGCTCATCAGCCTCTGGACACCTAGGATAAAAGTGGGAACCTTTGGATGTGTTTACCTATCTCATCCATAAATCATTTACCCAAAAAATAAACCCCCAAACCCCTCATAAATATTTTGTTTCTACAGCAAATTTAGAAATTAGATGTGATGCTTAGGGACATAGTTTGGAGGTGGATGGGGTAGTGTTGTATTAGTGGTTGGACTGGAATGGTTCTAGGGGCTTTTTCCAACCTAAATCACAGAATAATTTGATTTGGAAGGGACTCAAAAGGATTATCAATCCAACTCTTAAGTGAATGGGTCATACATGGATCAAACCCACAACCTTGGCATTATGAAATTTTTCTATTACTCTAAATAATCCTCTCTAGTGGACCACAAAACTTGTTGGACTGTCTACAGTTTCCTAATACACAAGGGATTTCCATATCCTCAGTTTGGAACTGCACCAGACTCAAAAAAAAAATGCAACTTTTTAAAATTATAAGGGCAGTAATACAAATTGTTCAACAACACCCAGCACTGTCAACTTTATTTTGGGAAGCACAAGCAAGCAGAGCTAGACTGCCTGGTATGTCATTTGGGGCAGTGGGAAAGTAAACCAACATCATCACCTCTATTTAAACAGTGCTGTTGCAACATCTGAAAATAGGAAGCGCTGGGAAGGCTGCTGGTGCCCAGCTGGAGTGGTGATGGTGCAAACATTGATGTCTGAGGTTATCTTTCTGCCTGGGAGCAGTGACTGGGTGCTGTGGATGTGACCCTGGCCCCCAGGCAGCTGCAGGAGCAGCGTGGGGAGCTGCAGCCAAGGGAGTGAAAGCATCTGTGAAAATAAATTGCCCATCCAAAGCTCATTCCAAATGGGGCTGCTCATTGATGTGGCCTGCTGGGAAAATCAGGAGGGAAGCAGAGAGAATTGCTGCCATACCATTACTCTGGAGGGATATTTAGGGATATAATGATGCCAAATCTTCTGTTTCCAGGAAACAGAATGGTGTGATGTACAGAAATAAATAACCCCTGGAGCAGAGAGGGGCTCACCTTCGCAGTTGGGGATGGGAAGTAAATTATCAAATATGCTCGTGTGTCATAAAACTTTCATCCACTGAAAGGATCATTGATTCAAGAGTGATTGAAATTGATTATTTAAAACCAACAAGCCAGCCAAGAACAACACTATTCATACATTCCCAGTTCTGTGCGGAGCCTCTAGAATCAAACACTGTCCCAGCAACTGGGAAAATGATGGCAAACTCCAAGTGATGTCAGGTTAGCTGGACACTTGATGAGCATCTTTGATGAGTTGTGGATCTATCCCTGGATACACTCCTCCCACATCCACCAACACTTTCATTAAACCACAGCTTCCCCAGAGACTTGGAAAACACAGGAAACAACACAGGAGCAGTGTAAGCCTGGATTTGTACGGGTGGAATCCTGCGCCGCTCAGAATCAGGATGTTTCCACCATTTCTGGGAGACAACAGCCTTTCACTTTTCACTACAAAGTGACCAGAATGACGGCAAGGAACCAACCCCCAGCTCAAGAGGATCCAGTCACCAGGAGGAACAAATCATTTTTCCTAATCACTGACTAATTTAACATTTTCAGAGGCTGTCAGTAGAATTTATTAGTCCAGTGCATCCCAGGACTTCTTGAAATGAAGTGCACGACATCTGATTTACTGCCTCTCCTTTACTGGGTTGTCTGAATACACCTAAACACCATAAATGCAAACTGCAACCTTCAAACTGACTGAAAGGGAAGAAAGAGAAGAAAAACAGAGAATATGATTTGTATACTGATAAGGCACATAGCATGGGCCATCCACATGCTGTTTTTTTGGTTTGTTTTTTTAAAAAATTTGTTTTCAAATGAATTGTCTTTTGACAAGGTCTTAAAGATTGTGTGGTCAAATGTGTCAATGGAACAAACAGGGGGATCAAAAGATTTCCATGCAGATCAAGATTAAGCAGGATCAGATGCAAGCCAAGACTTGCAGTCTCCTGTGGAAACACATTAGATAGGAAAGGCAAGGGATGTGAAGGGAATAATGCAAAAACATTCCACAATGCATGGAATATCAGTGTGAACTGAGGACCTCTGTTCTCTAAGTTCTTATAAAAATTCAAGCTGTAACTCAGTGCCTGTATCACACACAAATATAGAATTATAGCCACCTGCTCATCCTGGTTATCATTGTAATTCTAGTCAAACCAGGCCAGGAAATTACAACTTTAGAAACATCCTAAGCTGAGTCCTATAAAAAAAATAAATTCTGCCATTTCAACCAATTCCTCTTATATATGAAAGTGAAGTAATAATTAAATACAACTTTTTTTTCAGGTACACAAACACAAAGACACTTCCCATCTGGTGTGGTGCATTTCCCCCATTACTCAGATCTCTTCTGGATTGTTCTGTGATCCCAGGAACTCCTGCTAGGCCATGGTCTTTGTGAAATGAGTTTGGTGAAGTGTCCCTGACCCCATAGTAAGGACTTCTGTGTGTCCAGGGTGGGAGCAGAGACCATGTTGGGTGGGAGTGACAGTGGGAATATTCAGTCATTCCCCGACAGCCTTGGAACGTTTCTTACCTTCCATTGTTACTGGAATTTTAAAGATTCCAGTAATTACCCACCCAGATTGTGGCCAGGATGGAAATTTAGATACCTACAGAAAGTGTAGTATGAATGTTGCCATCTTAGCTCTGTGATTGACTGTTGTAGTTGTAATAAATTCTACTGACAGCCTCTGCAAATGTTAAATTAGTCAGTGATTAGGAACTGCTAAAAATCTTGTAATCCACTGTTGGTTTTTGGCTTTTTTCTGCCTCTGTTAAGTTTGGGATTGAAGCTCTTGAGATGATATTTCGTGTTTAGACTTCGATGTTGATTATTTCCTATGTATATTACAGTCTTACAAGGCATGAGTTTTGCAGTATTTCACTAGTAAGTTACAAAATGTCTAACTATTTTTCTTTACAAGGTCTTTCAAGGCTAAACTACCTAATTAAGAAATGACACTTAAATTTTTTAACTTCATAACTAATCACTTGTGTCCTGCAATGCAGACTTTTCTGTCTAATTAAAAATACCACACAAATCCATGAAGAAGAAGGTGAAGAAGAACCAGCTACTGCCTTAAAACTTCTGTCTTGCTTCACATATATTACTATATTCTAAACTTTCAACTCTAAGTTTTCCACCATGTGATATTACACACTTTTAATCAAATTACACACTCATAATCTTAGTTCTGTCATTCCATTTTGGAAGCCTTCTCCACGGCCTCAAGTCAAATGCAGTGTTCTCTTGGGGGTCAGTGCCTGTCAGCACAGAAAGTCTGAAATTCTCAGCATCCAGAGTTCCAACTAAAAACTGTGAACAAACCTCATCCTGCTGCTGGTTCAGAAGCCGTGTAAAAATTCCATCTGTGGTGAATTGGTGTTTTTACAACATCCCATTAAGATCACCTTTTGCTGGGATACATTTGATGGTGGTGCTTTAGGTGATGCTAATTAATTACATCTGTAACCCTTTAGATTAGACAAACCAATCACCAGGTCTGGGACTAAGGCTGAACTGAGCTGCACCTAAGCTCTGTAATGAGTTTAACAAGCAAGGGAGGTCTACTCTGACCCTCATGACTCAACAGAAGGGCCCCTTTTGCCGTTTTGCATTTTTCATCTCTGTGTAAATCATCCTATCTCAATTCTAACTTGGTTTTCCTCTGTGTGATTCATCCATGTGAAAAGTGATAGAGTGGACCTTGACACTGAACTTTGCTAACTCACACTTTTACAAATTCATGCTAAACATACTTCTGCTAATGGCTTTGATGGTGATTCTGTAATGACCTAAACCACTCATTGACACCACCATCATGCTCAGGAACTGAATCCAAGCAATCCTGAAGGTGCCATCTAGGGATTTTTCAAGGAAAAAATGCCCAAAAGAGAAAATGAGTTATGTTGCTTTCCAGCTCTGAAAAAGTATTTCTTGGTTTAAATTGTTTCAGAATGAATTTACAATGTCATTCTCTCAGCCATTCTGTGAAATTACCCATGCATTACATTCTCAAAAGCATTTTATGCCATCTGTTTGGGATACTTAGTGTGAACATATTTGGGGGTGAAATTAGTAATTATAAGAGGAGGAAATTAACATATTGGACTAATTAACAGCATCTTCTGGAAAAGAAACAGGGAAGATAATGAATTACAGAGCTTAATGTTTACTGTTCTCCTAGCTAAATAAAGATTGTTCAATATGGCTCTCCTTAGGTTTCTTTTCTTGATTTTTTTTTCCCTTCTAGAATATATTTGCACTATGTCAAAGAACAGGAGCCAGAGAAAGACTCAGACACTGCAGGCTCTGTGGTCTGGCTCTCTCCATCCACACCAATGCTCCCGGGGGACACATCCTTGTCATGATCAAGTTCAAAATGAGGCCTGCAACACAGCTCACCTCATTTTGGACACTGAAATATTACAGCAGACTTAGTTCCATAAGCTCATTATTCTTGGACCCCAATAAAGGAAAAGCATTTCATTTCTGCTCCATTTTAGGTTTTAATTTAGGATTAAATGGTGCTTTGGTCTTTAACTGTACCAACAGAGCTCTACTGACCATGAAGAGGTGGTGATTGCATTTCAGACCTCCATTTTTAATGAGAAGGCTCACAGCTGAATAGCCCAGAGTGTTTGGAAGATCCAGTTTTCATGGAGCACAAAACCAACAGGTCATGGCAACCACCACGTTCTTGTTGATGACCCTCCACACTGAGAAAAGATCACTGGTCCGTGCTAAGCAAAAAAGTGAATTTTTGTCCCTAGGGTGTCCCAAAGTTCACCTCATGCTTGTACCTGAGGCTGACCATGGAGCAGATTTGGGGTTTACTATATTTTACTATATTTGGGGTTTATCACCTGTATAAAACCACTCTCAAGGTTCTCAGGATTTTAACGTATCATAGGGAAGTTTGTTCTAAAATAAGCTGCAGGTTGCACTGACTAAATAAAAATCAACTTCCATTGCTTTACCTCTGATCAGTGATACCTCACAAAGATAGTGGAATGGAAGAGAGGCTTCTGTAGCTTCTCCCTTCCCTTTTGCCATTAAAATTCTGTTCCAGTAGCCACACTCCACTGGAGAATATGCTGTGTGTTCATGCATCACATAAACAGCCCAGAAAATTATATTTTGTCAACAACTGAAAAATAAATTGTTTGCTCGCTTCTAAGACAGCCTGGCGTGAAAATTTGGGGTTTTTTTTCTAAAATAGAAGCTCTGCACAAGGAAAAACACTTCATGAATAAATGGCAAGTTTTACGATAATATTTACAAACACATTCAAGAGGCAAAGAACACCTAAAAGAAAGGTCCAAATATAGAACCTCATTTATCTTCCCTTTGTTTCCAGCTAAGGAATGGAAGAGATGGTCATTAAACTGATATAAACAAACCTGCTACATGAGGCAGAGCTGCTTCCTGGAACACAGTGGCAACAAGGGGCAGAGCTTGGGGCAGGTTCATAATACAGGTCAACACACCCATTTATATGCAAATTGAGAGGCAGTTCAGGCACCACAACTTTCACACTTCAGTCTGATATCTAGATCAGCTTATTGTCCTTAAGGAATAGATTAAGTCAGAATAAAACACCACTGATCCAACATATTTTTCAGAAAGGTTTTTAATTCCCTGAGCCTCGTTTCCTTTGCCATTTCTCCAGGGATGGAGAACTGGCTGAATGATAATACCTACATTATATTTTA